>NW_026652281.1:56396062-56541062 GCF_009828535.3 Hylobates moloch | reverse complement strand
AGATTAATTAAGCATATTGTTTTCCAAAGTTCTTCAAGTTTGCATGCCACACCGTATTTTGGTAAAATCATATATAAGGTAATCCTTCAAGTGAGAACTCCTAATTTTTGGCCATTTCATAAATTTTCTAGTTTATGTATCAATTGATATAGACTGTTCAAGAGTATATATTTGAGATACTTGAGACATTCAACTTATTGCTATTTTAATTCATCTATACCCTGGCATTTCTGTAATACATCTTAAACAAAAATAGAATTTAAAAAACTAGAAGTCATTTCTGTTAAGAATTGGAGCACAAGAAGAAAGTCAATTAAATCATTTTTTTTAAAAAAGTTAATGCCAAGTTACTTTTCTCTGAAAATATGTCTTCAATATTGTAGAGTTGAATTTGATTTAAAAATCATGCAGTTATTCTAATGAAGGTCTGATGTGGGTTTAATTTAATGACATCATTAAACTATATAGAATGTGTAGCTTTCATTACTGTCAGTTATTTTTTATTTAATTCAAATAAAAGCAACTTTGATTTCAAATTCCATATCATTATTCCTTTTTTAAGTCTTGTGAAAATTACAAACAATACATTCTTAATGGAAGTTTTGCTGAGCATCTACATTATAACCTTTACAAAGGATGATGTAAAAAATAAAAAGGCTTGGAATCTGATAAGACAAGATGGACTTTTACATTCAAAGGGTTCGGATTCTGATTCTGTTAGAGTGAATTGAGTTGACTGATAATTCTGCTTACGGATGGCAGACTTGTGCTTATGAGAGGCTACTGTCAGATTGGGTTGCATCTGGCTGCCTTTTCAAGTTTCCTGAAAACAGCAGTATGAGCTTGTGATGTTCATTCTGTACCACCAGAGTGCATGGGGTGGTGGTATGCTCAATCCATAACTGCTTCTTGAAGCACAGGGTAGAACACTTTTCCCCTTTTAATATTATAAAGACTAAAGTGCTTTTTAAGAAAGAAGATCTAAAATTTGAAACAAGACATGTAAGTAAAAGCTGTCCAAGGCAGCTTTAAATTATGTGATTCACACTTACGCCAGATTCTGCTAGAGAAATTCCTTGGTTTCTCATTAACATGGAGCAGTCCCCTTAGACTTCACACATAGTGGCCACTCCAAGCACATACACATTCATGCAAATGTTAGGAATGATCAACTGCATGCTTCCAACTGTACAAGTTCCAGCAGAAGAGATTTGAGAAAATTCATTTTAAGGAGATGAGCTGCCATTAAAAATTTGTCATTACTTTCTTCAATCTACCTGGCTAAAGCCTCAGTATACTTGGAATGAATATCCTTAATGAACTTGGCTAATTGTTTTGTGATGTAATTTCTGAGTTTACTCAAAATCCATTTAGAAAAGCATTGCTTAGACATAGGTAAAATTCAGAATTTTCTTCCCAGGTGAAACTATAATGATAAAATGTTAATTTCTGTTTATAACTACTTTAGTACAGGGAATATTTGGACTTATAGAACCGTAGCTTCAATCTTCACATGAAAATTTATATTCGTATTTTAAACTTATATTTTATTTTTATTTTTCAATCATAAATAAATTATTCTCTGTGCCTTAGTTTATAGATTGATCTTCAGTTTTCCTTTTATTCGCTTGTCTATTCACATAGTCATTCACTGGGTTTATACATGGTCATTTTTTGAGTCCTATGAGTAGGCAGTTTTGATAGGACCTAACTCTTCAATTGCAGTTTAAAGTTAGGTCACATTTGGCTGGCTAGTGTTAAGTCCAGGGTGTTTCTGTCCAGAAAGTATAGAGCTCTTTTTCTTTCTCTTTAGTAAACAAAAATCATAAAACAAACTGGACGCTGAATTAGATATATCATAAATATGCATATTTCTATACTAAAAATGTTCTTTCTTTCTTCCATTTAACCAAAATCGATAATGTAAGGCAGCTCAAATCGTTATATTAGTTTGAATTTCTATCTTGTATCTATTTACCTATCTGTAATGTATGTGTTTATAACCCACTTGCTTTTTTTCCTCCTTGGCTCTAAGGAGAAAACACTTTTGTATCAGTTAATAGGTAAAATAAAATTTAGTTTTTTATAGTAAGTATGCTAAACGCATAGGTTTTTGTGAGTGAAAGTTTAACATTCCATAATGTAGGAGAGACTGTGCTCTCTGTTAAAGTTATTTTGCTTTGAAAGAGAATGTAATCACTGTGAGGGTAAGGATATCATGCAACTTCTTTTTTATAGTCCTTGTACAGTCACAACTCTACTTATAATGGGTATTGAACCTTTGACGGAAATGCAAAATATATTCCACCTTGCAATGCATGCAATTTATAAAAACTCAAGCAGGAGGATAATAAGTTATCCAGAAGGAACTTTTGGAAAGGGAAATTTTAAAATTACAAAATTTAAAGTTGAAAGGTGTATTTGTATCTAGCATAATTCCCAAGTTGAAGTTCTTCTTTTCAAGCAATATTTATAAAAATAAAATATTTTAAATCATCATCATCATCATCATCATCTCATCATCATCGTCATCAATCTAAGAAATACCTAAATATACACATCACTGTGTAAGGGATAAATGGTTCCTCTTGAAGCTTTTTTTTTCTTTTTTCACCTGAAGAAATTATATTGAAATGGATAAGACTTATGAAAGAACATACTGATGGACATAATGAAAGATGCTTCACAAAAACATGTCTCACGTATATATTTGCATTAAAGTCAAGTGGGTTATGTTGGTAAAAGAATAGTATTGACTGTTATTATATTAGACTTTAGGAAAATTTGGATTAATACCTCCTAAATAGTCAAGATTTCTGGAGGAGCAGTGTTTCAGAAAAGAAAGAAAGATTTCTAGATATAGGGAAAAGAAAACATTTATAGATATTAGGGAGTTGAGAAATAGAATATAATGAAGCTTTGCCTAAATAAATTCCTTCTTAGTAATTCAATTGTAAGAAAGATGAATTGCAGTTAATTTAGTATATCAAAAAATTTGAATGCATATATTATTTTCTTAGAATTACAATGACAGGAAGGACGATCTATCAAAAGATATTTTTAAAAAATCATAAATTTACAAAAAGATTCCATGACTTCAGCAAAATCTTTGGGAAACGCTCACTTTTCTCTCATGTCAATGAATCAGTTGTTGAATTGCTGAATCAAGAGACACATCTCTATACTTAAAACATTTCAAATGGAAAGACTATTACTGAAGTTTAACTTAAAGAAATCATCCTGTACTAAGCACAAATAATTCTTCCTGATATCTTCCTAACATCGTTCAAATGTACTTTTGTAAATTATACTCTTCCTGGAACTATTAAAATAATCTACTAATTCTGATTCTAGTTACAGCTGTCACTTAATCTATTCCTGATAAATTGTCACACTTGTAACTTTGTTCTTTTTCTCAGCTTAAAATTGCACAATGTTAGTGAAATGTTTAGACAAGTAACCTTATGAAGGAAGAAGTGTAGGTTAAAATAAATGTAACATTATATAATTTTGTGTTGTCTCTGCAAATAGTTTAAAAATAAAAGAGAATAAAATTACTCATTTGACATTTCAAAGCATTGAAATAAGCCTTGATCATACCTATAGTTATCATGAACTCCCACGATCTACCTAGGAAAAGAATCTTTACCTAATAGTTGGAAATCATCATTAACAGTTAAACAGCTTTAGTTGCTTTTTTTTTTGAAGCACTTTTTTCTCTCTTACATTTTTCTTTTCTGTTGAAACATAATTTTATGATTCTCATAATTAGTACACAGATCTACCAAGTTTAGAATATATGTTAGATAAGATATCCTAAAACTGGGAGAACTGTTATATATACAAATGCTATAAATATTTGCATACATGGAAAAGCCTTTATTTTCCCAAATATTTAAAACATTTGGGTAACTGGCACATATGAATTAAAAATTAGAATTTGGATCTAAATTTTTTAGTCTTCATACAGTTGATTTTTCTCCCATGTACATAGATCATATTTGGTTTTTCTTTGGGGGTCCTTTTGATTATAGTAGCAATATATTATATATAATATTAATGTTTCATATATACCTAAAATATTCTGGGTTCTCTTCCTTCTGAACTGCAACAAGCAACTCAGAGATTTCTGAATATAATGTATAATATGGCTTAAAAGCCTTAATACCTGCCTCTTCTTTGAGGTGGGTATTTATTAATGCAGTTTCACCTAGTGACAGTTGCATGTCTATAGTGTCTGCATACCAGCATCAGCACTCCGCAGCTGTACCATGTGTGGTTTGCATTCAGAGAGAATTGGCCTCTGAGTGTCAGACGGAATGTATTGAAAAGTGCCCTCCATGTGCTTGTTGGTAGTGATAATAAATGAGGACCACATTTAAATGCAGTCAAAGAGTTAGAAATCAAATATGTTTTAGTTTTCCTGTGATACAATACAATCACTATTGCTGCTTAAAAATAATAATTTAAATTGTTTCCTCATTTGATTTATTATTCTCTATATAGAGGGATTCCTTTGTATATTTTTGAAAATCTGAAGAGAAAGTTGGAATAGAAACATCTGGATCACACTACAGAATTTTAGAAACTATAAGTGGATTATGTCAGAGTCTCAGGAAAGAATAGTTAGCAAAGTCAGCATGTTTCATCCTACTGTTACTCCTGGTCAGAGGGATAAGCTGTAGGAGAGTCACAAATTGGATAGGTAAAAACACCCATTCAGAAATCATCCCTCTGGTGCTACTTCCTGTGTTCTTCATACTTTCACAGAGCAGCACTTCTTCATTTGAAATATAGTATAACACAAACATCTCATTAGGTCCCATTATTCCTGATGTATTTAGTTCTTCTGCATCACCAAATTGAGCTGGTTGTCATTTTCAGTGTGTGAAAGTTAAACTGCCTCAGTAGAAAAGACACACACCCTGAAGTGGGTAACAGGAAAGACTAAAAAAAATACAGCCACATATTTTTCAGAAAACAAAATCATTCTGGAATGAGATATGAGTAATAATGACATGGAATAATGGTACTTTAGGAGTAAAATATGAATTGAGCCTAGTCAGGTAACAGAGGCATTTAGCAAGCTTATTTGGAAGTTCAATATGACATTGCTGGTTGAGGATGATTTTTTTTTTCTGAGGTTGATCTTGATTATAAATCCATTTTTTGATGAGATGTGTTAGAAATACTGAATCTTTTTATTTTGATGTATTTAAACAGTATTAGAAGTTATTGATTTGTGGGTGATTTTACTAATGGAAGATTTCATAAATTAATGTAATATGCCCAACACGAGGAGACATTATTATAATTTAGGAATACAGTACCATTTATTTTAATATTTCACTTCTGAAAATGAATGTTTTTGTATACTTTTCTAAAATTCTTTGGAGAAAAAGGTAATATTTTTTGACATAGTTTCATAGAGAATAATTTTTAAATTAAATATTTCTGTTTTGTTTTATCTGGTTACATACATGATGATTTGTATAATATCCCTCAATCTTACATTCTCACAATAATTGTGCAAAAATCCAAATTGGGTTAAAGCCATAAATTCCAAATTTTCTAATATGCTCACACTTGGTGCCATCCTGACATTAAAATATCTGACCAAAATTCCCATTCACTATGCAATAAATTTATTCTCCCTCAAAGTATATTCTGAATGTAAAAATGAAAATAGACATTTATATGCAGTCTGAGCTAGAAAAAGGTGCTGATACTGTAATTAATATTGTACCATAATATCTTTTTAATCTATCATGCTGCCTTTTGCCCTTTATGTTATGTCAGAAAGGAGTGTAATGAATGAGTGTGTCTGTGAGTATCAGCTTGAATTTGGTGAAAACCGCGGCAACATGACATTTAATGTGATTAAGCCAGATATAGATTCAAGTGTATTAGCTTTCACACAATCGAATGTAAAACCAATGATGATAAAACTTCAAATATTTTTTAAATGATGATTTCCCGAATTTATTTTAAAGCTCAATTTGTATAAAGCCATTTTATTATATTTAAGAAATAACAGGATTCCCTGATTTCGTAATGTTTCCTAGAAAGGTAACTCACAACAGTAAAACATCAGAATATCCAACATTTTAGGCGAAGAATGAAGGATTTATTACTAAGTCAGAAAAGAATTGGCGTAAATCTGACTTGAAACAGCTGTTTAGGGGATTAGTGAGAGTGTCTTTTCAAGTCCTGAGAAGAATAATTTTTCTTCCTTTTTTATACCAGAAGGGGGCAGTAGTGGTCCACTTTTAATAGCAGCTAGCGTTTCTTTTGTTACATGACATTTGATAATAAATAAATATCACTTTCTATTTAATGTTGAGGCATTTGTACAAAAAATTAAGATTGTAAGTATCTATTGTTAGGTTAAAAGTTAAATAATTAAAAGTTTTTATGCAAATATAAGCTTACGTTTCTTTTCATCAAAGGATGTAGCTCAAAATTAAGAAGTCCTGCTGTAGCTAAACTAGAGCACCAGTTCTTATTGCTTAACGTTCATGCTAATAATGATGGTTATAGAATAGATTAATTCTATAACACACACACACACACACACACACACAATTTCAGTGAACTATAGTTTAGTCTCTCACCACTCACCAAGCTGGAGTCAGCACCCACAGTAAAAGTGCTTTACAATTTATATAGCTTGTCATATTAGTATTTATTTCCAATATTAATTGTGGCTTAAAATAAATTAATATAATACATTATCTCATAATTTCCAGGTTGATTAAACGAGTGGTGCATATGCATACTTAATGGGATGATTGCATTTTACATCTCTCCAGATCTCCATTAAAAGAAAAAAAAAAAAAAGATAAGCTGCAAATACAGTGGTTATTCTGCTCATTGGCTGACATCTCTCTATGTCCAGATCATCTGCTTAGAACAAATGTGGCTGGACAATGCGGTATTCTAATTCCACAAATTGAGTAATTGAAGAATTTCAGAGATGCAACAAGGATGGAATTACTGTCCTCGTTCTAGGTTTAGAAGGCAGGCATGCAAGTACCTAGAGAAAGAGAACAGATGAAAGCTGGCAGCCTCTTCATTTACAGACAGCACAATTTTCTGAATTTAGCAAGACTCTTCTTTTCCCCCAGAACGCTCTATGTAAGTGTTAAGATGTTGAGACATGCATTATGTTTTACATTTTTGTTAAGTTTTGCAGAAAATCATATGGCTAAGTAGTACTTGTATTATAATGGAAAAAGGTGTGAGGAAAAACCCTCCAAAAATGAAATCCACTTGTCAGTTTGAATTTGACATGTTTTATTACATAGTAAAACCTGTCAGCTAAAATTTTAGAGATTTACACCTAAATTGTGACTGAAAACAGGTAAATGTCCTTTCAAAACAGGTATTTTGAATACATAAATGAAAATTTTGGTAGTTGTGCACATGTAGAGTTATCTATTTTGCTTGCAAAGTGAATTTAAAATTTTTAAGAAGTGTTTCTGGCATTTTTAAATTGCTAAGAATAACTTATGAGAATGAGAACTTAGGAAACCTGCTTTTTAACAAAAGTCTACAGGATTATATTTGAATTTTGCCCAGACAGTCAACTCACAGTGTCGTTAGTACATATTAAAGAACATACCTTTCCTAGATTTCATAATGCAATTTAAAATACTTATTTAATGATGAAAAAATTTTAAGAATATATTTATATTTGATTGATATTAATGATAAATAAAACATTATCCCCAACAGTTAAAATGTTGTATAGATATTAAAAGTAATTAATTCAACACGGAATTTTTTTCCATTAGAAGATTCAGTTTTTCCTTTAAAGCTGAAGGTATTGTGCTGAGATTCTGAAACTGCAGCTCAGTCTGGAATTATTTTTTTCTAGAAAAAAACGTGGCTAGGAGAGGATTTTCTTGCTATATTAGGACCTCCCAAGTTTCTTTCGGATCTGTAATTTTAAAAGGTTGTCATTACTTTGCTTTCTCTTGCATCCTCAATGTGTGTGTGTTTGTGTGTGTGTGTGTGTGTGTGTGTGTGTGTGTGTGTGTATGAGAGAGAGAGAGAGCGAGAGATGGGGAGGGGGAAGAGAGGAAAAGAAGGACAACAAAGGAAGAAAAGAAAGAAGCATAAAATAGGAAAGAAAGAAGGATAAGAGGAAGGAAAGAAAAAAGTGAGAATGTCAGAAGAAGAGAATAAAAGAGGAGAAAAATAATGTCTTGGAGAGGTCTATACACTTTGACGGATTGACATTGCTAGTTTTTTGGTACTAGCTTAGGAACAGTGTGATCCTGGCAGCAGCTTTAAGATAGCACATCTCAACTTTCAGAACAACATGATTTAAAGAAACTGTGTGACTCAGAGGATAGTTTTGGCATTGAGTTTGTGAGAAAAGAAGGCTTTGCTTTTGTATTGCTCTTCAAATATAAGAGAAAATTCTGTTTCTGCCAACATAGATAAAAAAGCTATCCAATTATTACAACGCCAGCTTTCTCTTTACAAATATCAAGTGTAATTAAAGCAAAGAGCTAAATATTATAGAGAAAATAAGATGGAAAATGTTGGCTGTTGGAAATTGGCTTGGTATGGGCTTTGTGGATGGATGGCATTTACTAAATTGTACCAACCCTGCTTTACGTTTTTAGACAGCATTAAAGGATGAATTGTTGATTTGCCTGTTCTTCAACATGTATCACCTGCTCGAATATTTTCCCACCTGATAATTTTTCATCAGCCTCTTCTATAGCCAGGCATATTTTGGCTGTGAATAGTTATAGACGAAAAGTTTTCTGTCTTATGTTATACATGTGTGTGCCTCTGTCTGTGTGTGTATGTGTGTAACCATTATTTCTTATAGGCCTATTCTATACTTTTCTGACCTTTACCTAAAGGACTGTGGCTAATCTGTGTGTGTGTGTGTGTTTTACTGGCATTTTGCTATTACTTAAATTTCTCTGTTTTCCTTTAATGCCTACCTAAATATTTTCTCATCTTACCCTTAAGCAAAATGTCAAATTCTTGGCAGACAAAACATTGCATTTTCTTGAATAAAAGGAAGGCAATATCCATTTCAGCACTTTGTCTATCTATTTAACTAGCACTGTGCATCTTTAGGCCCTCTGTAAACACTGAGCATCCACCTGAAATATTACATGTTAGCCAACAACAGCAGAGACTGCGTGTCTGTGTGTGTGTGTGTGCGTGTGTGTGTGTGTGTGTGTGTATGCTGATTAGCAGTTGTGATTATGTTTTCTTTTCTTACCGTCTTCTAGATGGTGCCTCTACTTTTTTATAATTCTAAGTACCTAATAAGAAAGTGGTATTAGAGAGGAATTTGAAGATGCTACACTGTTGGCTTGAGGATGGAGGAAAGGACCCCCAGCCAGGGGATGAGGAGGCCTCTGGAAGCTGGACAAGGCCAAGAAACAGATTATTCTCAGAGCCTCCTGAGGGAATGCAACCCTGTGGACCCATTTTAGATTCTGAGCTCCAGAACAGTCATATGTTTGTGTTGCTTTAAGCCATCAAGTTTGCTGTAATTTGTTAGAACAGCGATAGGAAACACAGCCCTCTCTGACCTCTTCTTCTGTGCTTACATCTCTCTCTGACTCTGGCACTCCTGCCTCCCTCTTACAAGGACCTTCAGGACTACATGGCTCCTCCGACTCTCAGGTCATCCAGGATCATTCTCTATTTCAAGATACTTAACTCAATCCCATCTGCAAAGTCCCTTTTGCCATGTAAGGTACTATGTTCACAGGTTCCAGGGACTAGGACATGAGTGTTTTCAGGGACATTGGTCTGCCTACCACAGACACCTCCCAGGTTGTAAAACACATCAGCAGCAGATTCTCAAGCTTGGCTCTAGGAGCAGCACTAGAGCAAGAGGAGGTCGCCACTGGTCTGAAGGACCCCAGGCCTGCCCGCGGCTGCTGCAGAGCTCTGTACCTCAGCAGGTGTCCATGCTTGGAAGGGAGTTTGACCACCTCCTCTATGAGACATGGTGCTCCAGATCACTGTGTAGGCTTCTCAGTTGTCTGCAAGAACCAATTAATGGATAGAGTTTTCTCCGGACAAAGTTTAAAATTTCATATTTCCTGAAATCTTTGAGGCTTGTTTTGCTGCTACTTCTTTTTGGCGAATGACAAAAAGAATGGTTTGCACTTAATAAACAGGAACTGAAGAAATTAAAAAAGAGCTGTGGTATGTGTGACATGATCCCTATTCTTGCAAGGCATTTATATATCTAGCAATATCCTGAGTTATTCAGGCTTGGGGAGATGTTTGGAGTGCTGTACAGTGAATGTCAATGATATCTGGTGATGGAATCATTTGAGGCTTTCTTCTTTGTATTTTTCTTTTTGGCTATATTTTAGAACAAGCTTGTATCTTTTTATAGAAACAATAAAATTATTAGTTAAAAAATGGAATTATGCAATCACTGAAAATTGTGTAAAACTACATATATGTACTGAAATGAAAATTGTCTAAGTTACATAGATTGAATTAAAGAGAAAAAATGTCATGGACAGTATGTGCAGTATAGTAGTCCCCCCTTATCCAAGGAGGATACATTCCAAGACCTCTTGTGGGTACCTAAAACTGTGGATAGTACCAACTCTATATATATTATGTTTTATGATCTGATAACAGACCATCACATATATAGTCTGTCAATGACCAAAATATTGTTGTGGGGTGCATGACTCTACTTCCTCTTCCTCCAATTTTATTACTCTGTAGTCATAAAATCAGTTAAATCATGAATGATTCAACTAGATGTTATTTTACATCTATAGGAATTATGTTGTTTTATCAGACAAAAAGGAATTGAGAATAAAATAGTAATAATAATTTATTAGAACACCATTCTATTTTTACAGTTTTTTAAGTAAATGTAATAATTAAATATGAACTTAATTTTTCAAGGTAGTTTTATATAAATTTACATAACTAGAATTAAATATTTGCCTGTGTCTGAATATTAATACGTCATAATATTCCTATAGTAGATGCTCAAGACATTATTTCCATTAGATGAGAATAAAAAGATGAATATGATTATTTTTAAAATGTAATAATACTAGGATGAAACCAAGTAATAACAACATATAATTATATTGATAGGGCTTACAGAGGTAGCAATAGATAGTTTATTTACAATTTGGTGAATAAGAACAAAATGAGGTTTTGGAAAATTGTCTTGGCCAACAATTTTTTGTTCACATGCTTTAAAATCTATTGTGTAAAACTAGCCATATTTGATTTCTCAAAAGTGTCTTTAAAATTTATTTATGCTAATTGCTTCTATTATTGAGCCTTCTTCTCTTTGCCCTCATAACCTCCCATGCCCCTCAACAAGCATCCACAAAATAAACCCCCAAAAGAGCTGAGAGGCAGTATACCTTGTCTGGACTCATTTTCACATAGGAAATCGTAACCAACTCATTGTTTTCTGTTTCAGAATTTCTTACAAAGATACATTCATTGTGTAAATTGTTGCTTCATGATTTTTGAACCTGAGACAAAAAGCAACTTTCAATTCTTGATTATAGCTTCTCAAAATATACAGTATAATTAATGTTGAAAGAGCAATTATATTGTAAGTCCTTGTTTCACACCCAAACTTTCTCTTGCTTTTAACTTTTGGAATTTTAGTCACATTTTCAGAACAAAGGTGAACATTGTGGGAAACAGTGATAAATCAAGGGCAGATGTGTTACAATCATTTTAATGCATATGAGACTGTTTCAGTCACATTATATTTGTTTTCCACATCAAAAAAAAGTCTGTCTCACTCCTAACTTCTCAGGCATTCTCTGTTTGTCTAAAAAGTTTCCCTTCACCCAAACCTTCCCCCTTACCCCCCCATCAGTGTATACAGGTTATTTCCTTATGTGCATTGTCATACATTATTTGATTGCCTACTTAGTCTATGTTCCTCCCCTTGGAAAATTAGCTCTGTTCCGACACACAGTAAGACATTCAAAATATATGCGTTGAATGACTAAATGAGTGAATAAAGAAATTAATTACTCTATTTCAGACTTAAAAAAATTAGGGTAGATACAAAACAAATTAGGGTATTTGATAATGGTTTTCAAATAAAAAACGTATCAACTACAGACAGGCCAAATATTTTTCTCAATTTCTTTTGTTTCAAAAATATTTGGGGCAAAGGTTATTTTGAAATACCCTAAAAATTAAAGCATATTTTTCGGACTCCACCTTACATTTCAAACGTGGCAAATTATTTTCTAATTGCTTGTTCCAGTGTTAAATGACATATATTTCTGTCTAGTTATGGTCAGTTGTGGTGGTTCTGAGGAAATAATTTGAACTGACGCTGCAGTTCAAACTGGATATTTGTTGTAAACATATTTTAACAAAATATTTGCCCTGACCAGTCACCCCTTGATAATTAAGTTCCTTCAGAGCTGGGACTTGGTCTGTTTTATTCATTGTTGTGTTTCAACTCCTACAACAGAACACATGGTAAGTTCTCAAAAACTGAATTAATACTTAATGATTAGATTGATACTTAGGATGGAATGAGTGCTTATTGACTGAATTAATAGACAGCAGTTCCATGGGTGCCAGTGGAACAGTAATCAGGACAAGAAAGCCAGAACTGGGCAATATACTGAGATAGTTTTAAGAGAACAGACCCTAGACAGGCAATAGAAGAGTGGAAGTGTATATAATTGCCAAGGTCAGGAAGAATTGGGAGAGCAGAAACCCAGGTTGATAAGTAAGAAGTCAAAGTTTGACAGTTGTGGTCTGGACAGGTAAATGTCTGAATTCCAGGAGATAGAGAGGTCTGGTTTGGAACCAGCAACTAGAAGAAAATAATATAAACTTGACTGAAATACTCTGTTTTAGAGAACAACCTTACACCTGTTATATGCCAAGGGCATGGGCAATTAAGTTGACAGATGTCTGTGGATAAAATAAGGGATCTGGTCAAGAGCAAGTAAAAAAGTAATTCTTGAAGGTGGGTTTCAGCACAGTGACTGTATTTATGTAAAGATGACTCAATGATTGGCTGAAGCATATCGTGAAAGATAGAAATTATTGGGTTGTTTCTGACACTGATGCACTTATACTAATGCTGCTTATGCTTTCTTGCATTCCCTGGTAGTCCCTTATAGTGAATAGTTGTAAACATAATCATAAAATCACTTAGAGGCCAGGCACGGTGGCTCACGCCTGTAATCCCAGCACTTTGGGAGGCCGGGTGGATTGCAAGGTCAGGAGATCAAGACCATCCTGGCTAGCATGGTGAAACTCTGACTCTACTAAAGATACAAAAAATTAGCTGGGCATGGTGGCATGGGCCTGTAATCCCAGCTACTTGAAAGGCTGAGGCAGGAGAATGGCTGGAACCCGGGAGGCGGAGCTTGCAGTGAGCGGAGATTGCGCCACTGCACTCCAGCCTGGGCGACAGAGTGAGACTCCTTATCAAAACAAAACAAAACAAAACAAAAAAATCAGAATTGATAAAAGACTCTCGGGTCAATAAAAGTGCATGTTAGAATGCCTAAGTACTTTTCTTATCTTTTTGAGTTCATTGGGAGATGAGAGAGGGATAGGAAAGATGGCTTGTGCTGTGAGAAAAGTGGAGATCATACAGAAGAGGGACTGATGGTTGTCCAGCTGAGGTGGACAGACTCAGCATCAAAAGAATGGTGACTGAGGTTGTCACTGGTAGTTCTGTGGAGTAGGTAGTTAGGCAGACATGACTAGTGCAGGAGAGGCCACTCCTTCCCAACCAGGAATGTCAGGTAATCATCAGATGATGGTTAGGTGGTTGTTATACTATCTAAAATAATAACTGGTTGCAGTCAGCACCAGGGAAAGGCCATCTCCTAATAGATAGAAAACACCTGAAACTTGTAATCAGCACTTCGCAATAAGATCTCAGAAGCTGGGCAAATTGGCTTAAGCATGTGCAGTAAGAGGCAAAATGGCACAGTTTAACAGGTATATGACCTTCCTCTAGGAACACTCGACTGGTAAGGGTAAAACGCCTCAGGTGAGCATGCATACAATTTCAGAAAACGCACTGTGCATGTGGCCCCTCCCAAGTGCTGGAAGGTCACTGCACATGCAGACAGCCCATCCCAGGGGAGAATTGGAGGAGAAAAAACAAAAGACCCGGAAGTATGCCAATGTATAAAACCCCATGTCAAAGGTCCAACCATGCACTTAGATCTCTCAAGTCACCTGCTTGGCCTTCTTCCAAGTATATTTTCCTTTCTTTAGTTCCTGCTCTAAAATTGTTAATAAACTTTTACTCCTGCTCTAAAACTTTCCTCTGTCTTCCGCTCTGCCTTATGCCCTCTTGGTCGAATTCTTTCTTATGAGGAGGCAAGAATTGAGGTTGCTGCAGACCCATATGAATTTGCTGCTGCTAAAACTTCCCTGCTCAAATCCCCTCTGCCCACCCAAGAAATCACCTGCAGACAGGTTCTATCCATCTCCAAGGCTTCCAGAATCTTTCTACCTGAAGACACTTTCTTGCCTAAGGAGTATGCTTAGCTTGGGCTTTGAGCAGGTGGAAAATGCCAAGGAGTTCAGAATGAAGAGTGTGAGTTCATCGATAAACACCATGTTCTCCCTTCAGTGGGGTAGTTCCATGCCATGCCCCAGATTGTCACTCAGAAGGTACATTGCAGGATGAGGCCCCAGGTTCCCATGGAGACCACATCAACACACTCTTTATTGTCATCCCTTCCTAGTCTCAGTCCCTCATTCTCTCATTGTGTTTCCTGGGATTATATCCCAAACAAACTACTTGTATTCTAACTCTCATCCTAAATTCTGCCTTGGGGGAAACTAAAACTAAGTAGTAACTAGTTAAAGGTAAATGAAAACAATGTTGAATTGTCTTCTAAACCCCATGCATATTCATAATATTTTCATAAGCTTCTTCTTTCATTGATGATGCACTATATCTGACTACCCTTCCAAATGTTGGTACTGTGTGTAAGAGATTACCCATTATAATCATGGTTACTGAAGAGTTTTCAATCCATAAATTTTATGCATGCCCAAGTTAGAATGTTCAGTATTAAGGAATTGTGAATTAAATCAGGTTCAATTTAAACATGCAGAATTTAATTAATCTTTATATATATTTCTAGATAATAATTTGCTTGCAGGAGGTTAACATTTGCTTAAATTTTGTACAATGCTGACTTAATATATAAATATGTAACAATTTGTGACTTTACAAATTCTAGCCATTCTGTAGTCATGCTTTAAAAATGGTTCCAAAGTCGACATTCACCTAAGTAGATTGCGAAAGTAGATAAGATGAATTGGAGAAACACCCCGAAATGTCAAAAAACATCTCCAAAATGTAACTAATAAATTTTTCATTTTTAATTTTTTCCATAATTTAAAAATAATTTCCCCTAAAATTAATACTATCCAGATTTCTTACTTTGTATCCCTTTTAAAATGTAACAATTTTGCAATCAGTCAATAATAAGGGCAAAAGATTTAATTTGTGAAATGGGCAAACTGGAAGTCATAATAAAAGCGAACAGTTTTCTTTTCCCCCAAGATAGTAGATCAGAGGCTTTGTTAGCTCACCTCACCCACTTTTGGAAATAGCAAAACAGGGTGTAATATTCACACTAGGAACTTTTATCCAAGAAGGATCCAAGAAGAAACAACACAGGTCAAAATAAGTAAATAAATAAAACTTGTTTGGATACTTTGACTATTTGGAGGTGTGGAGGGCAGCAGCCCATGCTGAGGATTGGGTGGAAAACTGTGTTACCAGAGCAAGAGACGGGGAAAGACTGTCTTTATGCTTCCCACCGAGGAGCCAGGCAATCCTCACGGAGCTCCTGGACCCCACCAAGGACAAGAACTGACTTGGGGAGCAGTGAGAATTTGTGAGAAGGAATGGCATTGGGAGGTGCTTTGTGCATGCTCCAGACACAGTGTTCATAGAGGGAGACCATCCCTGATCCTAGCTCAAAGGGACTGTGCAAAAATCTGCCAGTCAGTGGGCGTAGCGGTCACAAGCTGGATGAAGCTTTTAACTGCGATTTGCCATCTGATCTGGAATGAGGGAGGAGCCCTCATAGTCAGAACAGAAAGGAGAGTGTGGTATAGGTTCTGCTGCCAGTACAGGAGTTGATTCACTGGACTGGACCAGGAGGGATGTGGCCTGGGAGCCGTGGCTTCTGTTCCAGGCAGGGAGTCTTGTGACCTGGGGCAATTTCACAATCTGAACAGTGACTCCTTGAGACTTGGCTGGCAGTTTTGACCTGCTGCCAGCAACAGGCCACCAGTGGGATACCTGCTGGGTTAAGGGTTTGGGAAGTAGGTGGCTCCCACTACTGCCTGCTGGGCTGTGGATCCTGGGCTGTCCCCCCACCACATGCAGGCCCTTTGGCCAGGTGGAGCCCCCCTTGCCCCTCCCTGGAACATTGCCCCAGTGGCCTGAGGGCTGCCCTCAACCTCTGTCAGTTAGTGACCTTGGGGAAGCCTGAACTTGGGCTTGCCCAGCCAAGCTTTGTTGGACTTTATTACCCTTACCAGCTTGGTGGTCAAACACCAAACAGGAATCTCCGGGAGTGACCTGAGATTCCATGACTCTGCTCATTGCCTGGGAATTTGAGTGCTTCTGGTTTACAAAGGCCAACCATAAATCCCACTGCCAACACCTCAGCTGCCTCAGTCCTGCAAGCACCTCCTACTGGCTGGGAGGTCAACCTGCACAGCCCATTACAACTTCTGATTGCAGTTGCACAGCAAGTGGGCAGGAGACTAACTTCTCACCACCTTAGCTACCACTATCCCCTGTAACACCCTAGCTACTCAGGAGGCCTCCTGAGCCTGCTCACCCACCCAGTACATTACTCCCACAGCTGGCATTTGAGAAAGCCACCACACTAAGGCTATTTATAACAAAGGAAATCTTACAGAGTCTGTGTCATTCCTCTGTCACCCCTGTCAGGGCTGGTGCTTGCGCCTGCTATTGGGAGACCCAGGGCAGCCCTGCCCAGTCTAGCTCTGCCCAACTTAGCCAATGCTCTGTCAAGCCTGGGCCACTAGGAATCCCACAGATTAGCTCACTGCCTGAAGCACAGGAGAGTTTCTCCTGATAAACAAAGATCAAGCATAAACCATTCTGGTACTGCCACAAGAGGCGCTTACATACTAGCACCACCTATTGACTTGGAGGTGAAACTATACAACCCAAACAAAAATTGCTGACACAGGGAACAGTACTCCAGAAAGAAATAAGCATCTGAGACCTCTGCAGATGAGAAGAAACTAGTTTAACAGTTCTGGAAATATGAAAGGACAGGGTGTTATGACACTCTCAAAGGATCACACTAACTCTCCAGTGGTATAACTTAAGCAAAATGAAATCTTTGAAATACCAAATAAAGAATTCAAAATATTGATTTTAAAGAAGCTTAATGAGACCCATGAGAAAGTTTAAAACCAATACAGAGAAATCAGAAAGTCAATCCAGGATATGATCAAGAAATTTACCAAAAAACACAGATATTTTAAAAATAGCTAGGCTTGGCATGATAGCTCATGCCTGTAATCCCAACATTTTGGGAGGCTGAGACAGAAGACTCACTTGAGGCCAGGAGTAGGAGATCAACCTAGGAAACATAATGAGATTCTGGCTCTTCAAAAATGTTAACAAGTACCCAGGCCTGATGGTGTGCCTCTAGTCCCAGCTTCTTGGGAAGTTGAGGCAGTTCTATCCCTTGAGCCTAGGAGACAGAGGCTGTAGTGAGCTATCATTGCATTACTGCACTCCAGATACTGAACTCAACAGAGTGAGACCCTGTCTCTTAAAAAAAATTAGAACATCAAGAAATAAAGAATTTATTGAAGGAATTACAAATACGGTTGAAAGCTTCAACAATAAACTACACCAAGCAGAAGAAAGAATCTAAGAACTTGAACAAGGTCTTTGGAATTAATTCAACTGGACATACAGAAAAAAAAAAAGAATTTTAAAAAATAAGCAAAGTCTTCTAGAACCATGGGACTACTTTAAACATCCAAACCCACAAATTATAGGTATTCCTGAGGGAGAAGAGAAAGAAATGGTGTGGGACACCTATTTGAGGAAATAAATGAGGAAAATGTCCATAGTTTAGCAATAGATTTACACACAAATACAAGAGGCTCAGAGACTCCAGGGAAATACATTGCAAGAAGGACCTCACCATGTTATATAGTCATCAGATTGTCCAAGGTCCATCTGAAAGAAAAATATCCTAAAATCAGCAAGAGAAAAGCATGTAGTCATCTATAAAGAAAACTTCATCAGATACAGCACACTTCTTAGCAGAAACCTTACAATAAATCAGAAGAGATTTGTATTCTATTCTATTTTCAAGGTGCTTAAAGGAAAAAAAGGTCAACCTCAAATTTTGTATTTTGCCAGAATAAGCTTCATAAATGAAGGAGAAACAAAGTCTTTCCCAGACAAACAAATGCTGAGGAAATTCATTACCACTAGATTGGTCCTACAATAAATGCTCGAGAGAATTCTAAACACGGAAACAAAAGGTTGATACTCACCATGGTAAAAACACACAAAAGTGTAAAACTCATGGATCTTATAAAAATAATTACACAAATGAGATAGTAAAGCAACTAGGTAGCATTGATATTATGACAGGAACAAAACCTGATATATCAATATTAATTTTTAATGTAAATGGATTAACTGCTCCACTTAAAACATATAGATTAGTGGATGGATAAAAAAAAAAAATCATATGCTGATTAAAAGAAAGAAACCCACCTAACTGGCAAAACTCCTGTAGACTGAAGGATATTGCCCACAAGCAATCAAAAATGAGCTGGAGTAGCAAGAAGGATTCACAGCTGAATTATACCAGATATACAAGGAAAAACCGGTACAAATCCTATCGAAACTGTTCCAAAAAACTGAAGAGGAGGAAATCCTCCCTAACTCCTATGAAGCTAGTATCACCCTGGTACCAAAGCCAGGCAAGAACACACACACATACAAAGTTAAAGACCAATGTTCCTGATGAACATAGGTGCAAAAATCCTCAACAGAATACTAGCAAACAAAATCCAACACCATATCAAAAGATAATACACCATGATCGTGTGAGTTTTATTCCAGAGATGCAAGAATGTTTCAATGTATGCACATCAATAAATGTGATTCACCACATAAAGATAATTAAAACAAAAACCATATGATAATCTCAATAGATGCAACAAAAGCATTTGACAAAATTCAGCATCTCTCCTGATGAAAACCTTCCACAAACTAGGCATAGAAGGAGCATATGTCAAAATAATAAAAGCCCTATATGACAAATGCACAGCCAGTATCATACCGAATGGAGAAAAGCTGAAAGCATTTCCCTAAGAACTGGAAGGAGACAAGGATATCCACTTTCACCACTCTTATTCGACATAGTACTGGAAGTCCTAGCGAGATCATTCAGGCAAGAGAAATAGGTCAAAGACATGCAGATTGGAAAAGAGAAAGTCAAATTATGTCTGTTTGCTGACAATATTATCTTGTACCTAGAAAACTCAAAAGACTCCTCCAAAAGTTTCTAGATTTGATAAACGAATTCAGAAAAGTTTCAGGATACAAAATCAACATACAAAAATTAGTATCACTTCTGTACAGCAATAATGATCAAACTGAGAACCAAATAAAGAAGTCAATCCCATATAAGATAGCTACAAATAAATAAAATAAATAAATAAATGAATAAATAAATCACCAAGGATACATTCACCAATGAAGTGAAAGATCTCTATAAGTGAAGTAACCAATAGTTAACCAATGAAGTGAAAGATCTCTATAAGAAAAACTACAAAACGCTGATGGAAGAAATTGTAGAAGACAGAAATAAATGGAAAAACATCCCATACTCATGGATTGAGAGATTCAATATTGTTAAAATTACTTAAAGCAATCTACAAATTCAAGGAAATTCCTATCAAAGTAACAAGATCACTTTTTAGAGAATTAGAAAAAGCAATTCTAAAATTCATATGGAACCAAAAATAAGCCCAAATAGCCAGAGCAATTCTAAGCCACAAGAACAAAACTGGAAACATCACATTACCTGACTTAAAATATAGTAGCCAAAGCAGCACGGTACTAAAACAAAAACAGACACATAGACCAATGGAACAGAATAGAGAACCCAGAAATAAAGTCAAATACCTACAGGCAACTGATTGTTGACAAAGTTGACAAAAACATACAATGGGGAAAGGACATTCTATTCAATAAGTAGTAGTGTGAAAATTGGATAACCATACACAGAAGAATTAAACTGGACCCA
Organism: Hylobates moloch; assembly: GCF_009828535.3. NCBI lineage: Eukaryota > Metazoa > Chordata > Mammalia > Primates > Hylobatidae > Hylobates > Hylobates moloch. The sequence continues at coordinate 56,520,729 of NW_026652281.1, read as the reverse complement.
TATCTCTCACCAGATACAAAAATTAACTTCAGGTGGCTTAATGATTTAAATGTAAGACCTGAAATAAATGTTCTAGAAGATAGGGAAAACTCTTCTGGACATTGATCTAGGAAAAAAATTCATGACTGAGACTTTAAAAGCAAATGCAACACGACCAAAAATAGACAAATTGACTTAATTAAACTAAAAAGCTTCTGCACAGCAAAAGACATAATCAACAGAGTGAAAAATGGACAATCTACTGAGTGAGAGAAAATTTCTAAACTGCATGTGACAAAGAATTAATATCCTGGCTGGGAGTGTTGGCTCACATCTCTAATCCCAGCACCTCAGGAGGCCAAGGCAGGCAGATCGCTTGAGGCCAGGAGTTTGAGACCAGCCTGGCCAACATGCAACGTGGTGAAACTGTGTCTCTACTAAAAATACAAAAGTTTGCCAGGCGTGGTGGTGCATACCTCTAATCCCAGCTACTCAGAGGAGGCTGAGGCATGACAATCGCTTGAACCTGGTGGCAGGGGTTGCAGTGAGCTGAGAGCATGCCACTTCACTCCAGCCTGGGTGACACAGTGAGACTCCATCTCAAAAAATAATAATAAAATAATTAATATCTGGAATTTACAATGACTCACACAATTCAACAGAAAAAAAATAGCATCATTAAAAGTGGGAAAAAGTCATGAACAGACATTTTTCAAAAGAAGACATATGAAAGTCTAACAATCATAAAAAATGTCACCATCACTATCATCAAAGAAATGTACATTAAATCACAATGAGATACCACCTTACATGAGTCAGAATGGCTATTGTTAAAAAGTCAAAATTAACAGAGATATTGGTGAGGATGAGGAGAAAAGGGAATTCTATACTGTTGATGGGACTAAATTAGTACAACTCCTATATAAAACTGTATGGAGATTTCCCAAATAACTAAAAATAAACTACAGTTTGACCCATCAATCCTAATACTGGGTATCTACTCCCCTCAAAAAGGAAGTTGTTACATTAAAAAATACCTGCACTTATATGTTTACTGCAGCACTATTCACAATAGCAAAGATATGGAATCAACCTATGTGTCTATCAATGGAGGACTGGATAAAGAAAACATGGTGTATATACAGCATGGAATATTACTTAGCCATAAGAAAGAATGACATCATGTCTTTTGCAGCAACATGGATGGAACTGGGCATCATTATCTTATGTGAAATAACTCAGAAACAGTCAAATACTGCATGGCATGGTCTCATGTATAAGTGAGAGCTAAATAATGTGTACACATGGACACAAAGAGTGGAATATTAGCATTAAAGATTTGGAAAGGTAGGAGCCATGGGAGAGGGATTAGAGTTGAGAGATTACCTAACTTGTATAATGTACAGTATTTGGGTTATGGTTACATTAAAAGTGCAGACTTCACCATTGTTGCGGGAAGTCAGGGACCCTGAATGGAGGGACCGGCTGGAGCCATGGCAGAGGAACATAAATTGTGAAGATTTAATGGACATTTATCAGTTCCCAAAATTAATACTTCTATAGTTTCTTATGCCTGTCTTTACTTCAATCTCTGAATATAAATTGTGAAGATTTCATGGACATTTATCAGTTCCCAAATAATACTCTTATAATTTCTTATGCTTGTCTTTACTTTAATCTCTTAATCCTGTTATCTTCCTAAGCTGAGAATGTACGTCACCTAAGGACCACTATTGTACAAATTAGTTGTAGAACATGTGTGCTTGAACAATATGAAATCTGATTGTAAAACATGGGTGTTTGAACAATATGAAATCAGTGCACCTTTAAAATGAACAGAATAACAGTGATTTTAGGGAACAAAGGAAGACAACCAAAGGTCTGACTGTCTGTGGGGTCGGGAAGAATAGAGCCATATTTCTCTTCTCACAGAAAGCCTATAAATGGACATGCAAGTAGCAGAGATATCGCTGAATTCTTTTCCCAGCAAGGAATATTAATAATTAATACCCTGGGGAAGGAATGCATTCCTGGGGGGAGGTCTATAAACAGCCGCTCTGGAAGTGTCTGTCTTATGCAGATGAGATAAGTACTGAAATACACCCTGGTCTCCTGCAGTACCCTCAGGAGGCTTATTAGGGTGGGGAAAAAGATCCTGCCCTGGTAAATTCGAGGTCAGACCTGTTCTCTGCTCTTGAACCATGTTTTCTGTTGTTAAAGATGTTTATCAAGACAATATGTGCACAGTTGAACATAGACCCTCATCAGTAATTCTAATTTTGCCCTTTGCCTTGTGATCTTTATTGCCCTTTAAAGCATGTGATCTTTGTGACCTAATCCCTGTTCGTACACCCCCTCCCCTTTTAAAGTCCTTAATAAAAACCTGCTGGTTTTGCGGCTCAGGTGGACATCACAGACCTACCGATATGTGATGTCACTCCTGGAGGCCCAGCTGTAAAATTCCTCTCTTTGCACTCTTTCTCTTTATTTCTCAGACCGGCTGACACCTAGGGAAAATAGAACATATGTTGAAATATTGGGGGCTGGTTCCCCCAATAACCATTATGTATACCCATATACCCATGTAACAAACCATTAACCATTATTATACTCATGTAACAAACTTGCACATGTACCCCCTAAAAAAAAGAGTAAATAAATTTCCTGAATCTTTGAAATTAGTTGTAGTAGATAGTAATTTGTAAGCTTTTCAGTTCAGTTCACTTTCAATTGAAAAAAGAGTAGTTTTAGTTTTTGATTGTTGGGGGCTGGGGTAAAGCCCACTGTCAATTCAGTAACACATCTAAAAATATTTTAAAATTTTTTGCAAGACATTTATTTCGTTAGTGCCTAGACGATAGTTTTTTTTATAGCACTTGGCCATAACTTTCAATGGTCTATGCTACACAATTTGGGTAATGTTACTCCAATCCAGTTGTTCTAAAACATAACATCAGAATTGCTTGAAAATTTAAGAAGCACTGAGTCTTTGCTCTTCCCTAGATATGCTGAGATTAAAGTAAGTCTCTGCTTGTAGAGCCCAAATGTGTGTATGTCATCCATTTTAGGTTAATCAGCATGTATAATAGCACTGGTATACAGGCTGGCAATTTGTGCCCACTAGGGAACGTTTCAGGGTTTGTTAATACATAAGTACTCTCTTTCTTTATTTTGTTTTTTCCACATGCTGGCCGCCATTGTTATTCACTTACAAACTTTAAAATTTCCATTGAGATTTCTTCTTTGACATAAGGATCTTTTTTGGAAGTGTGTTTCTTTATTTCTAAATATCTGGTGATTTTCTAGTAAAAATATAATTTCTAGTGTATACATATATATATGAATTTTTAAGACTATATTGTTTGTATCATCTTTAATCTGATGTTTGAGTATTTCTTTCAGCAGAGTAACAACGTGTAGAAACTGAAAAAGGAACTCAATGTAAGTGGGTTGGCAAGAAAAGCATGATGGAATTGACTTAACTCAGGGTTCTAATCTGTAATTTCCTGAGGCCTTATTGGCAACCATATATATGCTAGAGGACAGTAGTCTTTAGAAAAAATAAGTTCCCATGTGAGAAATGGTATACTGAGAGTCTGAATAATCTTGAGCATTTATTAAAGATAAATTTCTCCATGAGAAACATAATATATCACAATCAAATATTGTCTTTGCAATGAAGTCATAGTTCAAAATACAGTAAACTAATATATATGGCATGATTTTAGTCACTTAGAGAAATGCAAGAACAGGACATTTATTTATCATTGTTGCTAGGAGCATTCTCCTTCAATATCAGGCCAAGAAGACTGATATTTCATACATAGAGAACAAAAGACAATGTGTACAAGCCATGAAGCCTTATAGTAAACAAAAATTATATTAGATCTAGTTTATTGGTTTTAGAATTTTATTAACCTATAGCCAAAGCTTGATGAAAGTCCATCATGGTTTAAAATTTAATGTAAATACAAACAACCATGATAATTTAAAAGTCAAAAGTAAAAGTATAACTTACAGAAAGCAGGAACTATGGTGAAATGCGGGGAAGAAGGATTGAAGTAGTACATTCTCATTTGACACGGTAAGCAGTCAAACAACAATGGAATTTTTAAAAATTCTAAATTCATTATTAAATTTACCAAATTAACTAAATTAAAAAAACTAAAGATAATATTTCTTCTATCAAATATTTTTAGGACAAGAGGAAGAAGAGTGAGAATATTAGTGTGCTAAATCCTTATATTTCATATGAGGAATTCGGTAAATAGTACATGATGTTAATAAAATAAGACAACAGCTTAAGCATATTATTTAAAGTCACAAGGTAGCCATATGAGGAATTAAAAACAAAAACAATTAGAAAGATTTTCTTTGCAAGGTGAAATTTGAGGATTAAGAGGAGGAAATAAAGTAGTTGAAATCTGCTTTTCCATATAAGCTCTGATTATTTGTGCAGATGTTACTTTAATAACAATTTAAAGACATTTATTAAAATATCGTCTGAAAACATCACATCTTTCTGATGCGATCACTTAAAAAAAAAGTTAAAAACTTTTCATTTTGAAAGCAGATTTAAACCAAAAGGATGTTGGAATTGAAGCAAAGAAAAGACTAAGGAAGGACAAGATTCTTTGAGTCTCTGAGAGGGAATATGAGAAATGAGAATAGAAATTCATTGTAAAGGGTAACAGACTGTTTAAGGGGAAAAGAATAAGCTAAGTAGATAAATAAATAAATAAAATAAATATTAAATTTCTTTTAAATTCTTTAGCTTGTAAGACTTTTTTGACATGAAATTTAGTATAGAATTGAGGTTACAAAGTACCATTGGTTGTATTTTGAATGTGCATAGAATTTTATTATGAAAACCATTTGTTTTTCTTAACATTTCTCCTTTCATTCACAGTATACTCAGTTTAATCAAATTGTTCTCTTTTTTCTGAGTCGGGGTTTCACTCTGTCACCCAGACTGGAGTGCAGTGGTACTATCTCGGCTCACTGCAACGTCTGCCTCCCAGGCTCAAGTGGTCCTTCCACCTCAGCCTCCTGAGTAGCTGGGACCACAGGCATGTGCCACCACACCTGGCTAATTTTTTGTATTTTTGGTAGAGATGAGGTTTTTCCATGTTTCCCAGTCTGGTCTCAAATTCCTGAGCTCAAGCGACCTGCCCATCTCGGCCTCCCAAAGAGCTGGGATTACAGGCGTGAGCCACCGTGCCAGGCGTCAAATTGTTCTCTTTTTAAACTACATTATTCTCTGAACTTCCTATCTAAAGTCCAGATTGCATTCCATTGCCAAAGGAAACTTGGTAAAATATTTCTTTTCTCATAATGCTTTGTTCAGGAATTCAAAATAACTTTATACATATATATATATATATATAGAGAGAGAGAGAGAGAGAGAGAGAGAGGAGAGGGACAGAGAGACAGAGCACTCAAAAGCATTACTATATAATTATAACTGTTAATAAATTATACTGGGGAAATAATTAAGAAATGGGGTTGTGTTGAACAACCTGGATATATGACTGCCCTAATTTTCAATCTATGATTCTCTGTCTGTTTTTATTCCTGTAGTTATTTATCTCTGCATTATTTTGCAGAGAATCATGTGTTAATTGGCCTGATTTAATAATTCCATAATGTGCACAGGTATATGTATTATAAATTATAACAATTTATAGTCCTACAAGGACTGAACCTTTTTTCACTGAGTGATTTTTCTTCTAGCTTGGAATTCATCCTTTTTATCTTTTCTCTCTCTCTTTTGAAATTCATGCTAATTTTCAAGAATAAGAAATCCTCCCTAAAGCTTCTGTGACTATTTGGTTCACACTTACTTCTCTTCTCAGAATTTAGTCTCTGCTACATCACACAGGACTTTATTACAGAAGTCTTACATTGCTTTCTCACTATTTTATAGAAGTGATTTCTGCTTTCTCAGGATCATAAACTCCTTGACAACAAAAGTTGTTAAATACTGTATTAGTCAGAGTTCTGGACAGAAGCAGCCACTAATATTGCAAAATTTTAAGAGACTTTATTGAAGAGTCTTTTTGTAAAGGTGTGGGCAAGGAGGTCTAAGGGATGCTGCTGCATCCTAGGGTTAATAATAAAGGAGTTGAGTACCATATGCTAGGCCTGTTGGGACAGGTAGAGGAAGTTGTTCCCCAAACCCAGATAGAGAGTGTGGTCCAACAGGAGCTGTGACTGGCAGAGGGACACAGTTACTTGGAGAGAGTGCAGAGTATAAGTCCTCTAATCTTATTATTCTCTCTACTTTTGTGATGCTATTTTTTTTTCCTAGAAATTAGTTAGCTCCCACATGGATTGATCAAATGGCCAGTCCTATCTATCTGGTCTAACAAAGTTACTGCTATCTCCACAGTTCTCATGTGACTCATCGGAAGTGGTGCTCAGCCATACTTAACCCTTCTTTTGCCAGAAGGAGTTTTATACTTTTCACATCACAAAGAAGAGTACAGGGTTCACAGAGGAAAATCCATAAATACATGTTGACAAATTGGTGCTCTGATATCAATTTTTTACTTCTAGTTTTGCTATTTTCAAACATTCATTGGAATTTTCTTGTTACATTTTCTGCAAAAACAAAAGCATCTACATATTTTTTTAGATCTCCAAATTAATATTTTATTACTAAAAGTAAAAGGATAAACTCCATTTGAAAGTTATTTATTTTTTGCTTCTTCTCACTATTTGCTGGTCTATTTAGGAAAAAAATGCTTAGTATTAGCATATACTATATAGTTTACAAATCACCTTAATACACATCATTTCATTGTATTTTCAGCCCTTGTCTTTGAGTTCACTATCAACCATTCTCTTTAGCCGTATTTCATATCATTTTCAAATTCTTTTTCTACCCTGGTTTGATTTCTGTTGATGATAAATATGAGACTAATGTCTTACAGATTTCACTCCTTCTTCAATTAGCTCCACAGATTTTTCTTGGCCTCCAGAAAAGTGTGGAAGCTTTTTGAAAGATGTATTTTTTTAATGCAGATTTCTACTCTGATACACTTGAAATACTATACTTCACATTCATTTACATTTATGCTGTTTGTAATAGTTAATTACTTTAATGTTATAAAAATGAGTTAGCCTATAAGCCCACTTTTTGCTATATTGGATTTTGGTACAGTCATTTCTACTGACTGCTGTATTTTTTCTTTTTTCAAGAATATTTGTCCCTTTTTATATTGCCAATTATGGACTAATATTGCCTTTATTGTAACCTGATAAACATTTGTACTTTCAATATCCTCTGGTGCCAATAGAAGACAAACTCTGGCCTAGTCTCTATTATTAAATCCTTGTCATCCCCATTGCTCCACATCCTGCTTCTCATTTCACTGTGATTCTCTCCTGCCTTCAATTCTGCTCATTTGTATGATTTGGTCCCACTCTTGAGTTAATCAAATTGTTTTCCACCTATTGTTGGTATATCACATCTGATGATATTGAGTGCTAAATCTCCTTCCCATCCCAATATTCTACCTTCATTTTTTTCTTCTCATACAGATTATACCCCTTTGTAGCAACTTCCTGTTTAAAAAAGTGCTCCCTTCTGGTTTCAGCTTCTCCACTCAACAAATAACCTCTTCAATTTATATACTTTTAATTCATCCAGTTCTTTTTTGTGTCACTTTTTATTTAGACATTTTATAGTTGATACCTGTGAAAGTAAACTTGCTATATTCTTCTGATGTCAGCCACATTTTATAAAAAGTTTTAGCTCACAAAGAAGGTTAAGAAAAGCTACAAAGATTTATTCTCTCCTGCTCTTTGCATTCATGTACATGAGGTTAGCATGCTGCTTTATCCTAGCCTGAAGTAACAGACTTGATATAGCCTGATGCTTGGTTCATTTTAAATAGATATTCTACTTAATACCAAGGTTGAGAAACTCCTGCCAAGTCTAATAGGCATACATGCTTTCAGGTAAATAGAGCTCATAACTTTACAGCCCAGAACAGCAGGGATTGAGTCAACTAAATTTTTTATTATAGTCATTTAGAAATTCATTTAAATATTGCTCATCAGCATCCATTGATATCAACATTTTTCATATGGCTGAGAAGCTGGTATACATGCAGCCCTAACATATTCAAATCTATGAGATTTGTTTATGCAAAATTTCCTGGTACAATGTGATGATTTCATTTTATGGTTTGTTTTAGGCTATGGCAGTACTGAAGTAAATTCTGCCTCAACTTAGACTGATGCATCTTGTTTAGTTCTAGTTACTTGGGGTTGATTGGTGTAATGAATTTCTCCCTTATTGATCCACAAGTTAATCTTTTCAAAGTCAATATGTTTATGTACATAATAATACAAATACTCTTTTCTGTTGTTTCTGGCTCACTACATTCTTGCAGAAAGAAGTGCTTTTGCTGCTTAATGAATGAAAATCATTGCTTACAAGTAGGAACATGGTAAATGTTCATCTGCTCTGAGTGAATGAAGTTAAGAATATTAAACTTGAGCTTAATCTGGTATATTTACATTCTATAACACAAATATAAATTTTGGGGCAAATCATGTCTTATGTTGCTTAAAAATGTTATATTTTCTATGACTGTTCATGTGAAAGATTGTTAGAATTTTTACTGAGTTTTATGTATCTGAATATTTGGCATGTGTGTAATTAACATAACATGTCCACTTAGAAAGAATAGAAGCTTTAACCTCATAAACCCTCATGGTCTTTCATAAACTTCAATGTTTCAAGGAAGTACCTATTAAAGAACACATAGAAATAACTATTGACCTTAGAGATTTTATTGATTATAAATGATATTATTAAAAAATATAAAACGTGATTATTTTTTGGCCTCTGTGAAGAACAGACCTTTAATTCCTTTCTAAGAGCACTAAGATTGGATTTAATCAAAAACAACACATTTAGGCCATTAAAGATTTCAAGACATTGGCTGTGTTGTAGCATAGTTGGTACTCTCTGTCCTTTTTTTTTTTTTTTTTTTTGAGACGGAGTCTCGCTCTGTCGCCCAGGCTGGAGTGCACTGGCGCGATCTCGGCTCACTGCAAGCTCCGCCTCCTGGGTTCACGCCATTCTCCTGCCTCAGCCTCTCCGAGTAGCTGGGACTACAGGCGCCCGCCACCACGCCCGGCTAATTTTTTTGTATTTTTAGTAGAGACGGGGTTTCACCGTGGTCTCGATCTCCCGACCTCGTGATCCGCCCACCTCGGCCTCCCAAAGTGCTGGGATTACAAGCGTGAGCCACCGCGCCCGGCCCCTCTCTGTCCTCTTATTATGAGGCTTCTTGAAGATGATAGGACATGCAAGCTTTATGCCTATTCTCAAGGCCTGTGGCCCTCTTTACGGAGTTATGGAGACAAATGAGAAATGTTTGCTTCAGTCTTGTAAGGTCGATTATATTGTATTATAAATGCCTACTGTATGTCCATATATTCCAAGAAACTACACAATTTTCTAGAGGGGTTCCTGGAAAAGAATCATGTGTTTTTCTCTACCAGTTATTTCTGAACTTAATGTGGTGCCTAGGACCTCATAGTTACTCAGTAAATATTTCCTGAATGAAGGCTTGTTACCAAGTGCTTACTTTGAGGAGTGAGAAAAGTTTCAGTGAAGGATATATAGAGAGACATAATTGAACATAGTCTAGTTGTTGCCATGGTAAATATGTAAAAAGGGCACAAAGTTCTGAACAGTTAGTGCCAAATATATTCATCCTCTGAGGATCAGTGGGGAAGATACTTGACTTTAGGCTGGAGAAGGATTCACCATGGAGGAGGAATTTGAGCAGACTGTTCAAGAATAGTTTGTATCCATCATTAGTCCAGTATTGCTTAACTGCAGAGATTCTGTTTACTCATTTTTGTATTCCTATTGCCTACCACTTTGGCACAAAGTAGGTGTTTCACAAATCTCTGTCTAAAGCCTGTTAGGCTAAGATGGTAGGAAGTACTTTATAGGTCAAAGTATGAGTTGTACGGAGTTAGAAAATTGCACGGCCTGTTTCGGCAAGAAAGAGTGACTGAACCACCCTAACTACAAGCACGGGAAAGTAGGCTTGAAGTATAGATCATGGACATGGAATTCAGGTTCTAGTCATAGCTCTGTAACCTCAGGGAAGCTACTTCATTTCTCTGAGTCTCAGATAATACATAAAATGGGAAATATCATTTCCATTTGTTGTGAGAATAATTGAGATAATGTATGTGAAAATTCCTAATAAAGTGCCTAGAGTGGAAAGTTCTTAACAAAAGTGTTGTTGAAAATGCAAGATGGAAGTGGAAAGGGATGTTGAAGCCAGATAATAGTCAATTCTAGGTTAAAGAGCTAGATGTATTTGTAAACTGCCCTAAAACTCTCTTGAGAGCCAGTCAGACAGAAATGGTCTTTATATCTTATAAGAAGAGAGCCCATAATGTTCTTCTAGAAATTTGTTATGAGTAGGATTTTATAGCCTTGGTACCATGCTTTTTTCCTTGGCTAGAGATAACCAGACATCCAAAAGTCTCTGGGCCAACAGAAGCTCGGCAGTTTGGTACTGGGACTCTGGAAGTCCCCACTGAAAATGAATTTGTTTGAGATAATGGTGATTTAGTCTTCAGCTTCTGGCATATACAGTATCTTTCTAATTTCACTTGTGGAGTTCATCTGAATCGCATATAAAGGGATTTAAGACATGCTTTTTGATGAGGTCCTTGAGGTTGTATCATTTGGTTGTATGTGAAAGCCACACCACTGAGAGATCAATGTGCTATTTTTCACCAGCCCCAGCAGGTTTGCTTTCCACCTGTCTTTACTTTTCTTTGTGCCATAACTTCACCTGTGCTTCCTTAAATTCCGGCTTCCCGTTGGATTTTTCCAATGGAAAGCAGTGTGAAATATGGACAGGTAGAGGAGGGAACGGTTTGAGTATTTATTTCATCTGTTTCTTCCCTGCTGGGCTGAGAATTTTCAGTAGCTAGGTTTTTCACTAAGACCACTGCTTCTTTGGGCAAACCCTCCATCAGGGTTCTGTTAATACATCTCTCTCCTTGCCCTTTCAGGCCCAGAGGGTGGTAATAGCTTCCCATTCTTGAGAGTATTTGGGTCATTCATCCTCCATTATTGGTTTCCTAATCCTGCTCAAATTTTGGAAATTGTCTTTTTGTCAACATTTATTCCATTTTTTTGAATTAGACAACTATTGTTTGAGTCCTGCTATTGGATTCTGACCAATACTTCTGGTGATTAATAAGTATTAACATTCATAAAATATTCCTTGAGTAGCATTGTTTAGTAAAGGTTTGTGCTCAGTCTAGCAAACCCATCATTAGAACTGTGAGAAAGGCTAAGCCCTTAACCGAAGTTTGCTATTATATTTGTCTATACACAGTATTGTGTTTTACATATGTATTTTTCTTTTGCACATGTATTCCTGACAATTACATATTAATAAATTCTAAAAAGTACTAGCATTTAGGTCTTATTTACTCTTACTTTGAGGAACATATTTGCAAATGTTAAAATAGTAACTGGAGGAAAGATGGAAATCAAAATTAATTACACATTGAAATAAACTAGATGCCAGGTTTGGCATGAACAAATGTTTGTTCCTGATAAAATGTAGATCTTTGTAGAGATGTTAGAAGATGTTGCTCTGTTATCAGCCAGTTTCACAGTTTAAAGTTTAACCTCAAGTTTTGGGCTTTTTTATTAAACTTTGTTCAAATGAAAAGCTCTTTCCTTTTGGCTATTAGGTTTATGCTTGAAACATTACTGTATCTGTATATGTTTGCTTTATGTTTGATCTAGAAAACACGGTAAGAGATGCATCATTAGGATGTTAAAAATACATACATTAGTGAGTGAAAGATGGAATGAGGAGGCTCTTGGATATTTATATTTGTTGACAAAAGCCACATGATGTGAATTTATATTCATGATAAAGTCATCATTAGGCATGATTAGAATTTATGTGAAAGTGGGATAGATAGAAGAAATAAATAGTTGGTTTGAGCAAAGTGTTATCTTTTTTTTTTGAGGGAACATATTCCAATGCTTTTGTTTTGTTATTCTCATTTCAATAGGATGTATTCCTGAATGACAGATGATGATTTGACAAAGAAATTCTAGTCTTAAGCAGAATGATCTAGCACCACGTTTTGAAGTCGATTGTATTTAATGTTCTGTTTTTAAAGCATATATTGTATTATTAAAAATGTAATAGTTTCTTTATCCTGTGTTGTCTTGGTCCATGCTGACAACAAAAGGATAAATACAGTGCATACAGTGGTTCCTCTGGTAATACCATGAACATGACACATGTCATCCTATGATAAATTGGCTCTGTGTCTGTTCAATTTCAACTCTAAAGCTCTGGAGGCAGAAGTGTTAGGAAGCAGGCATAATTCTGGTGAACAGAGGCCTCAGATGCACAAAATTAGTGTGCATGGAACAGATAACAGAGAAAGAGACCCACAGTGAGAGGAAGTTTGCACAGGTTTGTAGACTTCCTGGGGTTTAGGTAATATTGGCAGATGTCAGGTGGGAAAAAAAATCTGTAAGCATGATAATGAGTGTTCCCAGAATCTGAAGTGACAACTGTATCCAGCACAAATGCTGTCTTGTTGTCCTATTTGCATACCAATTAAATTTTAAAATAAAGAAACAAATATTGGATTACTGAATTTGTTTGACAAATAATCTGTAGGGCTTACTCAGTACAATTGGGTCAGGCATGTTGGCTGTTTGACAGATGTTGTATCTATGAACAATTTAAGCAAAATATGTATCCAGATTGTTACCACCCACAGTTTTATAAGTAGGAATCTGAAATGGGTTAGAGATGGTTTGATACCCTGAGGCAGCCACCATGGAATGCTTGTTCTCTGTGCTTTGCTAATGCATTCAAGAGGTAATATTTCATATTCAGTTTTCAAAGTAAAAAGTTTTTTCTTAAAAAACCCATTGTCTGTAAATTTAATATTGTATTTTATTATATTAATTTTTAAAGATTTGCATTACATATTACAAATGAAGAATCTGAATTTGACTTTTTAAAAGACATTAGTCCAATCTTTATAGTCATGAGAACCTGAGGGCCTGATTGTGTGTGAGGAAATTTTCAGGACTCTTCTCTAGGAGCTTGAAGAGGTAGAAAACAAATATATACACTCCCACTTTTAGGGCATTTTCAGGCATACTCCATGATTTTTGGAGATAGAAAGTACGCATTATGTATAAAAACATGACTTCTGAAGGCAGAAATATATTGTCCACTGAATGTGACATGTTAAATAGAAAACTAAGATTCTAATATAGAGTTCAGTTCAATAAACCTAGAATATCTGCTAAGTGCCAGGCACTGTGTTAAGTCCTGGTGATACAAACATAAATAACACATAGTCCAGCATCTTAAAAATGTCATAGGCTTTGGAAAACAGACACAAACATAGGTTACTTCAATATCACTGATATGCACAAGCAGAAAAGTAACACACCATAAATCTTACTTCTAGCAGTTTATATGTAGAAATTCTTCTGGGAAATTGGAAATTCTGATTCGTCTTTGTTTTACACAATGGGCATTTTTCTGAAATGTGTGCAAATCAAACATGGAAGCTGAATTATATTTTCCTTGATTAATGCTTCAGAGGCACATTTTATTGTCATTTGCATGTTCTTTTCATTTGGTTTATTTTCAATAGGCATTGAATTTTCCTGTTAAAATCCTCTCTCTTACTGCTAGTACTCCTGTAGTTAATCATTTTAAAACCTTAAACACACTAGAAGTACTTGCTGTTTGAGGAACCCTTGAGGTGAATAATTATTTAAACTGAGAATTGCTTTGTCTGAGCAAAAGTTACATTTTCTTTTAACTATTTTGAAAAAAAATAACTCAAAATTTTTTTCTCCAGATGTATGTGTAACTATACTATATTCTGCTCTTGACCACAGAGCTAACTTAATTAGCAGGGTATTCAAAAGACAAGTTAGCTTTGGTGAGTAATTTCTCATCATCATTCATTCATTAATTCAACCAACATTTAATGAGATGCTATCAAGTACTGTACAGTGGTTACTGAGCCATAGGAGGCTTTTTCTGCTCTCAAATAATTTATACTCTTGTGGCAGATGCCAACCAATGGGCAGATCATTAAGTACAGAATAAATGTCAAAATAGTAGTATACTCTAGGTGCTTTACCTGCTAAGATAACCTAAGAACAACAGAGGGACAGGGGTGCGAGGAGCACAGTGAGACAGGGGAATTAGAGACTTGGGTTTATCTTCATTCTAGATTAAAAGGTCATATGAAGGAGCAGCAGGAGATGAGGCTTGAAAGGGAGACATTGCAGGGCCTTGTGTACTATTGGTAAGCAGGGAAGATTGCTTTGTCTTACAGGGATATGTGAGCCACTTCAGTACTTAAACAGTAGAATTGCATCATCTCATTTGTGTCTTAGAAAGAGTACTCTGACAGCAGTTTATGTGTCTAGAATTGCTGGTACAAATAATCTAAGAAATGATAAAGCGAAGATAATTTGAAAAAAAAATCCTTATGCCTCTGTGCTTTCCAAATCAAGCATTACCAAATAGCATAAATAGATTTTAACCACATTATTTTTATTTGGTAAATTAGCCTAGAAGTTCACAGAAGCTTATATACCAGAGTGATTATTTGTTTCCAGCTGGCCTCTCTAATCCACAAATGCTTCTACAGGGCCGAGTCACATGAAATTTCAGCTCAGGTTGAGCGTGGCTGGCCCAGGCTTCCCTTGGCTGGCCTAGTCCCTGTCTGCCGACCCCTGCTGCTGCCTGTTCTCTGTGGAAAGGCTCCCAGAGGGCAGACACTTTTCTTGCTTCTTTTTGCAGCTGACATTGCTATTGCAGGAGCACCATGGATGGAGTCCCAAGTTCTTTCAACAAAGCAAAGACTTGCATGAGATGTGACAGGTCTATAGAACTACTTATCAGTGAGGGAGAGGCAAGGGGGTTGGCATTTCCAGGAATATGACAGAAAGAAAAGGAAGAATAAAAAGCTGCTATCACACCTGCCACAGAGGGCAATAAAAGATACGTGATATGGCAGGGTGGAAAGCTAGTGAGAGTTGAGTGCTTGTTGAACAAATGGTATATTTAGGGAAGCAAAAAGTGTGTTAGCTAGAAACAATTTTTTTAGGTCACATTACTCCCATAACGAAGGATGAGGGCCACACTAAATCTTATGCTTCTCACAGTGCAGTAGAAGATCTGAGAATTAAATGCCTCCAGCACCATTGTGTGTTTTATTTTAATTTTCCAGTCTGAAAACACAAAAGACCATGTATATAGATTATCTAAGAAGGACCAGATTACTCTGGATGATTTTGGACATTTTCTGAACGCTGTAAATTAATATCCCATTTTAGATCTCTGCTGTATAGGATTACAATAACAGTGGACCTCCCTCTGGAAAACCAGGAATTCAGGAGAGCCTGTACAGTTCAGTCTTTCACTGCCCACAGTGTCTGTTAAACCTGACTTGTCTATGTTGGAAGGAAAAGGAGAGACAGTTGACCAGCTTGAACTGCCACAAAACCGCCCAGACTTCTGACACTCTCAGGACCCCTGCCTGTTTAGTGAACAGAGGATTTTGGTGATATTTCTGTTATTGGATACTCTTTCATTCAAACGTTGGTTGCATATATGCTGAAGTTTTTAGCATGCGACTTCAACAAATTATACATTTCCTTTTAAAAAATACTTTAGTAAAACATGTTCACAATGAAAATGATTTTTTATTGCTAAGCTTGCATGAATATACAACCACCACCTCAAGGGATCTATATTTCACTTCTCAGTTGCTGAAACACACATGATGTTCAAAGACAATTTCTCCTCTGATCAATGCATAGATTACAAGAGGGAAATTGAGGTGAGGGATCCGAAACAAAGATAAGAAGCCAATTCCAGTTAGAGGAAGTGGGACGAGTAGTTTATGTTCCCTACTTTGTTGATGGAAGGAAAAACTCCTCTGCAAATGGAATAGGTCTAATATAAACGTACACATTGAATGAGCTGGAGGTAGATAAACAGAGAGAAATACTATGGAAGAGAAGTCCTTCAGAAGGGTGTCATGTGAAGAATAAGTGAAGCTAGGGGCAGGCACGGTGGCTCACACCTATAATCCCAGCACTTTGGGAGATGGGTGGTTTGCTTGAGCCCAGGAGTTTGAGACCAGCCTGGGCAACATGGTGAAATCCCATCTCTACAAAAAATTATTTAAAAATTAACTGAATATGGTGGTGGGCATGTCTGTAGTGCCAACTTGGGAGGCTGAAGTGGGAGGATCACTTGAGTCTAGGAGGTCAGTGCTGCCATGAGTCCTGATCACTTCATTGCATTCTCCAGCGTGGGTGACAGAATAAGATCCTGTCTCAAAAAAAAAAAAAAAAAAAAAAGCGAGCCTAGACCTGTGATGTTTATTGCTCTTCTAAAGGCTTTGATTATGTGGTGGTGCTATGGACTGGACGTTTGTGTCCTTGCATCCTCCCAAATTCATGTGTTGAAGTCCTAACCCCCATATGATGGTGTTTGGAAGTGAAACCTTTGGGAAGTAATTAAATTTAGATGCATTGACCAGAGGAGAAATTGCCTCTTTGAACATCTTGTGCATTTCAGCAACTGAGAAGTGAAATATATAGATCTCTTGAAGTGGTTGTATATTCATGTAAGCTTAGCAACAAAAATTCATTTACATTAAGAACATGTTTTGCCAAAGTGTTTTTAAAAATGAAATGTATAATTTGTTGAAGTTGTATGCTAAAAACCTCAGCATATTTGCAATCAATGTTTGGATGCAAGAGTATCCAATAACAGAAATATCATCAAAATCCTTTGTTCATGAAGCAGGCAAGAGTCCCAAGAATGTCAGAGATCTGAGTGGGTCAGTGGCAGTCCAGGCTGGACAACTGTCTCTTCCTTCTTAAGACCCAACATACAGAAGTGGTGGCCTAGGAAAGATTTTGTCAAGTGAAAGACTGAGCTGTACAAGGCCCTCCTGAATTCCTTCCCTCTTCAATAGCTGGCATATCCTAATACAAGGTATTCCAGATTTAATTTCTGTTTCAAATGTCTTAAAGTTTTTACAGATGTACTTACATCTTTACTATTGGCTACATCTACATATTAAAAATAGTTGATATTCATAATGATGACAAGAACACATTGAAAGATTAAAGTAATATTACATTTGTTCTATAATTTCTGAGGCAGTAAAGGGAAATTTTATAAACAATATGGGTTAAAATTCAAAGGCTGGTTTTACTTAAGGACAACATCTAGTTCAGCTAGAATGCTTCATATTTGACCTCTTTGGTCAGCTGTAGTTTTACTCTCTGGACTTACAGAGAGTGTAACCTTATGTTAGATGGACAGAGGGAGTGATGGAGATTTATGTAAGGTACATGTGATAATGAAATATTTAAAATGCAAATGGAGGAAATCCTCTTCCCTGTACTTCGATGAATTGAATATGTTCAAGTCTACTTGGCACAGGGAAGCCAAGTAGGAAATTATGTGTTTAAGGATGGCAAACTATCCAGTCACCTGGAACATCATATCACTTACCTATGCAGAAGAGAAATTGAAAATGCTCCGAATAAAGGCAAGCAGAACAATAATGTGCCAACCCAACCCATCAAAGAAAGAAATGGAGAAAATGTGGGGTTGTCAAATTTTATATCAAGACAATAATGTTTCACAATATGCCTATACTTTTTTAAGTACAGAAAGAGATAATTCTAGCCGCCTGAAGAAATGAAAGAGCAAGCTGGAATGCAATGACAGTTTTATACTACAAAAATGGGATTCATGTCTTTGGAGTGGAATTAAGCAACTGAAAAGTTAGGATCAGCTTTATTAATTATGACCAGTTAATCAGATGAGCCTTTTGGTGAAAATTATTGAAGTTTGAAATCTTCTAAGAACAGAAACTTCCATTTTTTCTCAAGGAAGCTTTCTTATAGGCTCAAGGAAGCTTTCTTATAGGCTCAAGGAGATTAAAAGATGACTTCTTATTAAGAAAGCAGAGTGGCTGGTCTTTCACAAGATGAAGATATGTGCCTCCAAGGGGAAGCTCCCCATCTCTGGCAGGTGGGATCCTCCATGAGAAGCACAAGTGTTGAGGAGATACTTGCCTCGTCATCTAGGCTCTCCGAGACTGACCAACCTGATCAGCATTAGCACCCTATGCTACCCAACTTGTTTTGATTTTCTAGTTTATTACAACCTTATGTAGCTGAATTCTACTTAAGCTTCCAAATAAAGTATGTCTTAGGTTTATTTGATTTTGCTGGTATATTTCAGGTTTAATTTCTGGACTCTTGCCTTAACTACTAAGAAGTTTGCATGTCCTGAAAACAATGCAAGATTTATACTTACTGCATTCAAAATTTTGATTGCATCTATAACATTCATATTTCATTGTATATTTTAAGTTCTGTTTATCAAAATTTATCAAATGAATTTTCATTTTCTTTAGGTATCACAAATAATAATATACTTAGAAGATATTAGATATACATCAATTCTGTGAAAAAAATGACTTCTGGAACAAACATTTATTGAATGAATTAACTACTACACATTAGGTACTATGAATTAGCTACTTTAAATTCAACAGTTTTAAAACTTTAATAGCTTAATTTTCCTGCCATAAAGATGACTTAATTTTTACCTGATATGTTTTGTTTATCTTAAAGCTCAGTAACTATAGTAAAATGGGTATTTTATTTCTTTTTCCTGACAGATTTTATTAATCTTTATTTAAAAACAGAACCAGATGCCCCTTGGTTGTTCACATTCTCTGGTTGCCATTTAGTCTCAAAGTAAACATTGGAAGCATATAACAAGCAATAGTTTAATGAAGCCATAGCACTTACAGAGTTCTCTCTCAAATGGTGACAACATAAAATCTGTCATAAATACAGTGAAAGATGCAAGGTAGAACACATTTTAATACTGGTACAATAGCAGTAGCAGGTTTGCAAATGTTTATCTATGATTTCTATAGCGTTTTTCTTCTGCCTGGCCTCATTATGAGCAAAGAACTTATTTTTCTAATAGGTATTTTTACTGATTATTCTCTGTCAGTTTTTTACTGGGGTACAATGTATACTTTCAATCTGTATATTCAAGTCATCTTTCATTTTTGAAATGATTTCCTGATTTATAGATTTTAATCTTGTCTCATGATTTTAATTTCTCATTTTGGGGGTTACCAATATGCATAGAATAACAATATTATATATCTCTATATATGTATGCATAGCCTTGATCTTTTTTTTAAAAGGCCAAGTTTATTGATTTATAATTCACCCATTTTAACAACATTGTTCAACAGATTCCAACAGATTCTGTATAATTACCACTCACAATCAAGATACAGAATATTATGCACCACTCCAAAGTTCCCACATGCTTCCTTATATCCACAGAAGTTTGCTTTCTTAAAACATTTTTTGCATTAGTAATCATGTTTTCTAATCAGCCCATTCTTTGAGGCCAGTAGAGTTAACTGCTGAATTACTAACTGCATAAAAGTCTTATTCTTCATACTCATGAAATAAATACAAATTAAACAGCAGTAAATACCACTTTTGTCTGCCTTGTGGAAAAATATTGAAATTATTACATTTATTGTGAAAGTAGTGAGGTTGACAATGCTATATATTGCTTGTGGAAATACATATTTATAAAATTCACGTGGAGAGTAATAGATCTCCACTTTTAAAATAGCCAATTTATTAAATTATTCTACTTTCAAAGAAAGTGTTGGAGATATGCATTGGCAATAGTGTATAAAGATATGCACTTTATATACTGTTGAATATTCATTTCATAATAATTTTGAGTTCCATAAAATCCTATGACAAATATCTTTGTACATACGAGGCAAATTCCAGAAAATTCTATCTCTGCCACATTGTACTTTATAAAGTTTCTATAATCAACATTGTTTCTTTTATAATTAAGTTAAAAAAAAATCTGTGGATGGGATATAATAAATAGAATATTCTGAGGTCTCAATGCAAAATCTTGATGCCAAAAGTAATTTTTAAATACAAGATTATTACAAAGTTTATGCCAAATTTTTAGATAGTTTTATAACAAACAAGACAGAAGGGAAAATTAAAGGTCTTATAATACCATTCATTTATAATAGGAACCATTTTTAGAGAAAGAATCTTGGGAAAGAAGACCAAGCTAATCTAATTACAATTGCTTTTCTTTTTTTTTTTTTTTTTTTTTTTGGTCAGCTTAATTTTTTTTCCTTCAAGTTTTATTTTACACTCACAGGTACATGTGCAGGTTTGTTACATAGGTAAACGTGTGCCATGGTGTTTTGCTGGAAAGACCATCCCATCACCTATGTATTAAGCCTAGCTTCCATTAGCTATTCTTCCTGATGCTCTCTCATTTTCTCCAACCCCTGACTTACAGGCCCCAGTATGTGCTGTACCCCACTATATGTCTATGTGTTCTCATCATTCAGCTTCCACTTATAAGTGAGAATATGCAGTGTTTGGTTTTCTCTTCCTGCATTAATTTGCTGAGCATAATGGCTTCCAACTCCATCTATGTCCCTGCAAAGGACATGAGCTTGTTCCTTTTTTATGGCTGCATAGTATTCTGTGGTGTATAAGTACCACATTTTCTTTATCTAGTTTACCACTGATAGGCATTTAGGTTGGTTCCATGTCTTTGCTATTGTGAATAGTGCCACAATGAACATATGCATGCATGTATCTTTATAATACAATAATTTGTATTCTTTTGGGTATATACCAGTAATGACATTGCTGGGTCAAATGGTATTTCTGCCTCTAGATCTTTGAGGAATCACTACATTGTCTTCCACATGGTTGAATTAATTTATACTCCAGCCAACAGAGTAAAAGAGTTCCTTTTTCTCCACAACTTCGTCAGCATCTCTTTTCTTTTCTTTCTTTCTTTTTTTTTTACTTAATAACTGCCATTCTGACTGAAGTGAGATGCTACCTAACTGTGGTTTTGATTTGCATTTCTCTAATGATCAGCGATGTTGAGCTTTTTTTCATGTTTGTTGGCCTCAAGTATGTCTTCCTTTGGTAAGTGTCTGTTCATGTCCTTTGCCCACTTTTTAATGGGGCTGTTTGCTTTTTCTCGTAAATTTGTTAAGTTCCTTGTAGATTCTGATTATTAGACCTTTGTCAGATGGATGGATCGCAAAAATTTTCTCCCATTCTGTAGGTTATCTGTTCACTCTGATGATAGTTTCTTTTGTTGCACAGAAGCTCTTTAGTTTAATTAGATCCCATTTGTCAATCTTTGCTTTGGTTGCAATTGCTTTTGGTGTTTTTGTCATTAAATCTTTGCCTGTGCCTATGTCCTAAATGCTATTGCCTGGATTTTCTTCTAGAATTTTTCTAGCTTGGGGTTTTATATTTGTTAATAAGTTTTTTGGTTTTTTTTGTTTTTGTTTTTGTTTTGAGACAGAGTCTCATTTGTCGCCCAGGCTGGAGTGCAGTGGCGCGATCTCTGCTCACTGCAAGCTCCACCTCTCGGGTTCACACCATTCTCCTGCCTCAGCCTCCTGAGTAGCTGGGACTACAGGTGCCTGCCACCATGCCTAGCTAATTTTTTTTTCTACTTTTTTAGTAGAGATGGGGTTTCACCATGTTAGCCAGGATGGTCTCGATCTCCTGACCTCGTGATCTGCCTGCCTCGGCCTCCCAAAGTGCTGGGATTACAGGTGTGAGCCACTGTGCCTGGCATGTCAGTAAGTTTTTAATCCAACTTAATTTTTGTATGTGATGTAAGGAAGGGGTCCAGTTTCATTTTCTGCATATGCCTAGCCAGTTCTTTCAGCACCATTTATTAAATAGAGAATCTTTTCCCCATTGCTTGTTGTTGTCAGATTTGTTGAAGATCAGATGATTGTAGGTGTCAATCTTACTACCTCTGAGTTCTCTATTCTGTTCCATTGGTCTATGTGTCTGTTCTTGTACCAGTATCATGCCATTTTGGTTACTGTAGCCTTGTAATATAGTTTGAAGTTGGGTAGTGTGATGCCTCCAGCTTTGTTCTTTTTGCTTAGGATTGTCTGGGCTGTTTGGGCTCTTGTTTGTTTCCATACAAATTTTAAAATAGTTTTTTCCTAATTCTGGGAAGAATGTCAATGGTAGTTTAATGGAAATAGCATTGAATCTATAAATTACTTTGGATAGTATGGCCGTTTTCACAATATTGATTCTTCTTATCAATGAGCATGGGATGGTTTTTTTTTATTTGCTTATGTCATCTCTGATGTCCTTGAGCAGTGGTTTGTAGTTCTCCTTGAAAAGGTCCTTTGCTTCCTTCGTTAGCTATATTCCTAGGTATTTTATTCTTTTTGTAGCATTTGTGAATGGAGTTCATTCATGATTTGGCTCTTTACTTGCCTGTTGTTGGTATATAGGAATGCTAGCAATTTTTGCACATTGATTTTGTATTTTGAGACTTTGCTGAAGTTGCTTATCAGCTTAAGATGCTTTTGGACTGAGATGATGGGGTTTTCTAGATATAGGAATATGTCATCTGCAAACAAAGATAATTTGACTTCATCTCTTCCTATTTGAATACCTTTTTTTTTTTTCTCTTGACTGATTACCTTGGCCAGAACTTTCAATACTATGTTGAATAGGATTGGTGAGAGAGGGCATCCTTGTCTTGTGCTGCTTTTCAAGGGAAATGCTTCCAGCTTTTGTCCATTCAGTATGATATTGGCTGTGGGTTTTTAATACATGACTTTTATTATTTTGAGGAATATTCCTTCAATACCTAGTTTATTGAGAGTTTTTAACACGAAGGGATGTTGAATTTTATCAGAGGCCTCTTCTACGTGTTTTGATATAATCATGTGGTTTTTGTCTCTAGTTCTGTTTATATGATGAATTATGTTTATTAATTTGCATATGTTGAACCAACCTTGCATCCGTGAGATGAAGCAAACTTGATTGTGGTGGAAAAGCTTTTTGAAGTGCTGCTGGATTCAATTTGCCAGTATTTTATTGAGGATTTTTGCATTGATGTTCATCATATATATTGGCCTGAAGTTTTCTTTTTTTGTTGTATCTCTGCTAGGTTTTGGTATTGGGATGATGTTGGCCTCATAGAATAAGTTAGGGAGGAGTCCCTCCTTTTCAGTGTTTTGAAATAGTTTCAGTAGAAATGGGACCAGCTCTTCTTCATTCGTCTGGTAGAATTCAGCTGTGAATCTGTCTGGTCCTGGGCTTTTTTTGGTTGGTAGGCTACTTATTACTGGCTCAATTTCAGAACTTGTTATTGGTCTATTCAGGGATTCAATTTCTTCCTCGTTCAATCTTGGGAGGGTGTATGCATCCCGGAATTTATCCATTTCTTCTACTTTTTCTAGTTTATGTGCATACAATTCTTTAATAATTTTTGTGGCAGACATTTTTATTCTTTGCTGGCCAATTTATCAATAATAACCCTCAGAATTTAATTCATGCATATATAAACATAGGAGGCATATTTGATACAACACTTGGTTAGCATTGATTTACATAGACATCTAAATAAGTCAAAAATCTGTTATGATGGCAAGAGCACTGAGCTGAATCTCCTTGACACATGTGACCTGGTCATGCTGGAATTGTTTGAAATGTCTCTTCAGTTACAGCCTAACTCTTCCCAGTGAAATTGTCTTTGTGACTTCTCAATTTCATCCTTCTGGATGTTTATATCTAATAACATAGATGCTTGTTTACTTACTTCAGTTAAAATTATTTCAAAATATTTCAAAAAAGCAAGTATTTATTTTATTTCCAAGACAGATTATGGAGTAAATAATATTGGCTTTATTTCAATACATATATTATATTCACAAAAAAATCCACCAATGCTACATACAAAATTGCCCTAATATCTAAATTACAAATCCTTGAGAGTAGAGAATATATATTTTTTATTATGATCATCCTTTGACTAGAATGTAGAGAATCAATAAATATTGGTTATGAATGAATATCACACTTACATTGTAGAAAATTAACCTAATTAACAGGGGTGTCAAGAAAATCTTATACCTTTAAATCTAACTTTCACACCATTTCAAGTCAACTTGCCATCATTAATAAACTCTTTACTTTTTCTTTGTCAACATTCTTGTTGATGCAGTAAACCTTGTTTGTTTCAAAGCCTCAATCAAGACTGACCTCCTTGATTAAATACTTTCTGAATTAGCTCAACCTTTGGAATGAGTTTCCGCTATATTATCCAGTCTTGGATTAATGTTTTTTGGGAATGTTATTGTGAGGTATGTTTGTTGTTCCAACTACACTATGGACCTTCAAAGACTGAGGCAGAAATAGAGACATTAGAGAAACTGGAAGAGCAATTTATTTCCTGAGGCATACTCTCTAAAAGTAGCATTTGTTCAACCATTTTTTTTCCAAGTGGAGATGTTCAACTTATAGTTATTAACACATTATGAAAAGAAGCATTATAATGGTGAAACACTAAAAGACACCTTCAAGTTGTGCCTCTTTTTCTATGTTTTTGTTTCTCTGTGAGCAGATAGTACCAGCCATGGCCTGTCTGGATCTTTCCCTGAGTTTCTTCTGCAGATGTAAGAACTCTCCTTTTTCTTTTTGCCCCATTCAGAGCATATAGTGAACACTTCTGTATTTCATAGGCAAGCATGTATTTATATGTTGTCATATTGTCATGAGATGGACAGAGATGGCATGTAAGCTTTTCTGGGAATTATAATTTTGCTGTAAGACTTTAATAAAATCTCTGTTTTAAGGGTAAAACTTGAGGATTATGGCATAAATCCCAAATTAACAAAATGTTATTTAGGAAACTTCAACACATCGGGTGCACTGTCTGTTTCTTTCTTTGGATCCCACTGGCTCCTATTAGCAAAAAATTATATATAAAATATATATACTTATAGTTATATAAATAAATTATATATTATATAAAGTTATTTGTATATAAATATATATTATGTATATAAATATTTAATATATAAATATATAGAGAGATAGACACTATATTGTCTTAAAGGTAACATATTTTTATTTTTAAGAATATTCAGGAAAGATTCAAGTTAACATTTCTTTTTGTAACCATTCTTCTTTTATTCCTATGATCTGGGTAAATTTGCCTAGTCTATTTTTCTTTACCCTAGATTTAAAAAATTTAAACAAATCAGGAAATAACCTTGTTTGCTATTCTTCTTGTAAAAGCAGCACTTATTAAAATTTCATTCAGTGTTTGATCCTTTACTCCCCCAAAGCTTAGATAATGTCCAAAAAATCTACTGCAAGTCAATAGGACTGTTTCCATACATGCTTCATTATTGCAGCTTTTGCTGCATCCTTGATTGAAGGTCATGCTCTACTAGATGCATGGCAACACCACCAGTCAACATCACATCAGATCTGCTTCTTGAGGTTTGCAGAATAGCCCAAAAAATGCCATTCAGCTTCTGAGGAACCACACTGGAATTTCGGCTGGCCGATAGGATTGGTGTTTTTATGTCTTTGCTGTAATTTTGGTAGGTTATTTAAACCATGCCATTAGATGGGTTCCTGAAATAAACTAGTCTGGATGTAAATAAATACTGGGGAGCATTCATTTTAAAAGAGATGAGCGTTTTGACTCTCTGAAGTCTTAATGTGGTAGAAAATAACTCTTTTCATGCCACCAGAGGCAAAATTGCTGATTAATGGAGAAATGCAGTTAGCTAGAAAAAAAACTTTACTGACACTATAAAAAACAGTATTTTATGCTGTATCTCTGAACAATACAACAAACTTTTCTTTAAATAATCTGCTTTAGTCTGGCATCTTAAAATGGAGATGTAATTATTTTCACGATCGATTAGTTTTTTACAATTGCCATAAATGGTAAAGAGTAAAAATAAATCCATAAAATTCCATTCCCTGACAAATGGTTTATAAGTCATAACAAAAACTGCACCTCTTCATATCCTTCAAATTAATTGTCTTATTGATAAAATAAGAACTGTTTAAAAATGCTTAATCAATGCAAATAGGGCATAATTATGGTGTCTGGGAAGTTTTTTGTTTTAATTAGAAAAAAAGAATATTTGAAAAATGCACTTAACCTATTTATTGTATCTTGGGATATTTGTGAAAAGAAGTGCATTGATCTAGAAAGTAGAAGGATGGTTACCAGAGGCTGAGAAGGGGGTGGGGGACAGGGAGTGGTGGGGATGGATTAAAAAAATAGTTGAAAGAATGAATAATACCTAGTATTTGATAGCACAACAGTGGGACTATAGTCAAAGTAATTTAATTGTAGATTTTAAAATAACTAAAGATTGTAACTGGATTGCTTATAACACAAGGGATAAATGCTTGAGGGATAGGTGCTCCATTTTCCTTGATGTAATCACTACACATTTCGTGCCTGTATCAAAATATCTCACATACCCTGTAAAAATATACACCTACTATGTACCCACAAAAATTAAAAATTAAAAAAAGTAGTACACTGACAGTTTATAGAGGGAGGAAATTCTTTGAAAAATATCAAGATACTTTTTAAAACAGTTTTCTTCTTGATATTATTTCTCCATTTTCTGTTGCCCATTTTTGTTGCCAAATTCTATATCTGCTCCCTATTAAGAGAATTTACTCACTTCTATAAGCATGTGGTAAATTGATATTGTAACACCCAGAAAGAAGCTCTAAGCTTTTTAGGGGTTTTACATGTGTGACGGAAGAATACCGCAAAACAAAGACTTCTTGAAGGGCTGGCTGCATAATTTGTAGGCCCACTGAAAAGCAAAAATGGAGTCCATTAAAAAATTAAGAATTTCAAGATGGTAACAGGAGAGGATGAAATCAAGCATGGAGCCTTTCTAACTGAGGGGTCATTTGTGATTGCACAGGTCAAGGCCTATGAGATTGGCCCTGGCTGCTTCTGGGAGCCTCTTAACTATTCTCTTCCCTGTTTTTAAAATTATTTAAATGAGGATCATCTGTTGTTTTATTTGTCATAGACTTTGAGCAGCTCTTTTTCCCCTCTCTTTAATATTTTGGATCCTTATTTTTGCCTTTCTGTCAATTTTTGATTCATGCCCATGCTTTAAACTGCTCAGTGATATCTTTCTTGACAACTAGCTCCAAAACATCTTTCAATTTAACCACCTCCTTGATTTTCCTTCTCCTTCTCTTCCCTCCAATTCTAGCTTGCATGGTCTGGTTCCAATACCCTGATTTATGCCCTTATCCAACACTTCTCATTGACTCAGGTTTGTTAAATGCTCTGTGGGCCCCTGGAATGAGTCAGTAACTCACATATCTTGAGACTAGATAGCGGTGTCTTGACCACTAGGATTCCATTACCTTTGTGTTCTTCTTCCTCTGCCCTCAG
Source organism: Hylobates moloch (assembly GCF_009828535.3). NCBI lineage: Eukaryota > Metazoa > Chordata > Mammalia > Primates > Hylobatidae > Hylobates > Hylobates moloch. The sequence goes on along the minus strand of NW_026652281.1, from coordinate 56,493,316 downwards.
ATTTTGGAAAGATCTAAAAACAAAATATGCATTTGTTATTTTTGGATGTGGTTTATTTTTAGATTTATGACCTCATTTCTACCTTTGTGAACAGGACTAGACAATAACTTAAAAGAGACTAAGGCCCTCTTTCATCATTACTGGAAACTCTTAATAAAACCTTAAGCCTTTTACTTCCTTTTTTTTTTTTAACTCCTGGGCCTCATCTGGATCCTTCTAACTCTGAAGATCAACAGATAACCTTCAAGAAGGAGGAGGACAGCTTAACAGAAAGAAGAGGAAAAGGAAATTTTAAAAGGGTAACTTTGAAACTAAGGGTACTTTTGAGAACAAATAGTTCAGCCTCTAGAGCACACGACCTAAACAAGCAAAGCCAAGGAACCAAAGAACATATGAAGATTTTTTTTTAAAAATACAAATCCTTCTAACAGATATGTCTTACCCTCCTGACATTAGTGCGAGGAACTGAGCCAAGGGTAGGAATGAAGTTATCATATCTCCTCCTGGACTGTTTTTAATGATAGTTTTACAGTTCTAAAGCAGCTTCTTAATTTCTCTTAATCACCTAATAAGGTAACAGGGGAAGCAATAGTCACTCCTTATTATTGAGGAAACTGAGGCTCATGTGGCTTAGCTGATATTTCCAAGGTCACAAAGTAACGTAAAAATTTAATGAGAACTCAGAATTCTCAAGTGCCTAATAAGGAGTCTTGTCATATCTTGTTGCTAGTATCAAGATATTTGTCACTGTTGTCACTGTTTTTGCCCATTTCCATGTTATTTCTAGATTCACCATCACTTAGGTCTTCAACTTCCTTTGCTGTTTTTCTTCTTTCCCTATTCATCATTCTTATGTATGACAATTTTTTAGTTTATGCCAGTGTAATTTTGTTGATAGACTGTTTTTTCAAGTATTTGAAGCTAGTTCTTTGATATGTATTATTTCAGTAATGAGGTAAGATAGCATGCTAAAAATTACTACAATTTTTAGCTTAACCAATAACTTGTAGTTTCCATATGTCACTGGGTGCCACTTATAATCTCTCAAAATTAGACTCAATAGTTATTTATCCTGAGCTATATTGTGAGTTTTAAATATCACCAGGCTTTTAGATGGAGATCTTAAGATTGTACAGTTGCTTAGTTACTGGCTTTTTTCATTGCTTCCCATTTAAGCCAATGACTAAATGAACAATTAGGACTTGAGTTGTGTGAGGAATGTGTTTTATTTGGCATGGACCCTAATGATCAGATAATGAACAGCTTCATTCCTATCAAGAGGATATTCTAAAGGATGGTTTCATTTCTTAATGCTGACCCTCACTCTGAGAAGCAGGCTGCTCTAATCATGATAGTTAATGACCAATAAGTGGCCATTTGTCACATTTTCATTCTTTATTCCAGGCCTCAGCCAACCTCTAACATAAAGGATTCAGACTATGATAAAATGCTTTAACAGGTAATGATGAGAGAGATGATGAGAATTTTTAGGGCAGAGTTCATGCTCCATATGTTCTCTGTAGTAATCATATTGAAAAATAGTAGTTTGGTTCGAGGCACTACACAGTTTGATTCACTGGACATTTATTGACTACCCTGTGTGTAACTCCTAACAGTAGAAAGAGAAATGAATATCAAAGCACAAATGTCTGCCTTTAAAAAGCTTATTCTGTAGTAGGAAGTCAGGTTCTTAATAAAAATTTAAATGAAATAGATTAAGATAAATTTGATTACTAGACTTGTTCACAAAAAATTTTATAAATTCAGAGGAAATCTTAGGAGCCTCCAAAAATTATGAAGGTCTTTAAATGGTTTCTTATGTACCCTTGGCTTGTGTGTACTTGACATTGAATATAAACATAACCCAACATTTGAAAAGTTCACAGTTAAATTGTGGAAGTTCATTAACTACATGATTACAGCTGATTTGTTATGTTTAAACTTCCATAATCCATTTACAAGGTTTATCCATTTAAAATTTATAAATTAGCAGTTTTCTCTGCTTCTATTATTCAGGTCATTGCACCTTAGATAAGCTAAATGTTTAAGTGTTCCCTCTAAAGAAAGCAAACAAAATTTAAATATCTAGCATAGGAAGGTCGAAATACAGAAAGTAATCATCAGTGGTCTAAACAAGAGCTTCTATTATTATTAGACACTAATATTCTATAAATGATCTATAAATTAAATTACACATTATTAGAGAAAAACATTTTAAGAATGAAGTCTTTTAAAATAAAATGTTATGATGTGACTTTCCATTTGGGTGGTATATGTCACGTATTCTAGATCTATTCTTGTGAAATATCGTTCAAATAAAGTTTAAAAAGAGAATAACCCTATTTCAATGCCTCTGTTATTATAATACTATATGCCAAGGGAATTTCTAATGACCTAAGTGTTATACATTACAATTTCTGTTTAGAATTAAAACATTTACTGAAAAAAGAGTTTACAAGGTTTCATTAATTCAGTTGTAACATATGTGGTGATAAGGATGGAAAGATGAAATAGAAATTAGTGAAGCATAAATGAAAATCAAAATTACAGTGAAGAAACTCAAAACATCATTGGTCACCAAATATTAATCTTTTGCAAAGGATTTTTATAATAAAAAGAGAGAGATAATAGTCTATAGCTTACAAAGACTTTTTGATTCTTTAAAGAAGTATTTATTTACTTAGTGTCTACTCTGTGTGTCAAACACTGTGAGAGATAAAATATCACCTCCAAGAAATAGAAAATCCAGTAGCAGGACTCAAATGTCAACATAAATAATTGCAATGTTTGGTAGAACATAAAAGGTTCATAACTGAGTTACAGAAAAAATCACATGGATGTTGAAAGGTGGGGAATATTATTCCCGACTGGTGAGGTGGGGAGTGAGTTGATTCAGCAAAGAGTCCACAGATCAAGTGGCATTATACTGGGATGGTGTTTTTTCAGGATGAAATAAGTCATATGTTGAGGAATGAAGAGCACAGCAAACGCCCTGCTTGACAGAGGCACTGAGGAAGTGAAGAAGAACAGGAATTGAAAAGTTTTGGAAAACATGGGGATGCTTGCGTATGGGAAAGCGTTGAATGCTAGGTTAAAGGACAGTCTCATTTAATTCTATTCAGCAAATATGTATCAAGCAATTTACTGCATGTATTGTGCTAAAATCTGTGAATATAAAAACAATCAAGGCAACAATTTCTCAATCCTCAGGAATTCACTTTGTCGATGTAGATGTCACAGAAGTCAGGAGTTGAATAAGCTAGGTGAATTATTGGATGCTTTTGGTCAGAGGAAATCTGGGTTATAATTTGGAAGCAATAATTTAAAGGTGATGTGTAAAATAAACTGGAATGGAAAAGACTTGGGCAATATACCCTCAAATGTCAGCATTCACGATTTTATTTTATTCAGTTATGAAAAGGACATCTTTTAAAAGAAGAAGAAAAGGAAACATACCAAATCACGTTTACAGGCTGGTGGGGAGAACAAATCTAAGTGGAGTGAGGCTTTTTTTTTCTTCAGGAATCTCAAGTTAATGTTATAATTTCATTTAAGTGAAGGTAATTCTGACACAGAGTAGTCACTAGAAAGATTTATTTCTTTAATATGCACAACTGCATGCACTAATGAGGGCAGAGGCATGGCGCCAGATCCTGAAAACACCAGTGTTCCTGCCCTCTCAGGAGATTGTCTCAGCAGCTCAGGATCACAGCAAGAGAAAATAAGTGATACCAAGGATTTGGGTAAGAGGGGTGAGAGTGATGGAGGAGGGGGAAAAGAGAGAGCTTATGCTAAAATTGAAGAATGAAATAAATCTATGTAAAATTAAAATTTATTCTTAACAGTTTCACAGTTAGGAAATATGACACACTTGAATGCCAAATGATTGCTCTAAAATTCTGCTGCTGAACTATTAAAATGATTTAACTTTCCTCCATATGGTAGGCAGAATTCTAGGATGTCCCATAAGATTCCTGCCCCTGATAAACAAGCTTTGTTTAATCCCTTCTCCTTCAGGGTGGATCAAACCTGTCAATATGAGGATGTCTGTCTTGTGAGTAAATTACATTATGTGGCAAAATGGACTTTTTTCAGATGTAATTTTGATTCCTCTAGTCAGCTGACTTTGAGCCAATTAGAAGGGAGATTATCCTGGGTGAGCCTGACCTAATCAGGTGAACCTTTGAAAAAGGGTCCAGGAATAAGAAATGCTCTTTGCTATTGACTTTGAGGAAGCAAGCCACACTGAGTTATACAGCTGCAAAGAAAGAATATTCCAGTAACCACATTAGCCTGCAGGAGAATCTGGGTCCTCAGATGGGACGCAGCTCTGGCTCACACTTTGTGCGCTGCCTTGTCAGATCCTGAGCAGTGCACCCTGATAAGCAGAGTTCAGACTTCTGACCTACGGAAACTGTGGGAAAATAAGTGACTGTTTTAAGTTGCTAAGTTTGTGGTAAACTGTTATACTGCAATAAAAAACGTATGCACTCTTTCTTGAATAAATAGTCTGAGGGCAGGAAGATAAAAATATATATGAAAATGCTTTTATTAAAAAATGAATGAAAATTCATTGATTAGTCAACCTAAAAGTGTTTAGACTGGTAGACGTTATTTCCCTACAACTGACTCTTCTTCCTAAGAGTTAGGTGTGGTTTAAGATTGAGCAGGCCATCAAATGATGGCATCAAATGGCCATGGGCTACTGTGACAGAGAAAAAAAAAAATGCCTCTTTTTATCTCACTTAATTATCATTGGAAAATTATCATTGATTTCCTGAAGAGAGGAAATTAGCTATTTTGGGCAGACTTGGACTTGGATTTGATCACAAAATTTATCAGTTAACTGTCCTTTTTGAGGTATAATTCTATAACTTATTCTGTCCTTTTGTTTCTGTCTCTAAAGTATTTTCTTGGCATTGCACTGAAGAATGTGATGAAGAATGGAATCAAGCATTCATGTATCATATAGACAAAGAAATCATGGTCATTAGTTTGGGGCAAGTGTAACATTTGTGGAGAAATGAGTTCCACTTGCTTTGTCTCAACTTTCTTGATTCCTGAAATAATAAAAATTGATTTTTGAAAAGAATGAGGAAATGAACAGAAACACTGTAATCAGAATAAAGCTCCAGAGTTATGCTAAAAACCAACTTGGCAACCTTAGGAATCAGGGGAAAGGAAAGTTGTTCTTTATCAGTAAAACAGCATATGGAACAAGGGTATAAGAAGTGGTTCAATGTAACAGTAGAAAGGTTTATTTGTCTCAAAAACGTGTCATCAGGAGGATGTGTTTGAAAAGTGGTTTCCTTTATCCCTCGCTTCAGCAGGCTGGACGTGAAGACTAGTGCCTCATTTTATCTGTAAGGAGTGGAAAACAGAAAGGAGCAGAATCACAGAAAATCTGCATTAGGGGCTGAGAAGAGAGAAGCACTCAAATGAGGAGGGCAGGGTAGTAATAAGAAGGGAAAAAAACAAAGAGGGAGCAAGAAAGAAGAAATCTCCCAATGTCCTTCCTTACTGACAGATTTTGTATCATTTAATGAAGAGTAAAGCTGAAGAACAGTTTGGCATTATTCTCTAGACTCTATTTGTGTATTTGATCTTAAAATTTTAGAACTTTTGATAATGGACTGTGTTTTTAATTCTTTCAAACATTAAGAGTTTAAACAGATGTAAAGGTATACCTTTCTTTTAATTAGTATTCTAACAGCCTCAAAAATGTGTAAGTCAACACATGGCATTTCAAGCATTCTTCTTATTAAACTACAGAAAATTGTGGGTATACATATATCTATAGATATTAAAGTATACTGCAGCATTTTCTAATAAATTCTGATAAATAGTGGATATTTTATCATATTTAACAAGGTCATAAGAGTTCAGTAATCGTCCTGTTTACTCTGATACTTACCTGTTTACCCATCTCAGTTCATTTGTGCTGCTATAATAGAATATCTGAGATTGGGTAATTCAAAAACAGAAATTTATTTTTATTTCAATAGGTTTTTAGGGAATAGGTGGTATTTGGTTACATGGATAAGTTCTTTAGTGGTGATTTCTGAGGTTTTGGTGCACCCATCACCTGAGCAGTGTACACTGTACACAATTGTAGTCTTTTATCCCTTGTCACCTCCCACCCTTTCCCCAGAGTCCCCAGAGTCCAATATATCATTCTTATCTCTTTACGTCCTCATAGCTTACCTTCCACATATGAGTATACAATTAAAAGCAGAAATTTATTTCTCATAGTTCTGGAGGTTAGGAGCCCAAGATAAGGGTGTCAACAGTTTTGTTATCTGGGGAAGGCTGCTCTCTGTTCCAAGATGATGCCTTGAACACTGAGTCCTTTGGAGGGAAGGAAGGCTGTGTCCTTACATGACAGAAGGTCAAAGGCAAAAATGGCCTAACACTGCGTGGAATCTTTTTTAAAAGCTTTTTAATTCCATTCATGAGAGAGGAGCCCTCATGATGTAAGTAATTACTTCTTGAAGACCACACTTCTTAATATTTACATTGGCAGCATATAAAGTTTAGAGGGAATGTATTCAAACCATAGCGATGTCCCACACTCAAATCATCCTAAAATTTCAAGGCCTATCCTCTGAGTTCAATATCTGGTCCATTTGTGGTAGACTACCCACGAGCACCATATAGGGGAAAGTGGCACTGGACTTCTTTGGTCTATTAAAGCTGAAGTTACCTTCTGATTTTCTCATAGGAGGGAGTAGAAAAATTCCCACCCTATCCTCACAGCTGCCTAAGTGAATAACCACTCAATCAAAAATGGAATCTGGAGTAAAGAAGTTGTGAAACAAAGCAAACAGAAAGCCTTTGCACCAATCCCATGACCCAAAAGTGAGGGATTTTCTTCTTTCTCTTCTTCTGCAATGTTCCTTCATGAACAATGTTTAGTTCAGTATTTTTCATCCTTTTAGAGAACTAGTGTTCACAGGTAATTTTACTGGAATTATGGCAGGTTAGGGTGCAAAATATACACATATTACAGAGGTATACATTTTCATATTCATCAGCTTTACTCATTTTAAAGCTTTTGATTCTCTTCATTGCCCTTCCTGCTGTAACCCGAAGTGGATCAGCTATGAACTTTGGGTCATTCTAAATTTTGTTGATTATGCAGTTTTACCTCCCATTCTACCCAACCAAAAGCCAAAAGTATTTCTACCACATCACTTTGTCTTGACGGTACAGAGTTCTTTCTCTTGGATAGCTATTGTTTTTACATCAAAAAGTATTCTCCTTTAAGTATCTGAATGCTAATGTGTGTATGTATTCTGTACAGACATGCAGATACAAATAGTTCAGTACAGCAAGATCCATAATAACAAGGGTACTGAGTTCTATAGGAGACTAAAGATGAAGTAGTTCACTGAACTTGAAGGTAAAAGCCTATCCTAGGCCTCTGACCATAGAAAGTTCATCATAACTTCTTTGTCTGTGCTCTTAAAAATTTGTTCATCCCTTGTCAAAACTGGTTTTCTGTATCAACCCTTCCTCTAAAATCTTAATGAGTGACTTCTTATAAAAAAAAGTCAGTTCCACGTTTGTATTAGTCCATTCTCACACTGCTATAAAGAACTGAGACTGGGTAATTTATGAAGAAAAGAAGTTTAATCGACTCACAGTTCTACAGGCTGTACAGGAAGCATGACTCAGAGATCTCAAGAAACTTAAAATCATTGCAGAAGGGTGAAGGGGAAGCAAGCAGATCTTCATATAGTGGCAGAAGTGAGAGAGAGAAGGAAGAATTGCTACACACTTTCAACCAACCAGATCTTGTGAGAACTCACTGTTATGAGAACAGCAAGGAGGAAATCCACCCCCATGATTCAGTCACCTCCCACCAGTTGCCCCCCCACCCCAAACACTGAGAATTACAATTTGACATGAGATTTGGGTGGGGACACAGAGCCAAACAATATCACTGGCTCCTCCCAAATCTCATATCTTTCTCACATTTCAAAAGACAGTCATGCCTTCTCAACAGTTCCCCAAAGTCTTACCTGATTCTAGCATTAACTCAAAAGTCGAAGTCCAAAGTCTCATCTGAGACAAAGCTAGTCCCTTCTGCCTATGAGCCTGTAAAATAAAAAGTTAGTTACTTCCAAGATACAATGGGGGTACAGGCATTGGGTAAATGCTGCTGTTCCAAATGGGAGAAGTTGGCCAAAACAAAGGGGCTCGGGCCCTGTGGAAATCCAAAACCCAGCAGGTCAGTCCTTAAGTCTTAAATCTCTTTTGACTTCAGGTATTACATCCAGGCCTCACAGGGCCTTGGGCAGCTCTGCCTTTGTGGCTCTGCAGTGTACAGCTCCCATGGCTGCTTTTACGGGCTGGCATTGAGTGCCTGCGGCTTTTCCAGGCACATAATGCAAGCTAGCAGTCGATCTACCATCTCTGGGGTCTGGAGAAATTGGCCCTCTTCTCACAGCTCCACTAGGCAGTGTCCCAGTGGGGACTGTGTGTGGGGTCCCAACACCAACATTTCCTCTCTGCATTGCACTAGTAGAGGTTCTTCATGATGGCTCTACCCCTGCAGCATACTTCTTCCTGTCCAGGCATTTCCATACATCCTTTGAAATCTAGATGGAAACTCCCAAACCTCAACTCTTGCTTTCTGCATACCTGTAGGCCTAACACCACATGAAAACCACCAAAGCTTGGGGCTTGCTCCCTCTGAAGCAATGTCCTGAGCTGTACCTTAGCCCCATTTAGCCATGGCTGGAACTGGAATGGTTGGGATGCAGGATGCCATGTCCCAAGGTTGCACACAGCAGCGGGGCCCTGGCCCTGGCATGTGAAACCATTTTTCCCTCCTAGGTCTCCAGGCCTGTGATGGAAGGGGCTGCCACAAGGTATCTGAAATGCCCTGGAGGCACTTTCCTCATTGTCTTGGCTATTAACATTTGGCTCTACTTACGGAAGTTTCTGCAGCCTTGAATTCCTCTCCAGAAAATGTGTTTTTTCTTTTCTACTGAATGATCAGGCTGCAAATTTTCCAAACTTGTATGCTTTACTTCCCTTTTAAATGTTTTGGTTTCAGGTCATTTCTTTGTTTATGCAAATGAACATAGGCTTTTAGAAGTAGCCAGGCCATGTCTTGAATGCTTTGCTGCTTAGAAATTTCTTCCAATTGACACCCTAAATCGTCTCTCTCAAGTTCAAAGTTTCACAGATCTCTAGAAGAGGGACACAGTGTGACCAGTCTCTTTGCTAAAGCATAGCAGGAGTAATCTTTACTTCAATTCTTAATAAGTTCCTCAGCTCCATCTGAGACCACCTCAGCCTTGACTTCATTGTCCATATCACTATCAGCATTTTGGTTGCAGCAATTTAACAAGTCCTTAGGAAGTTTCAAACTTTCCCTCATCTCCCTGTCTTCTGAGCCCTCCAAACTGTTCAAACCTCTGAGTTACCATGTTCCAAAGCTGCTTCCACATTTTCAGGTATCTTTATAGCAATGTCCCACTTATTTGGTACAACTTTTCTGTATTAGTTCATTTTCACACTGTTATAAAGGACTGCCTGAGACTGGGTGATTTATGAAGAAAAGCGGTTTAATTGACTCACAGTTCTCCAGGCTTAATATGAAGCATTGCTGGGAGGTCTCAGGAAACTTACAAGTATGGTGGAAGTGCAAAGAGAAAGCAAGCATGTCTTCACATGGCAGAGTGGGAGAGACAGAGAGAGTGAAAGGGGAAGTGCTACACACTTTCAAACAACCAGATATCATGAGAACAGCAAGGGGGAAACCTGCCTCCATGATCTAATCACCTCCCACAAAGTTCCTCCTCCAACAGTGGGAACTACAATTTGATATGAGATTTGGGTGGGGACACAGAACCAAACTACATCACCATGCCTCAACTATCCCTTTACTCTCTGTCCCTACCCAATTGCTTCACCATGTAAAAACACTGACTGTTAGATCACAAACTTTCAGGAAATCACTATTTATGCATATATTTCTAAGACATCTCCTCTTTACAGAGGAACACCAAATAGGGTACTGATGTGGTCTGACTGTGTCCCCACCCAAATCTTATCTTGAACTGTAGCTCCCATAATTCTCATGTGTCACAGGATGGACTCAGTGGGAGGTAATTGAATCATGGGGGTGGGTCTTTCCATGTTGTTTTTGAGATAGTGAATAAATCTCATGAGATCTGATAGTTTTATATAGGGCAGTTCACCTACACAAGCTCACTTGCCTGCCACCATGTAAGGCATGACTTTGCTCCTCATTTGCCTTCAGCCATGATTCTGAGACCTCCCCAGCCATGTGGAACTGTGAGCCAATTAAACACTTTCCTTTATAAAGTACCCAGTCTTAGCTATGTCTTTATTAGCAGCATGAGAACAGACAAATACAGGTACGAACACACCTATAACTACTACTGTTTTGTTATTCAGACTCCAGTCATATTTGTTATTTTATTAAAAATATTTTTGAAGGGGGAAAAAAGATTTACCACATTATTGGTGAGACAATATTAATCTGGGATTTTGAACTGTGTAAGGGTTTCTTAAAGCTGATGTTCTTTTTTATAGTTCCATCAAGTTGGTTGAAGATGTGGAATGAAAGATTATTAAAATATTCATAATCAAAGCTTGGAGAGATAATGGAAATATTTGAGGATAAAATTAAGATTTCAAGAAGATGAATGATGGCTAGAAATAATCAAATGTAAGTATAATGTAAATATAAGTAAATACTGAACTTGAGAGTTCAAAAAGTCAACTGCGGAAATACAGGTTAGGGCAACATCTGACATTATAGTGGGTGTTTAATATTAACCAATAAAGCAAAACAAGAAGTGGTAAAAGCTACAGTGTTACATTTTGGCCAACAATGTGATGTGTTCTCTAACATAGCTAATGCACTCTTATCCTGTATAATCGTATTAAGAGAATAAAGCATTATATATAAATATAGGTATAGTCATATAAATTAATAGTCATCATTTAACTGAGTTGATATGAGTGTTATGTGAAGCATAGGAGGCCACACATATAATAATTAAATTTGTTAGTGTATGGCACTTAATAAATATTTTTTAATTAAACCCTTGTTTTAAAAATTAGAAATAACAATTGCAATATATAAACTAAATTAATGTCAGAGATATGTGGAACTCCTAAAGAAGTAAGAATAATAATAGCAACAATAACCATATTACTGGTATACTTGCATAGCAAATTACAGCTTACACTATATGTATTATCTATCTATCTATCTATCTATCTATCTATCTATCTATCTATCTATCTATCTATATTAGTCTTTTTTCACATTGCTATAAAGAACTACCTGAGACTGAGTAATTTATAAAGAAAAGAGGTTAAATTGACTCACAGTTCCACAGGCTGTACGGGAGGCATGGCTGGGAAGCCTCAGGAAACTCAGGAAACTTAACAATCATGGCAGAAGGACGAAGGGGAAGCAAGGACATCTTCACATGGCAGAGTGGGAGAAAGAGAGTGAAGGGGGAAGTGCTACACACTTTCAAACAACCAGATCTCATGCGTACTCACTCACTATTATGAGAACAGCAAGGGAGATATTCACTCCCATGATCTAATCAACACCCACCAGATCCCTCCCTCGACATTGGGAATTACAATTCAACATGAGATTTGGGTGGTGACACAGAACCATACCATATCACTATCTATCTATTGATTTACATACTTAATTTTAATCAGGTCCTCACAATCCCGTAAGTAATATAGGAATTATTTCATTCTGTAGGTGTAAATGTAAACTCAGAGAGAAAAAATGATTTATTTTGGCTTCATGTCTAGTGGTCATCAAGGACTCAACTGTGTTTTTCTAGGAGCATTGTTCTGGATGAATCAAAGCAGCATCCAGATAAGAAGTAGACTGATTTGATATTCTGTGTTGAATGTATGTTTCAGTGGGGATGTATACTATACAATGTAAAATAATATATTAGAGTATGTCAGCCATATTTATATAAATCATACAGCATAATGTAGTAAAGTTAGAGATTTGGTTAGACTAAATTTTATTTATTCTGAGAGGAATATTGAAAAGCTAAAATTAATCAAAACTAAGTATGGAAAGTATGCTAACATTCTAAAAACCATGTTCAAAGAAAAATTACCTGTAATAAATAGATAAATGCTTTATTAAAGAGCAAGCTCTGATGGTATAGAGACCATTTTTGTTTTATTCAAAAATGGTTCTTGCTACAGGGTAGAAGTTGAATATTTATTTGCTTAATGAATTAATTTATGAATGAATGAATGTTTAGACATATGTCTGTCAGTATTTATTTGAAGGAAGATATCTGATTTATTTCAAAATGTAGTAGTAGAAATAAGAACTGGATGTTACATTGAGACAAACTTAGCTATATTAATATGAGGAAAAAATGTCCCATGGTAAGTGCTTTTTTGAGGCTTTTTGAGTATTTGGGATTACTCCACTGCAAGAAGAGTCTTTTGCCATGCAAAATCTCTAATTAAGTCCCAGCTATTTATCTTTGTTTTTATTGCATTTGCTTTTGGGTTCTTGGTCATGAAATCCTTGCCTAAGCCAATACCTAGGAGGGCTTGTCCAATGTTATCTTCTAGAATTTTTATAGTTTCAGCCCTTAAATTTAAGTCCTTCTTCCATCTTGAGTTGATTTTTGTATTAGGTGAGAGATGAGGATCCAGTTTCACTCTCCTACATGTGGCTTGCCAGTTATCCCAGCACCATTTGTTGAACAGGGTGTCCTTTCCCCACTTTATGTTTTTGTTTGCTTTGTTGAGGATAAGTTGGCTATAATTATTTGGGTTTATTTCTGGGTTCTCTATTCTGTTCCATTGGTCTATGTGCCTGTTTTATACCAATAGCATGCTGTTTTGGTGACTATGGCCTTATAATATAGTTTGAAATAAGGTGATGTGATGCCACCAGATTTGTTCTTTTTGCTTAGTCTTCCATTGGCTATGAGGGCTCTTTTTTGGGTGCATATGAATTTTAGGATTGTTTTTTCTAGTTCTGTGAAGAATGATGGTGGTATTTTGATGGGAATTGCATTGAATTTGTAGATTGCTTTTGGCAATATGCTCATTTTCACAATATTGATTTTACCTCTCCATGAGCATGGGATGTGTTTCCATTTGTTTGTGTTGTCTCTGATTTCTTGTAGCAGTGTTTTGTAGTTTTCCTTGTAGAGGTGTTTCACCTCTTTGGTTAGGTATATTCCTAAGGGTTTTTTTTTTTTTTTTCAGCTATTGTAAAATGGGTTGGGTTGTTGAATTGATTCTCAGCTTGGTCACTGTTGGTGTATAGAAGAGCTACTGATTTGCATACATTAATTTTGTATTCAGAAACTTTACTGTATTCTACAGTCAGCAGAGTGAACAGACAGCCCACAGAGTGGGAGAAAATCTTCACAATCTATATCTCTGACAAAGGACTAATATCCAGAATCTATACAAACTCAAACAAATTAGCAAGAAAAAACAAACAACCCCATCAAAAAGTGTGCTAAGGACATGAATATACAATTCTCAAAAGAAGATATACAAATGGCCAACAAACATATAAAGAAATGCATCATCATGAATGATCAGGGAAATGCAAATCAAAACCATGATGTAATCCAACCTTACTGCTGCAAGAATAGCCATCATCAAAAAATACAAAAACAGCAGATGTTGGCATGGATGCAGTGAACAGGGAACACTTCTACTCTGCTGGTGGGAATGTAAACTAGTACAACCACTATGGAAAACAGTGTGGAAAGCCCCTAAAGAGCTAAAATTAGAACTACCATTTGATCCTGCAATCCCACTACTGGCTATCTACCCAGAGGACAAGTCATTATATGAAAAAGATACTTGCACATGCCTATTTATAGTAGCACGATTCACAGTTGCAAAAACGTGGAACCAACCCAAATGCCCATCAATCAACGAATGGATAAAGAAACTGTGGTATACATATGTAATGGAATACTACTCAGCCATAAAAAGAATGCATTAATGGCATTCACAGTGACCTGGATGAGACTGGAGAGTATTATTCTAAGTGAAGTGACTCAGGAATGTAAAAGCAAACATTGTATTTTCTCACTCATAAGTGGGAGCTAAGCTGTAAGGATGCAAAAGCATGAGAATGACACAATGGACTTTGAGGATCGGGGGAAAAGGTGGGAAGGATGTGAGGGATAAAAGGCTACAAATTGGATGCAATGTATACTGCTCGGGTGGTGGGTGCACCAAAATTTCACAAATCACCACTAAAGAATTTACTTATGTAACCAACCACCACCTGTTCCCCTATAACCTATGGAAATAAAAATAAATATAAATTTTTTTTTAAAAAAGCAGAATATTGTATAAAGTTATATATTTCAATTTAATTACCAAAAGCTGTTTAGCTAATAGCAGAATACTTTACAGGTAAAATATATGCCATAGACATCTGATATTATTCTATGAAAAATTGGATGATTACCAATATTCTTAAAATAATTTCCATGACTTGAAGTAAAAGCCTAAACAATGGATTCTGTTCTTGAGCTGAAATACAGTATATGCTACTTCAGGAATAGAGAAGAGTTGACTAGAATTAGAAATTAGTGAGCACAGGTAATTCTAAAAAATCTCTGGATTTAAAAAAATACCATATTCTTTATTATGTAGGTATGTTTTTTTTTAATGTCAAGTAACCAAAAGGAAAAAAGATCCACACGAAGATGCAAGCTTCAGATTTGGATCAGAGAGTAATAGTAATGATGGATAACATGCACAGTAGACTCTGCTTTCTGGGAGAAAAAATGTTTTGATGACATATCAATAGTTGTTGAACTGCATTTTCACATTTTTCTTGTTTGTGGGTAAAACCCATTGAAGTCTTGAATATATCTGGAATTTGTGTATGGAATGATCTTTGTGGAGCCTAATTCCATCTTTCACAAAACTAAATTCAGCAAATAGCAACATGCCTTAGAAATTGAAAGGATAGTCAATTCCAAATGTGTTCGCTGGGTAGTCACCAAAAAGACACACTTTTAGGCCTGTTTTTTTTTCTTTGATGATTGGTTTATTTCTTTAAATATATAACAAACCAAACTGATTTTGTTTAGAGTTAATCTCATTACTCAAATCATTCATTGAAGACAAATCTGTACAATGCAAATTAAACAGTAATGTGAAACTTAAGATAAACAATACTTACACTGATGGATATATATATTTTTAAGTTTTTGAACACTTTAAAAAATTTATTTATTAAATAGCAATAATTTGTGTATAAAACATGCTGAGAGAGCTAATTTTATGAAGCAATAAAAATTTTTATTTTATTTTTATTTATTGTGGGAATCCTGATGTAATATTTTTTTGGCAGGGTAGAAAAGCTATAGACTTATTTTCCTGGAACATATTACAAAAACTTAAAAATAATTTTTTTGATCAAATGAGTGAAAATCAGGGTTCAAGGCAGTTTAAAGTTTTGTGGTGGGTATATTTTATATCATAAATAAAATATTCGCCAAAAAGTATCATATTAAACATACATAAAATGGGATGAAAACACTTTTGGAAAAAGTCAAGTGAAAGCCTGTAGTATTATAGTATATATTTCTCACTAGTATTTACTGAAACTAATGTATTACATAATCATTGCTTCAATATTTATGAGTAGTTGAAGGCTCAGCTTGCCACTGAATGGAGAAATTCTGAACTTTCTATTTAGCACATGTTTCAGAAAAAGCACATATTTCTCTATTGCTTACTTTGATAGACAAAGAAAGGCTGTCCGAGGCTGTACAGAAGCAACAAAACAAAACTCATAGCTATAATTTCTGGAGAATTTTTGTGTCTTAACAGAAGATACAAATAAATAACCCCTTTTCTGGCTAGTTGTATGATAGCATGGTAATCTTTTCACTCAGTTTTTCCATCTAAAGAATGGATATATCGCAAATATCATCTTTCTATGCATAGATGAAAATAATTTATAGGATATTTTAGAGTGCTCTGTAAGCACAAGATGTTCTACAAATGCT
This sequence comes from Hylobates moloch, assembly GCF_009828535.3. NCBI lineage: Eukaryota > Metazoa > Chordata > Mammalia > Primates > Hylobatidae > Hylobates > Hylobates moloch. The sequence continues at coordinate 56,477,264 of NW_026652281.1, read as the reverse complement.
CAATAATTAAGAGAATGGCTCATTTTAAAATATAAATCAAGTATGCTAGGGGAGGAAGAATTCCAGGAAAGAAACCAGGCAAAGTGCCACCACATCAGAGTTCTTGGCAGGTGTTTCAGCAGCAGCAAGGCATGGTACTTTCTTTATTATCTCTTCTATGAGGTATGATGGGCCTCATCCATAGGACATGAAGCAGACTCCAGATTACTCTTTAGATGTCTCAGACTTTGCCCAACGACAAGATCTCTGACTGAAAAGAAGTATTACACATCTAATCAGTGTAAGCTTTGCTGGAACTAGAGTGGCAGTTTTCACAAAGCTTTCAGGTTACTAGGGAGGGCAGGCGGTTAAATACGTCTTAATGATACCTTGCAAAGAATGGACAGATGGTCAGGAGAGCCATTTTAGCTCATCCTGGTTGGAGGTGGGGTTTATCACTGTATTAGCCCATTTTCACACTGCTGATAAAGACATACCCAAGACTGGACAATTTACAAAAGAAAGAGATTTAATGGGACTTACAGTTCCATATGGCTGGGGAAGTCTCACAATCATAGCAGAAAGCAAGGAGAAGCAAGTCACATCTTACATGAATGGCAGCAAGCAAAAGGAGATTGTGGAGGGAAACTGCCCCTTACAATAATCATCAGATCTTGTGAAACTTACTATCATGAGAACAGCAAGGGAAAGACCTGCCCCTATGATTCAATTATCTCCCACCTGGTCCCTCCCACAACATGTGGGAATTCAAGATGAGATTTGGGTAGGGACATAGCCAAATCATATAATTCTGCACATGGCCTCTTCCAAATCTCATGTTCTCACATTTCAAAACCAGTCATGCCTTCCCAACAGTCCCCCAAAGTCTTAACTCATTTCAGCATTAACTCAAAAGTCCACAGTCCAAAGTCTCATTGAGACAAGGCAAGTCTTTTCTGCCTATGAGCCTGTAAATTAAAAAAAAAAAAAAAAAAAGAGCTAATTACTTCCTAGATACAAAGGGGGTGTAGGCATTGAGTAAACACAGCTGTTCCAAATGGGAGAAACTGGCCAAAATAAAGGGGCAACAGGCCCCATGCAAGTCCAAAATCCAGTGAGGCAGTCAAATCTTAAAGCTCCAAAATGATCTCCTTTGACTCCATGTCTCACACTGATGCAAGAGGTGGATTCCCATGGTCTTGGGCAGCTCCACCCCTGTGGCTTTGCAGGGTATAGCCTCCCTCCTGGCTGCTTTAACAGGCTGACATTGTCTGTGGCTTTTCCAGGCACATGCTACAAGCTCACAGTGGATCTACCACTGACCTGTCGGTGGTCTGGAGGATGGTGGCCCTCTCCTCACAGCTCCACTAGGTGCTGTCCCAGTAGGGATTCTGTGTGGGCTCCAACCCCACATTTCTCTTCTGCACTTCCCTAGCAGAAGTTCTCCATGAGGGCCCTGGCCCTGCAGGAAACTTTTACCTGGGCATCCAAATGTTTCCATACATCTTCTGAAATCTAGGTGGAGGTTCTCAAACCTCAGTTCTTGACTTATGTGCACCCACAGGCTCAACACCATGTGGAAGCTGCCAAGGCTTGGGGATCCCATCCTCTGAAGCAACAGCCCAAGCTGTACCTTGACCCCTTTTAGTCATGGCTGGAGTGGCTTGGGCACAGGGCACCAAGTCTCTAGACTGCATACAGCATGAGAACTCTGGGCCCACCCAAGGAAACCATTTTCTCCTAGACCTCTGGGCCTGTGATGGGAGGGGCTGCCATGAAGACCTCTGACATGCCCTGGAGACATTCTCCCCGTTGTCTTGGGGAATAACATTTGGCTCCTTGTTACTTATGCAAACTTCTGCAGCCAGCTTGAATTTCTACTCGGAAAATAGGTTTTTCTTTTCTATCACATTGTTAGGCTGCAAATTTTCTGAACTTTTATGCTCTGATTCCCTTATAAAACTGAATGCCTTTAACAGCACCCAAGTCAAGTATTGAATGCTTTGCTGCTAAGAAATTTCTTCCACCAGATACCCTAAATCATCTCTCTCAAGTTCAAAGTTCCACAAATCTCTAGGACAGAGGCAAAATGCCACCAGTCTGTTTGCTAAACCATAACAAGAGTCACCTTTGTTCCAGTTCCCAACAAGTTCCTTATCTGCATCTGAGACTACCTCAGCCTGGACTTCTATGGTCCATATCACTATCACGCTTTTGGTCAAAGCCATTCAACAAGTCTCTAGGAAGTTCCAAGCTTCCTCACATTTTCCTGTCCTCTTATGAGCCCTCCAAACTGTCCCAACCTCTGCCTGTTATCCAGTTCCAAAGTCACTTCCACATTTTTGGGTATCTTTTCAGCAGCCCCCACTCTACTGGTACCAACTTACTGTATTAATTCATTTTCATGCTGCTGATAAAGACATACCCAAGACTGGCAATTTACATAAGAAAGAGGTTTAATTGGACTTACAGTTCCACGTGGCTGGGGAAGTCTCACAATAATGGTGGAAGGCAAAGAGGAGCAAGTTACATCCTACATAGATGACAGCAAGCAAAAACTGCTTGTGCAGGAAAACTCCCAATTATAATAACCATCAGATCTCATGAGACTTACTCACTGTCATGAGAACAGCATGGGAAAGACCTGCCCCCATGATTCAATTTCCTCCCACCAGGTTCCTCCCACAACATGTGGGAATTCAAGATGAGATTTGGGTGGGGACACAGCCAAACTATATCAGTCAGAAATACCTTTCCAGGGAAGTGCTTTTTGCCTAGCTCTTGGCTACTGGGTTTAAGTTAGTGCTAGGAAAGGGTCATAATCCCCAAAGAGGTAATATGTGTCCAAAAAATTCCTAATAGGATTATTTTAGAATTTTCATTTATTCTACTTATACCATTTGCTGACTGACTTCTCCATCCAATCTATACTTTATCATGTGTCATTCATCCTTCCTTGCCTCTCAAATTTCAAAGTTGTCTCATTGCCTAATAAACTCCTGAATTTAGCTTCCAAGTTTCTCCACAATCTCATACCAACTCATAAATCTTAAAATTCAATAAAAGGAAAGCACACCTAGACATTGTAGTTTTTTAGCTTTTGTGTATAAAGATTGGTCTTCACCTGTCTTTGCCTATAAAAATAATTTAAGACATAACTAAAATCCCATTTTCTTCAATAAGTTCTCTGATTCCACTCCTTGGGAAAAGCATTTACTTTCGAGAATTAAGAGGTTTTTTGTTTGTTTGTTTATAATGTTAATTTGGCCCTTACCTTGAATATATTTCCTGAGAAGATTTCACTGACAGAATGTATTTAATGTATAAAATTATTTACCTGAAAAGAAAATAAGACTGCTTGAAAAATAAGTGAAAAATTTATTTCATGTGCCACAATTACATTTTGAGCTCATTAGTGTTGGTGGTACAAAATTCAAATATATACTTTAACTCTGCTCTGTCTCAAAAATTAACTAACTCATTTTGAAGAATATAATGTACCTATTTAATAGTATGGAAGTTTTATAGCAGTTCTGTTTCAAAAAAGAGAAAAGTTATGCTTTATGAAACTATATTTTTCTGTACATTTATTTTTGGCTCCCCAATTAAATTTTAATAAGCCCCATGAAATAAGGACCTTTTTTCTTACTTCTCTTTCTTCCTCTTCTTTTTCCTTAGCTTTTTCCCTTTTCTTTCCTTCCTTCCTTCCTTCCTTCCTTCCTTCCTTCCTTCCTTCCTTCCTTCCTTCCTTCCCATGTTTATTCAGTAAACATGTTTAAACTACAGATTCATTTAGGGAGCATTTGTATGCCAGAAAGAGGCTGGTTTAAATTAAGGAGTCTAAGGAAGAGAACTACCAGGGCATGTCACGGAACCCAAGGGGAGGAAATACATCTAGATTTCAAGAGGTGCTAGAATTAGAAACTGGAAAATAGTTACTAGTATTAGTCCATTTTCATGCTGCTGATAAAGACATACCAGAAACTGGGCAATTTACTAAAGAAAGAGGTTTAATGGACTTACAGTTCCACATGGCTAGGGAGCCCTCACAATCATGGCGGAAGGTGAAAGGCACTTCTTACATGGCAGCAGAAAGAGACAGAATGACAGCCAAGCAAAACAGATTTCCCCTTATCAAACCATCAGATCTTGTGAGACTTATTTACTACCATGAGAACAGTATGGGAGAAACTGTCCCCATGATTCAGTTGTCTCCCACCAGATCCCTCCGACAACACTTGGGAATTATAGGAGTACAAGTCAAGTGAGATTTGGGTAGGGACACAGAGCCAAAAACATCATTACTAAAATAGCTATTTGATCCCTTTTTTTCTCTTGAGGGAACATAATTATCTTACCTCTGGTGTTCTCTTTGTGTTTCCTCTATTGTTTTCATTTTCCCTGTAAACCTGTCTTAACTAGCTTTCCAGCATACGTGACTCAAACAGGACAGCTACCCCATTCTCTGAGAAACATGACTTTCCTGATTCAGGACCACCACCAAATAAATGACTCCTAGGCTTTGTATCTCACAATTCAAATTCTGCAAAGAAAGAATCTAATCTGCACAGCCCATGGTTCAGGTCCAAACAAGGGAAGTGAAGGATCATGGTTGTACAAACCTGGCAAGTGAAGCTGCCTCTTCTTGCTAGAATCATTGCCGCAAGAGGATAGGCCATCAAATAAGAGAATGGTCCAAACATGCCTGTTACATTTATTATGTATCAAGCACCCTAATAGGTATTATGAATGGCAAAGGATGCTATTTAGGAAGACAAAACTCAAACTAGAATTAACGAATGAGATTCAAAAAGAAATAATGAGCATAAAAATTGGTAAATTCACCAATAAATTTAAAGTTTTATTGAGACATTAAACAAAAATATGTAATTTGAGGAAAATAAAAGTAACATGAAATGTATTTCTTTTATATTATTATTTGTAAGATAATAAATATTGGAGGATCTAAAGATGATTTGATGAATTCGATTATGAATAAAAATATGTACATTACCTAGCACATGTATACAATTATAATAAATGATTCCTTTGAGAAGTTTAAAGATCATTGTGAGGAAAAGACAAGTGATCAGAAAATTACAGTGCATTATGCCAAGTAATGTGTAAGGGCAGGTTGTTTATGAGATAATTTGTGAAGCAGCTATCTCCAACATTAGAGTCTGGGAAAACTTTCTGAAGAGTATTCCATGTAAGTTGAGACTTGAAGAATTTGTAGGAATTAATCAGAGAAGAGGTGGGGAAAGGACTTCCAGGCAAAGGAACTGCTTGTGTAAAAATCCCAGAGATTAGAGGGCCCATGACTGGCTTAGAAAACTTGATGAGGTTCACCAAATCTGAAACACTGAGTGTGGAGAAGTAACAAGTAATATACAGAAAAGGGAAAGAGAAGCGGATCAGGCAGAGCCTTGTAAGACATATTAAAGTTAATATTAAAAACAACGTGGGCTCTTATGGCATTTTAATTAGGGGATGACATGGTTAGATCGCCTTTTCTGAAGAGCACTTGGTACAGTCGCTTTGTCACCCAGGCTGGAGTGCAGTGGGTTGATTTCAGCTCATTGTAGCCTCTGCTGCCCAAGTTCAAGCAATTCTCCTGCCTCAGCCTCCCAGGTAGGGGGAATTACAGGTTTGTGCCACCATGCCACACTAATTTTTGTATTTTTTGTAGAGACGGGTTTTGCCATGTTGCCCAGGCTGGTCTGAAGAAGTAAGTCTTGAGTCTTGAGAGTGTTGCAGTAATTCTGGTGTGATGTGATTGGAGTTTATAAAAAAAGTTGGCAGTGAGAATGGGGAAAGGAAGATGGAGTCAAGAGTATTTTGGAAGTAGAATCTATAGAGATCACTGGTTGTAGGAAGTAAAGTATGTAACATAGTCAAGTATGACTCTCAGGTTTCCATCTCGGACTACTGTCTGGACTGTGGTATTATTCACCGATGCAGACACAGAAAGAAGAAAAGCAGGCTTGTGGGTGGGAAGAGGAAGACAATAATTTCAGTACTGAATAGATAATGTTTAAATAACCAGAAAAGCATCCAGATACGTGTCTCCTTAGTTCTTGGCAAGTCATTGTTACCAACATTTAGTAGCAATTTCTCATTTTGAAGAAATAGTTCAGTGTTGATAAAGAAACATTAAATACCTTTTAACATTCTAATTTTAGTTAAACCACATACCATTCTTCAATTGATTTTTTCTAAAACCTATTTCTGATTATACTACTCACCAGTTCAAGATTTTAAATATTTAATACAGATTGTTGCCAAATGGAAATTGTTTATTCTACTACTATTTTATTGTACATAGAGGACACTCGGGGTTTTTTTTTTAGCAGTTCATATTTGCTATGTATCATATTTGCTATGTAATTAAACTCACTTAATAAATATCTGCAATTTGCAACACACTGTTGAGATACAAAAGCAAATCAGACATGGCAATGATTTTCAGTAGGTTTTGAATCTGTAAAACATTCACTTGAACTTTATGTAGCTCTGTAACAAAAGAGGGGAAGTAGGAATAATCGAAAGAAAGAGTGACGAGGTTTTGACTGCTTTAAAAAGAACCAAGATTCAGTACATCCTCAGAAACTTGGAAATGTTAGGGAATACATAAAGGAATAAAGATTAACCACGTGGACATTGAGAAGATACTAAAAATATGAAAAAAATAGATTCTCATTTATCTAGTGATGAAAAGGTTATTCATTACTTTTCTGAGGGCAATTTCAGGTGAACAGTGAGGACCTAAGTCAATCATAAGAGTATGGAGAGAACAACCATAGTCTACATTCAACTGGATTTTATATAAATGGGTAAAGTTGATGGATAAAAGCTGGAACTAACACTATGATTCAGATCACAGCGTATGTGTGTGAGAGAACATCCATACGTATATGTGTATATATGTTTATGTGTATTTATATATTTGTAAGTGTTTATGAAGAATTGAGATAACTGTAGTCTCTAGAGATACTATTGTGGCAGGGTCTATCAATTTTCAAAAGGTATTTAGTCATATATACAAATAATAAATAAATATTATCTGCATGTGATTAGACAAGGAGTAATGAAAAATAAATTGCTGCATGGTTAAGTTAAACTAGAGGAGAAGAAAGGCAGAAAGAATTGATTATTGATGATGTTCTATTTTTCTTGTGAAGAAGCTTTCAAGAATCTGATGAGGGATTGGAGTCAAGCAAAAGACTGAAAATGCGGTGACAAGCAGAAAATTTGAGTTTTTGATAATCCCATATCTGGAAACACAACACAATAGAGCTCAGGGCTGCCAAAGCAATCAGGACTTGAGACAGCATGATCCTGGATAAATGACAAGTACAAAAAAATGTCCAATGCTCATTAATCTTCTCTCTTGAGGTAATTGATGTATTTTTAAATTCCTCAAGCTAAGAGGTAAGCATAAAGACTCTAAAAAGCAGACAGAAGTTTTTGGAAACTTCAAAATGTTGAGAAGACAAAAAATTATATAGATTAGGAATTGCCAAGGAAGAAGGGCCTTACTAAATGACCCATGCTTTTGGACCTGAAGGGTTCTGTCCTAGTTGCAATATTATAAGCAATGTGGAGCCCTTATGGCATTTTAATTAGGGGATGACATGATTAGATTTGCCTTGTCTAAAGAGCACTCTGTAGTGTGGCAAATTGGAAGAAGCAAGTCTTGAGTCTTGAAAGTATTGCAATAATTCTGGCATGATGTGATTAGAGCTTATAAAAAAAAGTTGGCAGTGGGACTGGTGAAAGGAATTTGAATGAATCAAAAGTAGAGAATCAACCTTAACAAAACTGCAACCTAACCTTGGGTCAGCATAGCTCCTGACTGATCTAAAAAGAAAACAGATACCCATATAAAAGGAATAAAAAGTTATAGGCCTGAAATGTAAAACAACTGAATTTAATAACTCAATTTTTGTGTTTAACATAAAATCAACATGTCACAAAAGATGGCTAGTGTCAGCTGAAATGTCAGTTGTTGTTATCCAGGATGAAGAACAGAGGGGAAAATTACTGAAAAACCAGGAAAGAGGAAGAAACAACAGGACATGGTTGGAATATCTAACATATATTTAACTGGAGTCCTATAAGAAGAGAACAGGATGTGGCAGATGTAATATTTAAAGATATAAAAACAGATGCTAAGCCCATCACACTAAAACACATTGAAAGGCAAAAACAAGGAAGAACACTCTTGATAGCAGACCAAAAGAAAAAACACATAAGCTTCACAGGAGCAAAACTAAGAATTGCTTTTTTATTTTTAGAGATAGGGTCTTTCTCTGTGGCGCAGTGGCATGATAATATAGCTGACTGCAGCATCAAACTTCTGGGCTCAAGGGATCCTCTCTCCTTAGCCTCCCAACTAGCTAGGAATACAGGTGCATGCCACCACGCCTGGCTAATTAAAAAAAAATTTTTTTTGTACACAGGGGTCTTGCTATGTTGTCCAGGCTGGTCTTGAACTCCTGGCCTCAAGTGATCATCCTGCCTTGGCTTCCCAAAGCCAAGTATTACAGGCATAAGCCACCATCCCCGGCCAGGACTTCCTTTTCAGTAGAAATGAAGAAAACCAGAAAACAATGGAAATACATCTTTTAAGTGTTGAAAGAAGACAACTACTTGAAATTTTATAAATGAGTGCAACTATCCTTCAAAGATGAAGACACAATGAAATATTTCCTGACAAAAAAGAGAGAATTATTTAACATCAATTAAATCATACATATTAAAAATACTCAGTTGCATTCCTCAGGTTACAGAAAATATATAAATCTTAGGATAAAAAACTAATATTTTTCAGGTTTTAGGGAACTTCTGCATCATAATTATTGTATATATAGTTCATGATACATTAGTATAATCAGCAAATTGTAAATATGTCAATCCAGTAATAACTGTAAACACTATTTTTAGAAGAGAATATTTTCTTTTGGATTTCTTTTGGGCCATTTTATTAGTTGATTGTTTTTGTGTTATTTCCCTTTCTCACAAAATATATCAATCTAATGCAAGCCAAGAGTGTGGATAGAAAAATCTTTATTTTTTTTTAAATCATAATTTGTTTTTGCCTTATGTTTAGCAGTTAAATAGAAAGTCTATAACATCTAACAAGATGTAGTATGTGACATACATTATTACTATGGTCTGAGTCTTTGTGTCATCCCAAAATTCATATACTGAGATCCTAATGCCTAAGGTATGGTATTGAGGTGAGACCTTGGGAGGTGAATCTCTCATACTGCCCTCATAAAAGAGGCCCAGGGGATCTCATTTGCCCCTTGTACTCTATGATGACTCAGTGAGATGATGCCTTCCATGAACCAGAAAATGGACTCTTACCAGACATCAAATCTGCTGGTGCCTTAATCTTGAACTTCCTAGTCTTCAGAACTGTGTTAAATAAATTTCTCTTATTTTTACACCACCCCATGCATAATAGTTTGTTATAGTAGCTCAAACTGACTAACCCAGGCATGTACAAGAATAATTTTTCCTCCTGCTTAATAATTTTTTAGTCAACCCTTCTTTAAAAACAAAGTGAACAAGCTTAGCTTACTTTTCTTAAAATTGACATTTAAAAATTTTTTTTATCAATTTTTATAAATTTAAAATGTAGTTTTACGCTATACAGTTTATAAACGTATGCTATATACACACAATTTTATGTACACACAACTATATATGTAATTATATACACATATACAATAGCTTAAAATCAATTAAGAGAATAAGAAGAATAAATATGGATTTATACTGTCTTTTATAATTATAAAATTACCTTTACTGGTGCTCTTTGTTTTTTGCATGGATTTGAACCTCCGCCCAGGGTTACTTGTTCTCAGTCTGAAGAACTTTCATTAGTATTTCTTATAAAGTGGTTCTACTAACAATGAATTCTCTCAGATTTTGTTTACCTGAATGTCTTTATTTCATCTTCAGTCTTCAGCTTTGAATGACAGTATTGCTGGATTTAAGATTTTTTTTTTTTTTTTTTTGAGACAGAGTCTTGCTCTGTCACCCAGGCTGGAGTGCAATGGCACGATCTCGGCACATTGCAAACATCTGCCTCTCGGGTTCAAGCGATTCTCCTGCTTCAGGCTCCCAAGTAGCTGGGACTACAGGTGTGTACCACCACACCCAGCTAATTTTTGTATTTTTAGTAGAGACAGGGTTTCACCATGTTGAGCAGGCTGGTTTTAAACTGCTGACATCAGGCGATCCGCCCACCTTGGCCTCCCAAAGTGCTGGGATTACAGGCGTGAGTCACCACAACTGGCCAGGATCTAAGATTCTTAGTGGAAATTTTATTTTTCTTTCAGCACTTGAATATATCATCCTATTGCCTTGTGGCCTTCATGTTTTCTGATTAGAAGTCAGCTGTTAATTTTATTGAGGTTCCCTTGTATGTGATGAATCATTGTTTTGCTTGCTGCTTTCAAATTTTCTATTTGGATTTTGTTGAGTTTCTTTTATATGTAGATTAATGTTTTTCAGCCAATTTGAGAAATATTCAGCCATTATTTCTTCAAATATTTTTCTGCTCCCTTTTCTCTCCTCTCCTTCTGCTCTGTGTGTGTGCTGGTGCTCCTTTAAGGAGTCCTCCATTTCTCTGAGATTCTATTCATTTGTCTTTATTCTATTTTTCTCTGTTCTTTAGACTGCGTATCTGTCAATACTGATATGTATGTACAGTTTTCTGTTTCTTTTCATATCTCATACATTTTTGTTAAAACATGGACATCTTAGGTAATGTAGCAACTCTAGACACTGATTCGCTTCCTTCTCTTTGGGGCTGGTTTCAATTCTTGTTTTCTTCTTTATTTGTTTTATTAATTCATTAGACTAATGTAGTAAAGTCTAGTTCCCCCACAATGTGAAGCCTTCGGTGTTGCTACTCAGAAGGTGCAGTCTTGGGGTTTTGCACAAGCTAAGACAGTGGTTTTCATGGGTCTTTCTTCTACTGTTTTTTTTGCTTGCTCTATGTCTTTTTTAAGGTGTCTGACTCATGTAGTATTATGCCCAGTACTCAGTCTCCACTAATTACAGGCTGATTATTTCATTGTTTTTGATAATGTCCTGGGACATAAATTGCTTGGAAGTTTGATCCAATTAAATCCTGGCAGAGGTAGTTTTTGAGGCCAGTCTTTGAGCTTTGCTTTTCTTAGTTTTCCTTGTTTCTTCTGGTGAACTGGCTGGTCTACGATTAAGCTTATTGCTCTTAGTTAAGAGAATCTGTTGTTATCAACAGTACCCTTTAGCCTAACTTTCCTCATGCCATTTCAAATAAAATCAGTTCCTTTGGGGCACTCTATTATTTTACAGACTGCTTTTTCACCTGAGAAAATTATCTAAGCCATTACTCTGGGCACTGGTGGAAGCCTCTGGTCTTCTTGACTTGTCTTTCTTGCATGCAGCTTCTGCTCTACAAAGGAGTTATGGTGAGGGTGATCAGGTCCCCAGGATTTCTTGGCATGCAATTCTTAGGGTACAGCCTTTGTCTTATGGGTGGGGGCCTTCATCCTCTTACCTGCCCTCAGCAACTCAACGTGCAGCTGACTGAGGTGAGAAATGCTGGCTGCCTGGCCCTCCCAGTGTGATAGGATAATCTTTGATTAAGAACTGAGAGGAGATGGAGCTCTTTCTTCTTAGCCATACCTGCCCAGAGTGGGGTTTCATAGAAACTGATATGGGGCAAGTCAGATAGGGGGATATGGAGAAAGTGCATTGTGGCTAAAAAATGGGAACATATTTAAAATCTATAAAATTACGATTTTATAGATTTTATTGGATAAATGTTTCTTGCTTTGCCGTAAGCTCGTAGGACAATTTCCTGATAATTTAAATACTTTTTAAAAATAGTTTTTGCCAACTTCGCTTGTTTAGCTGGGGAGCCGTCTACAGCACTCCTCATGCTCCCATCCCAGAAGTGGAACTCCTGGAAGTACAGTTTTTGCAGGTATCATATAGCTGGGTCATGTCTTTTTATCCAATCTTATAATTTCCACCTTTTAAATGGGCTTGTAATAGTATTTATATTTAATGTGATTAGTGATATGATTGGGTTTTTATTATATTTTTATTTATTTTCTATTTGTCCCATATGTTCTTTGTTTTTTCTTTCCTTGTTTTCTGTCTTATTTTGCATTATGTATCTTCTCTGATTTATTTTATCCTCTTTTTGGCTTATTTCAGTAAACCAATATTTTATTTACTGACTATACTAATCACTCAACACAACAGTTTTAGCACTATTGATTGTATATTTTAGTGATTGCTTTAATATTTATTGTGTTCATCTTTAGCTTATCACATTCTACCTCCAAGTAATATTACAGTATTTTATGTATAGAAAGTAAAACCTTAAAAGAATATACATTCATTTTTCCTCTCCTGGACTTTGTGCTATTGTTGTTATTCATTTTATATCTACGTATGTTATTAAAACCCAAATGCATTGTTCCTATTTTTTATTTAGAGTCAATTCTAATCGAAAGAAATTTAAATACTTGAAAAAAATCTTTATATGTATCCAGTTACCATTTCTGTTGATGTCATTTTTTATGTTGATTTAGATTTCAATTTCACATTTTCTTCTGTTTAAAGGACTTTTTAAAGTATTTCTTACAGTGCAGATCTCTAATGAAGAGCTTTTACAAATATTGTATATCTGAAAAAGTCATTCTTTCACCTTCATATTTGAAAGATATTTTGACAGGTTAAAAAAATTACAGGCCAAATTTCAACTCCTTTCCCTGCCCTGTACTTAAAGATGTTCCAGTGTCTTTTGTTTCTGACCAGAAATATGTTACAATTCTTATCTTTGCTTTTCTATAAGTAGTGTGTCTTTTGCTATAGCTATTTTTAAGATTTTTCTCTTTATCACTGGTTTTAAGCAATTTGAAGATGATGAGTTTCAGTGTAGTTTTCTTTTCATCTTTAATGTACTTGGGATTAGCTGAGCATTTTAGCCTAGTACTTTATAATTTTCATCACATTTAGAAAAATTTCAGCCATTATTACTTCACTTATTTTTTCCACCCTTTAACTTTCTATGCATTGTTTGAGAGATTCTAGCTACATGTATATTTATCTCCTTGAAGTTGCAGCCTGGAAACTCTTTTCAGGCAATAAGTGAGGGGAATATAGAGCTTATCTCCACTTTTTATAATCTTTTACAATTCACTGTTCTTTTTGACCTGAATTCTGATGTCTTAAGTGCCATTACTTCATATATTTTGTCTATAATTTTGTCATTTCATGTGGAGTAAATCCAGTCCCTGTTACATCATCTTTATCAGAAACAAGCCTCTCTAGAATGTCTCTTAATTTTTAATGAGAAAAATGTGTTGGATAGTTTCATGAGCCCCAAAGTTAGTTCTCTGTTTGAAGGCCAATACATGTGAGTCAAAATAATAACATTGTTGCTTGGTGACTGTGGATGCAGATTAAAGGGAAATCTCTATAAGTTTTAAATATATAAAAACTAAAGACTTTGGACAATTTCAACATTATATTATGCAAAGAGAGGGAAATAGGAAACAAAGGAGGAAAAATATGACACTTAACTTGTATATATAATTAGGGGAAACATCTGATTAATAGTCCCAACTAACGAATTTGGAAGTGATTTCTTTTTCACAATACATAGGTATACTATCAAGGTAAGGGACAAGGGACACATACAACATTGTACATATATCTGTATGATAAAATTCCATAAAATAGTGAAAATGAATGAAGCATATGTAGACATATAAATATGGATGATCGATATTTTCAGAAATAAGTCTTTGAGTAGACAAAATACATAAGGCAGAATAAACAAGACCTAGAAATAGTGCAATGGTATAAAATATTTATTATAATGAGGAGAGTGACATTTCACAGATCAAAATTTCTGACATAGTAGACAAATAAGAGATGAGTTATGCCTGTGGATCCTGAATTTGCCATGACTAATGATGGAACTAGAACGAAAGATTTAGATAGTTTACCAAATAAAGACATCTTCAATAAATTGGGGGAGTTAGATGGAAGTAATGGCATTTTGAGTGACATAGGCTTATTACAGATGCTTCAGAGGATCTATACGTTTTTGAAAGAAAAAGGTAGACTATGTTGTAAAAGCTATAAGTAGAGGGATGAGGATGAGGGTTTGGTGGGTGATATAGGTAAGACTCAGGGGACCTGAGAGCACCAGAGGGAAATGATATAGAGTCAGATTGGCAAAGAGGTAGGCTAATTGAGATTACAATCCCCAACTCCATCTCCAAAGCACACACCCTTATTATGCAGAACTCATCAACTCTAATCAGCAGACTTCAGCAGAGGATAACAGCACGGATTCTCAACAATAAGCAGGATCAGTGGTATTTTAGCAGGTGCCAGCATCTGTACTCAGGGACTGAATCAAATACCAAAACTCTAGAAACCACAGAAGGACCAGAAGTCATATCAGAAAATATCTTTAATATTTTCTATGAGGGAGGATACACCTGATAGGTATCGTCCAGAGAAAAATATCAAAGATAGGTGTATTAGGCCATTCTTGCATTGCTATAAAGAAATACCTGATACTGGGTAATTCATAAAGAAAAGAGTTTTAATTGACTCATAGTTCTGCAGGCTGTACAAGCATAGTGCTGGCATTTGCTTGGCTTCTGGGGAAAGCCTCAGGGAGATTATACTCATGTTGGAAGGTAAAGCAGGATCAAGTCATTCACACAGTGAAAGTAGAAGCAAGAGAAAGGTGGAGGGAAGTGCCACACACTTTTAAACAACCAGATTTCACAATAACTCCCTCACTATCATGAGGACAGCACCAAGCTGTGAGGCATCAGTACCCATGACCAAAATACCTCCCACTAGGCCCTGCCTCCAACATTAGGGATTAGAATTCAACATGAGATTTGGTGGGGGCATCTGTTCAAACTATGTCAGTAGGCAAGAAAGATAATTCAGAAAATATTAAACATTTACACTGTTTGACACTGAGAGACTTGGTTTTTTAATTAGAAGAAATCGTCTCAGCTTCATACTTCTCCTGTCTATACTCCCTTCCCCAAACAGTACAATAGATTTTGATCACATTCAAATTCATTTTAGAAAATTTAGAAACTATATGTAAAACACTGCAAATATATGTTAATTATTTATCCCACACAAGTTACACACACACACATACACACACACACACACACAAAAAAAAAAAATGGTATTTCTCTCTCTTTTTCCCCGCCTTCTTTTATTCATCATTGTATTTAGGTACTTAAACAGTTTCTGATTCATGCAGGTATATATTTGTTAATTAAATGAATATACGCATGAACTTAATATATAATAAAAGAAAATCACAAAACAAAATAAGGAGTGATGATGACAAAATAATCAGGGATTTTGCTCAACTCTATACTGATATATTTCTGTATCTGGATGATTTTCTGGGAAAATAAAAATTTTCAAAATTTATAGCAAAAGAGACTTAAAACTCAAAAAGGGAAATTATATAAGATTGGAGACAACACTTTCAAAGAGCTACTCCCACCCCAAAAGCATCACACCAAGATATTCCTTCAGATTAATTCTACCAAAACTTAAAGTAACGTATAATTTCTTCACTATTTAAAATCTTCCAGAATTTTTATAGTTCCACGTTTTAGATTTAAGTCCTTGATCCATCTTGAGTTGATTTTTGTATAAGGTGAGAGATGAGGATCCAGTTTCATTCTTCTATATGTGGCTTGCCAATTATCCCAGCACCATTTGTTGAATAGGGTGTCCATCCCCACTTTATGTTTTTGTTTGCTTTGCCAAAGATCAGTTGGCTATTAAGTATTTGGGTTTATTTCTGGGTTCTCTATTCTGTTCCATCGGTCTTTGTGCACATTTTTATACCAGTAGCATGCTGTTTTGGTGATTATGGCCTTATATTATAGTTTGAAATCAGGTAATGTTATGCCACTAGATTTGTTCTTTTTGCTTAGTCTCGCATTGGCTATGAGGGCTCTTTTTGGGGTCCATATGAATTTTGGAATAGTTTTTTCTGGTTCTATGAAGAATGATCATGGTATTTTGATGGGAATTGCATTGAATTTGTAGATTTATTTTGGCAGTATGGTCATTTTCACAATATTGATTCTACCCACCCATGAGCATGGGGTGTGTTTCCATTTGTTTGTGTTGTCTGTCATTTCTTTCAGCAGTGTTTTGTAGTTTTCCTTGTAGAGGTTTTTTACCTCCTTGGTTAGGTATATTCCTAAGTATTTTATTTTATTTTTTTGCAGCTATTGTAAAGGGGTTGAGTTCTTGATGTGATTCTCAGCTTGGTCACTGTTGGTGTATAGCAGAGTTACTGATTCTTGTACATTAGTTTCATATCCGGAAACTTTGCTGAATTATTTTATAGTTCTAGGAGCTTTTGGAGGATTCTTTAGGGTTTTGTAGATATCATATCATCAGCAAACAGTGACAGTTTGACTTCCTCTTTACCAATTTGGATGCCCTTTATTTCTTTCTCTTGTCTGATTGCTCTGGCTAGGACTTCCAGTATGTTGAAGAGAAGTGGTCAAAGTGGACATCCTTCTCATGTTCCAGTTCTCAGAGAGAATGCTTTCAACTTTTCCCCATTCAGTATTATGTTGGATGTGGGTTTGTCATAGATGGCTTTTATTATATGGAGTTATGTCCCTTGTATGCCAATTTTGCTGAGAGTTTTAACCATAAAAGAATACTGGATTTTGTTGAATGCTTTTACTGTGTCTATTGACATGATAATGTGATTTTTGTTTTTAATTCTGTTTATGTGATGTATCACATTTATTGCCTTGCATATGTCAAACCATCCCTGAATCCCTGGTATGAAACCCACTTGATCATGGTGGATTCTATAAGATAACATCAGTAAAACATTTCTTTCTATTTTATATATTTTTTTTATTTTTTGAGACAGAGTCTCACTCTGTCGCCCAGACTGGAGTTCAGTGGTGTGATCTCAGCTCACTGCAAGCTCCACTTCCCGGGTTCTCCTGCCTCAGCCTCCCAAGTAGCTGGGGGACTACAGGCGCATGCCACGATACCCGGCTAATTTTTTGTATTTTTAGTACAGATGGGGTTTCACCGTGTTAGCCAGGATGAACTCGATCTCCTGACCTCGTGATCCACCCATCTCAGCTTCCCTAAGTGCTGTGATTACAGGCGTGAGCCACTGCGCCCAGCCAAAAAACCTTTGTAGACATTGGCTTAGGCAAGGATTTGATGATCAAGAACCCAAAAGCAAATGCAATGAAAACAAAGATAAGGGGACTTAATTAAACTAAAGCAGTTTTGCATAGCAAAAGAAACAGTCAAGTAAACATACAGCCCACAGAGTGGGAGAAAATCTTCAAAACCTATACATCTCACCAAAGACTAATACCCAGAATCTACAATGAACACAAACAAATTAGCAAGAAAAAACAAACAATCCCATCAAAAAGTGGGCTAAGGACATGAATAGACAATTCTCAAAAGAAGATATACAAATGGCCAACAAACTTATGAAAAAATGCTCAATATCACTAATGATCAGGGAAATGCAAATCAAAACCACAGTATGATACCATTGCACTCCCACAAGAATGGCCATAATAAAAAAAATAGTAGATATTGGTGTGGATGCAGTGAACAGGGAACAGTTTACACTGCTGGTGGCAATGGTATAACCACCATAGAAAACCATGTGGAGATTCCTTAAAGAACTAAAAGTAGAACTACTATTTGATCCGGTAATCCCACTACTGGATATCTACCCAGAAGAAATGAAGTTGTTATACAAGAAAGATACTTGCACACACATGTTTATAGCAGCACAATTCACAATTACAAAAATGTGGAACCAACCCAAATGCCCATCATCAATGAGTGGATAAAGAAGCTGCTATTATATGATGAAATGCTACTTGGCCATAAAAAGGAATAAATTAATGGCATTTGCAGCAACCTGGATGAGATTGGAGACCATTATTCTAGGTGAAGTAACTCAGGAATGGAAAACCAAACATCTTATGTCCTCGCTCATATGTGGGAGCTAAGCTATGAGGATGTGAAGGCGTAAGAATAACACAATGGACTTTGGGGACTCGGGGGAAAGGTGGGAAGGGAGTGAGGTATAAAAGACTACAAATTGAGTGTAATGTATACTGCTCAGGTGATGGGTGCACCAAAACCTCACAAATCACCACTAAAGAACTTACTCATGTAGCCAAACACCACTTTTTTCCCAATAACCTAGGAAATTTAAAAAATTAAAAAATATATAGAATTTTTATATCAAAAAAATAAACAAAATCTTCCAAATAGGCTTAAAGTAAATAGTACTTCAAATTTCTTTGACAAAGTCTGCAAAGCCTTGATAAGAAAACCAGAAAAAATAGCACAGAAAAGAATATGATGGACTAATAAATGTCAATTAAAATAGCCTTAATAAAGTATTAGCAAATAGAATACAGAAGCATGTTAAAAATATACTAAAACACAGCCATCTGGGATCCACAGCAGAAATACAAAGATGGTTTAAGAGTAGAAATTCCGTTAATATAATTTAACATATGAAGATGAATTGCTTTATCATTTTTCATAGATGCTAAAAATTCAGCATCAATTATTAATTAAAATTATTCTTTATTTGTTCTTTATTTACTTTTTATTTATATAAACTTAAGGGATATAAGTACAGTTTTGTTAAATGGCTATATTGTGTAGTGGTGAAGTCTGGGCTTTTTAGTGTATCCATTCTTAATAAAGTAATAGTAAGTTGATAGCATGTGAAACATGTACATCTCAACCCAAAACTCAGAATTATGACTGATATGGTAATACAAGAAACATTTCTATTAAGTCAAATACAAGACATAGCTATCCAAATTACTGCTATTTAACATTTTTCTGGGAGGACTAGTCAAAGCAATTGAAAAAGAGGAAAAAATTGATGTTAAATGTTCATAGTTCATAAACGGAAAAAACAAAACTAATACACTTGGCTGGGATTTCTAGAAAAGATTATTTTTACTCTGGTTCAAATGGTTGTGTAATCTGAAAAAGTTACTTATTTGCAACTAATTTTTTTTTCATATAATGAGGTGACTGAGAGAGGAAGTAGTGGCGTACATTTCTGAAATGACAGAATTTTTTTTGTAAGGAGCCAATGAATTTCTCTACCGGCCTTCCTTTTACCCTCTTACTCTATTTGAAAACCATGGCTTAAAATAATACATGGTATTTCCATTGGCTTTATATTTTTTTTTCTGTTTTATATTTGTATCTTAATAAAAAATGGATCTCAAATGGTTGTTTGGTGGTGCTAGTTGGAGAATTCAGCTATTATTTGATATTAGTCTTAAGACATTTTCTTGTCCATTTGTAGAGGGGAATTTCCATTTAAGGGCACATTCTCAGAAGGGATAAAACATGGAGTAGTGGTGAAAGGAGAAAATTGCCTGACCAGCTAGACTTAATCTAATGGCAATAAATAATGCAATCTATTTTTTAAAAAGAAGTTTTAAGGACCACTCTCCAAATTTGAAGAGATTTAAGAAAATGATATTTTTAGCAGTTTAGAAAAATGATGATTTTTTTCAATATAATCTATTTAATATCTTGCTAACTTTTCATTTGAAAAGTCATATTTTTAATTTAGTGAATTTGAGAGTTGGTTTTCTCAAAACCTATATAAATTGCTTTATGAATGTGAAAGAAAAAATACATAAACTAAGACTTGTTGAACTTTAGGGAAGAAGATTAATTATTTTTCACTTTCAATTTAAGAGAAACAGCTCATTTGTTGCTTTGTTTTGCTTCTAGAATGTAATTTATCTTGTGCCAAAGAGAGGCAAGAATGAATCCAAATTAGACAATGAATGTAGAAAACATGTTTTTTTTACTCGAATACCACTAAAATGATCGCATGAATAAAAAAATATTAAGAAACATATAAGGCAAAAAAATAGTCAAGGGTGAGAGGACAGAAAACAGCGTGTAATAAAGATCAACATAATATTTTAAAGTATATGTAAAATGGACAAGCGTCAACTCACTAAGACTAGAAAAATCTGAATTTTAGTTCTGATTTCATGCTGAGGATCAATCAACAAATAATTTGATTTATTCTAAGGATTTGGGGATTGGCAACAGCTGCATTTGGGATATGATGGTGATGGGCGAAAGCAGGAAGAATGTTGAAAGTTGGTAACACAAAGCAATTACTCTACCTGCACTCCAAACCACCAGCAGAAGACTCCCTCCTCAACTCCAGCAGATGTCTGGATGTTTATTTTTCTGGGAGGACAAACTAGAAGGACTCTGGGTTCAGGAACAATGGGCACGTTTGAACACAGTGGATCTGTACACAACTCCTAGGTTTATATCTCCTAGAGTATAGACTGGAAGGTTCCTCAGGGGAAACTGGAAGAACCAAGAGGAGAGCTATTTAGATATTGTTCTCTCTTCAGTAATCCTGCACACTGGGGCTCTACAGCTGATAAGCCCCTTCCCACCTAGAGTCATTTCCTTGATGACTACTAGCTAGTAGGCCTATGAAAAATTGCTCAACTTCATTAGTCTTGAAGGAAATGAAATTTAAAGCCACAGTGGTATATCACTACATGCTTGCCAGAATATGAAAATGAAAGCATCAAGGAGGAGAAAGGGAGGCACAGAATTCTCACATATTGCTGGTAGGTGTACAAACTGGTACAATTGCTTTGGAAAACTGATAGTACTCCTATACCTAAATGCCCTATGATCCACCTTGGATGAAAAGGCAGAGAAAATGAGGGCATATATTCACCAAAAGACATGTACAGTAAAGTTTATAGCAGTTTGATTCATAATAGCCCAAGAAATAAACTAAATGCCCAACAACAGTTCAATGGATGAAGAGGGCTGTATTCATATAATCAAATTGCTACACTATTATAAAGAAAACCATTCTGTTATTTGCAATATTAATGATGAATCTCACAGATATATGGCTGAATGAAAAAAGTCAGGCATAGAAAAGTACATAATACATGATTCTATTTGTGTGTTGTTCAAAAACAGGCATAATTAATCTTTGACGATAGAGGTCAAATTATTGGTTACCTATGAAGATGTTGACTGAGAAGGCAGCAGGAAGTCTTTGAGGTGTTGGAAATATTTTTTATCTTGATTTGGGTTACGGTACATAGTGTTTACATATGCAAACATTTATCCAGATATATAATTAAGTTGTATGCAGTTCACTGCTTATAAACTGAGTCTCCATAATAAGAAAAAGAGAGAAAATAAAAAGTAAATTAGAGTATCCTTCCAGGAAATTGTTACAATTCTTGAGGCTGTTAACCAAGATTCTGGCTGTCCCTCTTTCAGGGACCTAGTGTGACTGCACCTCCTCTCTTTCTTGCAGATCAGCATGGGCCTGTGACTTTTTGTGACTCATAAAATGTGAGTAAAAGTGATATGAGTTCTTTCTGGGTGGAAGTTTTGAATAGCCAGAGTGTGGTTTGCCATGTTGCCTTTCCTCTACTTCAGTCCTGAGATCCTTCGGAGGGTGAAGACTCAGTTCCCCTAGCCTCTGAGTAAGAATGATGTGGAACTGAGTACTTAGCTAGTCTCTTAGACTCATAGTATCAGTGAGAAATAAATATCTGCTGTTTTAAACTACTGATATTTGGGATGGTTTTCTACTGCAACACAATACAATTCATTTTGATCGATTCTAGAGTCCAGCTTCCAAGAGGAGAGAAAGAAGATAAAAAGGAATGAGGAAAATGTCAAAGAAATAAGGTAAAAACACTTCCCAGAAAGGAGTAGGGGAGGGGGAGGACTTTAATTTCGAGATTGAAAGACCCTCCCAGTGCTGAGTATAAGGAATGAATGGAACAAAACCCACATAACACATGTTATTGTGGCACTGTAGAATACTGAAGTTAAGAGATTATACTAAAAGCCCATAGACAGGGGTACAAACGGATCACAAACAAAGAATTAAGAATCAGAACAGACTTGGACTTCCCGCAATAAACTCTGGAAGCTAGAAGACAATGAAATACCTTTTAAAATTCTACAAAACATGTACAATCTGGTTTTAAATCCCAGCCAATCTTTCAATCAGATGTGAGTGTGAAAATAAAGACATTTTAAGAGAGGCAATGCTTCAAGAAATATATCTCTGGCTTACCTTTTCTCCCAAAGCTCTTTCAATATATGCTGCACTAAAATAATCTAGAAAGATGATATGGTATGGTACAGTATCCCACAATATTGCCCACTCTCCTTTCTTAGCAACAGAATAACTGAAATAAAGACAAATTTCCTATCATGCCTTCCTTGAAGGTAGGCATGGCCATTTGAATAAGTTCCACTTACGGAATTTAAGTGGAGGTAGGGAGTTTGACTTGCTTTTCTTCTTTCTTTTCTGTAGTGTACACATAATGGCTGAAGCTCCGTCAGCCATCTTGTATCACAACCTGGTGTCCCAGGAAATAAAAAGCAAGCATGGCAAAGCAATGCAATCTGAGGGTCCTAATTTCCTAACAACATAGTTTCCATTCCACTGCAGGACCATTCTTTTGTCCATGATAAGTAGACTCCTATTTCATTTAATCCTTTGTGTTTTTTTTCTGTTTTTCGGAGATGAGGGAAATTCTAACTCAAAGAAAGGGATTCTGTGAAAGGGAATTGAACACAGGAGAATGGCAGAGGAAATCCCCAGGAATGATAACAAAGGGAAATCTTAAGTTTTGAAGCGACAGTGTTCCAAAAGGGCTATATCTTATTTTTCTTATTATAGAAAATCAATATATAATATCCAAAATTTTAAAATTGAGATTTAATAATATAAACTTGTTATTTGGGAATATAAGCTAAATATCAGGGGAAACATTGAAGAGAACCAAAATGAGTTTCCTCTGGGGAATGACAAGCAAGAGTGAAAAGGGGTGAGAATGGGTGGCATAGGATAACGCTGTTTTCTATTATGAGCCTTGGTGAATTATTAGATCCATTAAACTCTGTAAATGTCTTTATTATTTGCTGTATTTGCTGTATTTATAGTGATAAGTGATATAAATAACTTTTTAAAAGAAATCGAATATTTGTAACCACGATTTGCATTTTCAACTGCATGTGAACCAGAGTGGTAAGGAAATTCTATTATTTGTGCTAGTTGACTTACTGGAAGGTGGTTTAAAGAAATGGCATTCTTAAATTGAGAGACAAAGGTCAAAGACAAGCAATGCCTTCGCTGTTAAAACGTGTATCATGAAGCACAAATCCTTAATGGCTTACAGTGGCAGTCCATGGGGAGTGAGGAGCAGTGCCTTTGGTTTGTATCTGTGACTTATTGCTATGACATGACACTATTACATTTTGGTTTTTAGCATTTTTAAAGAGGAAGTAATAGTTATGAGAGATGAAGAACTCAGAATTAAGTACTGTAGTTATACACAGAAGGGTAATTTGGTTTTGATGTATTGGCCTGGGCCTGTTAACTAATAATACCAAATTTTAAGTAGCATCTCACCAGTATGAAAAAAAGGTTGCATCATTATTAATGTCTAAACTATAGTGTGTTTCACACAGGATTATGGTAAAGGTCAGGCCATGTTTCTCTGAATTAAAAGCTATTCTGAGCTATCGCATTCCTAATCAACTCAGACCTAAAGGTGCATAGCTCAGTTATAATGAGGCACAATAAATTTAAATAAACTGCAAGATACTGTATAGTGATTTATATGTGCGCTGTGGTATCCTTTTAACTCATTAGCAATGAATGATACTATGTGTTTGCAACTGTTTTTTTGCTGTATAACTATTTTTTAATCACAATATTTCTTAGGAAAAGTGCCTTATGCTCCCATTTTCTTTCTGTATGTGTAAAGTAAAAGGCAAAGGGTGCTCCTGGCACGTACTCAAACATGAGTCACAGCAGAAAGAAACTGTCAAATATCCATCCAAATAAATTTCATAAATTAACAATTTGTAACTGGGCTCACATGTTTATGGTTTCACGGTATAGAATTGCCATGGGACTTGGGAAAAGAAATTGAAGGTTATGTGCAGGTTTCTGAATTACACTTCAGATTTATCCTTGTGGGGGAATTTTAAAAAATCTATTGAACACATTTGCGCATGTATTAAGAAACAAAAAGAAAACACCAAAATTTAGCTAGAAAATATTATGAATGAAAGGAGTTTTATTTACCACCTTTCATTCTCTTAAGTTCACCCAATAATTTTTGTAAACAACATATCACTATAGTTTGCTCATACGGCAAATTTACACAAAGCACAGAGATTTAATTTCATTTAGTAAAACTCTTTTAAAAAATTTCTAGATTGGGAACATCTCATGTATGTATGATCAAACATTAATTTAGAAAGGGAGTAATGTAATAGAATTGGTCAAATTCATTTTATGGATGACTCAAATAACATTCACTTTTTGTGGTGATCAGAGGAGACTGGCTTAACATCCTGAGACCTGTGCCTCCTAATGCTTAAGAAATGTATCCAGGTGTTACATTTGTCTTGAGTCCCACTCTTCATACTTGAAATTGTCTCACTATTGCTGGAATTGAGTTTAAGCAGGGCTTTGTATTGAAGCTGGATTTCTTTCCTGGGGCCCAGAAAGAAATTTCTTCCTCCAAAGCCCTGACCTGGGAATTTCCTCTGCCATTCTCTTTTGTTCAATCCCCTTTCATTGCTTTTGAGTTTTGTTATCAATTACATATGCTTCCCATTTTTTTTTTTTTTGGTTGATGAGTTTTAACCTGATATAAACTTGGTATTGTATAATTCTATTATAATGTGACAGATGCTGCTAAATTTTCCCCAATATTTACTTTTCTCTTCCTCCTTTTAGCAATGGAGTGGAAGTTTTATCTACCTAAGTGACCATTCAACTACTAACTAATTTCTCAGCCTCCTTTGATGTTAGGTTTTATGGACTGAATTGTGTCCCCACAAAATTCACATGTTGAAGTCCTGATCCCCATTCCCTTAGAATGTGACTGTATTTGGAGATAGGGTCTTTGAAGAGGTAATTAAGATTAAATGCGGTCGTTAGCATGGGTCCTAATCCAATATAACTGGTGTTCTTATAAGGATACTAGGACACAGACACACATAGAGGAAAGACCATGTGAAGATGAAAGAAGAAGATAGACATCTATAGGCCAGGAGAGAGGCTTCAGAAAAAATAAACCCTGCAAATACTTTGACATCAAACATCTAGCCTCTAGAATTGTGAAAAAATAAATTTCTATTATTGAAGTCACCCAGTCTGTGGTACTTTGCTGTGGAACTCTACAAACTGGTGTACTAGGTGTGGCCATCACATTGAGTTTGCATTAACGAGGTATAAGCAGAAGCGATGTGTGTAGATTCTAGGTCATTTTCTTAAAAGCTAAGTCAGAATATGCTAGGTTGTCTCTTTACTTTCTTACAGGCTGGAACACAGATGTTGTGGGGGCTCAGCTTTGAGTTTTCAAGTAAGGACAACACCTGGGGCAACAGGATGGAAGAAAGCTGGGCCCCTGAATGACTTCATGGAGAAGAGCAATTCAGCTAGCCAGGACTACTTATATCTGGATTATTATGTAGGAGATACACAAACTTTTATCTTACTTAAGCTACTGAATTTTTTTGTGGAGGTGAAGGAGGGTCTTTGTTACTATAGCTTAACCTTTCCCCTAACGACAACAAAAAAACATTTTATAGAGTATCAGACAAAGGACTCCTACTCTATTTGCACTTTAATTTTTCATTTATATTCTACACATAATATAATACAGTTATACATCATAAACTATAAACATTTATAATTTAAATATGTAAAAGTGATAATATCTATATACTTTTTGATTGCATATTACATTGTGACACAACTGCCATTTTTATTACAATTCCATTTCCATTACGGATGTAGCAGTAATATGTTTAAAGTATGCTTCTGTCTTTCCTTTTATTAGTCATTATCAACAGGTCTTTATGATCTATAAATAAACTCAATTTCATCCTTCCTGAAGATCATCTGACCAAAGGTATCACTTAATCATCCTTGTAAATAAAAAAGATGGCATCAACCCACAGTCTGGCCCCATACACCTGGTCGCCATTCAAGACCTTCTCTAAGGGCTTTCTGATTACGTTTTGTTATTATTGTTACTTGTTAACATTTTACTAAACTATGAGGCTGGAACACATGGAATTATTTTTCACAGGCTTATTGATTTTCTACCTGTTTATTTATTATCACATGAAGTGATTTTTTACATTCACTGATGATCATTGGATGTGAGTTTGGTGGACATCATACGCACCCTTCCATCTCCTACTCGTTTCTAGGCATTTCAGATGACTTCTACATTTTAGAGCATCAGTGTACAACGTTCTTTCTAAAATTGTTTTTGTAGTCAGAAAGTCCAGCTTTCTTTCTAATCTAACTTTATATAATCTTGCTGCTCTTTTTTGGTAATCTGTTATGTGTTGAATGGGTGTGTTTTAATGCTCAAAACCTAATATTTACAGCAAATAGAAAGATAATGCCCCCTAAGTGAAATGGTGCATCAAATGGCCCTAGTAGCCATTTGGAACTTCTTTCCATCTTGACTTATATAAAATAACTTGTAAGCAGAGCAACTTCACAGACATGTTCAACTAGAGTACTGTTGGGAACTAAAAGATGGGCATTTTCTTGCTATCTCCCAAGAAAAGGATAAGTTTAGCTTGACTGAATGGTGGTAATTCCATCTACCCACTCTTGCATTAAGTGATTAAC
The DNA here is from genome assembly GCF_009828535.3 of Hylobates moloch. NCBI lineage: Eukaryota > Metazoa > Chordata > Mammalia > Primates > Hylobatidae > Hylobates > Hylobates moloch. Next base: position 56,450,455 of record NW_026652281.1, on the reverse strand, counting down.
CCACTGGAAGTCTGTGATCTGCTTTGAAGTTCCTAGCTTCAAAAGACTCCCCACATGAGGCCTATTCACATAAACTTGAGTTCCTCTAAATAGTGAAAAAAAAAAAAAAAACTTCTGCATTTTACTCTTAATTTTCTTTTTCAGTTGATGAAATGTCTTTGAGCATCAATAGCATTTTGAGATTATCATAGTTTGTTCTCAGATGCACTACTGGGAGGGTAAAGCTCAATGGTCCTGGCACACAGTGTTCTATTCCATGTAAATCAGGCAGGAAAGTGACTCTCCATTACTCTTTGGGTTTTGTTGAAGCGTTTACTCTGTCTTGCCATCAGGTCATTATTTTATTCTAAAGAACAATAAATTGAGATTGTGAGAGCATTTTAACATGCCAAAATAAACATTTATTCTTTGAATTTTTGAAGAGGAAATGCAAATTATTACATTTTATTGACTTTCTGGACCCTGGAGAGTGTACTCTATTTGGTAATTTGAGATTTCATTAAGTAACCGGGCATAGTTCTCAGTGGAGAAGGGCAAATAAAATACTTAGATTGAATGGTCACTTTAACAAAGTAAGCTTCTTCCTCTCCATTAACTTTTGTTGAAAACAATCCATTTCAAACGAGACTTGAAATTATCCTAGTCCTAAAACATCTCATAATTGGCTGCCATGCCAAAAAAAAGAAAAGAAAGAAAAGAAAAGAAAAGAAAAGAAAATTAACACAGTAAGATAAGGGAAAAAATGAGGCCTAAACACAAAAATTTAAACCCCAAAGACAACACATATGTATTTAAGCTATTAATTACCATCTATATATATAATATGCTGAGCATTATAATAAACAGAATAAAATGGTGTGAAAGATTTAGATTTTACAGAATTCATAAGCTAAAGGCATGTTAAAATAATGACTTAGATATGTTGTGATTAGAAGTTTTCAAAGTCTGGCTAGAGTCCTAAAATATTTGGAAGGTATATTCATTCATTTATTCAGCAACTATTTATTGAGAAAGTACTACATTTTGACCGAGATGGCCTTAAGGTTCCTCTCCGTTTCACTTAACTTTAGACAGGTTTCTTCCTGACTATAGATTCCTAAACATCTTTTTCCTGGAGCGTGTACTTCAGGGAATTTGCAATTGTAAATTTTTTCTCTTTGATGTATAAATCCTCTCCTAACTTCTTGCCAGTTTTACAACCGAGGAATGTCTTTCTCAAGGACCTGGAAGCCATCCCTTTGAAATGTAATTATCAGGAAAGAGCACCCTATCTCTCAGTCTCTGTGGGACTGGAGGAGCCTTACTTAAATAAATGCCAGTTAGCAAATATGGATGGCTTAATCACACTGGTGAGTCTCCTCCCTAACATCTGCCAATATTTTTCCATTAGCTCACTCTGCTGCTTAAAGTCTCTCCCATCTTTGGTTTCAGGGTCTCAGCAGAGGTGAGTTCAGTCTCTCTTCCCTACTGTGATAGTCTTGATTAAATTTTTCTTTACCTATTTAACTTGTCCAGTGGAATCATTCTTTAACAATTCCAAATGGTGTTTTATTGGGGAACATAGGACATGATTGGGATGGGTATTGTCCTTGCCCTCAAAGAGCTTAAAACTATTAAGGTTACAAACATTTCTTGATTGTAAAGGCAACTTCAAATCTACATCATAGATCCATGTAATTCATGTATTAGGCCATTCTCACATTGCTATAAAAAATACCTGAGACTGGGTAATTTATAAGAAAAAAGGTTTAATTTGCTTACAGCTCTGCAGACTGTACAGGACATCTGCTTCTGAGGAGGCCACAGGAAGCTTCCAATCATGGCGGAAGGCAAAAGCACATCACATGGCAGAAGTGGGAAGAGGGGGAGGTGCCACACACTTTTAAACCACCAGATCTTAGGAGAACTTACTATCACAAGTACCATGAGGATGGTACTAAGCCATTCATGAGTAATCCACCCCCATCTTCCAATCACCTCCTACCAGGTTCCACCTCCAACATTGGTAATTAAAATTCATATCTACAAACTTGGCCAATTGAGAGGTCCTCTAGACTAATGATGCTTATCTGAAAGCTTCTGGATCAGAGCTCATCTCAATTTCTACCCAAAGTCATGCTTACATGCAGGCTGAATAATGGTGTGATTTGAAGGGCAGTAGCATGATATTTTACTTAGAAATATCTTTTCTGTCAGTGTTGCTAGATGTTTTACATACCTTATGTAGACATACGTTACTTTGTATTGACAATTACCTTTTCTCTCACTTTCTTTTCAAATATGATAAATAAAATGCTAACATCTCAGTATGAAGTAATACATCATATAGTCCTCCTCTGTGACATGAAGGAGGCAGAGTATCATAACTTTGGGAAGCTAATCTAGAGAAGAGCAGAGGGAATGAAGGAGAATGTTGAGAGTACAGTTCTTGGATAATTTTTGCAGAGCTAGTAAGTGTTTTCAGGGTGGGTTATATTAAATAATTCACATAGAATGAATACTCATAGAAATCAAACACATAAACATTACTTGGGAAAATAGAGAATGATCATGGTTAAAAAATGGCTTAGTGATTTGGGGTTAGAACTAAAGCTTCCAAAAGTGAATAACTAAATGTACTATTTATCTTGATTTTTTCCTTAGGTATATATATAGTTCTTAATATCTATCAAGGCAAACATGTTTTGACACACCTAAAATAGCTACTAGGTATGTTCCTTTGTATTTCTCTCCTCATTCTCACTTACCCTCTGTCCAACTTCTTTTCCAAAGGTGAAATATTTTTAAAGTAATGTAAATGTGTGGTCTGAAGAAATTCCGTCTGATGGAAAAATCAGCCTAAAAAGGGACTTTGCATGTGTTATTATGTGGATCTGGTATGCTCTGCTCATAGACCTACCTATGACTGCCTTCTTGTTCATGGCTTAATGCACATCATCTCTTTTTGAAACCCTCCCTGACCACCAAAAATAAAGTAGCCCCCCCTCACACCCTGCCACTATCACAGACAGATTCTGTCTCATGACTCTATTGTGTATTTGTCATAGTGTTTATTACTACCTAGAATTATTATTTCTTTAATTTATTTACTTATTTATTAACTGTTTTCTCCCATTAGGAAATAAGCTCCATGCAATAATGAATATTGTCTACATTGTTCAGTGTTACTTCTGCAGAGCCTAAATTATGACTGATGCATGGTGCACTCTCTAATGAAGAAAACTTCATATTACATTTATTTTTTTACCTAAATATGTTAACTCATCTCTTCCTCCTTTTGCCATGAATTAATTTTACTGTTATTTACTTTCCATATATTATATTTACAACAAAAATTACTCTTCATCCTTTTCCAATTAAATCCTTTAAATTCTAGTTGAGGAATGAATGTTTGTTTGCAATTGCATTTATTTTCTATTTTGTATTTGTGTCCTAGACTATTGGGAAAATATATGAAAACTAAAATGTGTCTTATTATGAACAATTTATTTCAAACACATGAAGGTATATAAGGAAGAGGGCTTTATCAAAACTTAATTCGTAGGATGAAAGGAGTTGACAAGTTCCATCACCAGCTCATATATGCAATATACAAAGATTAGCCCCCATGAGAAGCCCTTCAAAGACATACTTTCTGGTTTTGTTTACTACAATCACAAGTATTCTCTTTGCTTTGTTCTGGAGGTTGCTTAATATATCATTTGGTTCTACATGTTTCTTTCTCCTGATTTTTTTTTATACTGTCAGATTCTGCCATGTCCATTCAAATCTAAAATTGTCTGAAACTATCTAAGTCACAACAAATCTGCTGTGTGAATAAAATCTTTATGGAGAGCTGTGAGGTTTCCAAGGCACATGCATAATAGAAATTCAATATCACTTCATTTGAGTTCAGGCAGAACTACCAATAGCTGCATTTCACAGAGACCCACAAATTGTGCTATGAAAAGAATGATTACGACAGAATGCCAAGCCTGTGTATGGGGGCCTGGTAAATGTATTCCACGGTCAGTGTGTGAATCACCTCGGGGTGGTGCTGATAGGAGAGACGGGTGCTCTCAAGTTCAAAACTGTATTAGGAGCATCTAATAGTAATCAATTTTGATTTTTAATAGCACATTCCTTTTAGTATAAAAACTAAATTCAAGTAGGAAAAATGGCAATCTGCACAAGCTGCTTTAAAACGGAGAATTTGGCATTAGGCTATTTAACTTTAGTGCCAACAAAGCAGTTAGCCAAAAAAAAAAAATAAATAAAGCTATATTATAAGTACAAAATTTACTTTTTTTTATGCTTAAAGAGTTAATAAGAAGTAATTCTCTTTAGGACAAAAATTAAAGTATAAAGAATTTCTGTGTTCCTGAGTAAGAGAGGAAGAGAGAGAGGAGAATTCAAATCGAATTAGAATAAATATTAGCAGGGAAAAAGTTAAAGATAATTAAAATTATTTTAGGGACTATTTTAGACCAGCATATGATTAACTTTACCTATGTAGATTCTAACCTCTAAGGATATGAATAATATAAAATTAAATATACTGAATTATGTTTCCATCAATATTTTTCATTTTGGGGCTAATTTTTTCAACTAACTTTTTACGTAATACCTATATTTAAACATACTTTCATATCAAAAACTCTAAATTTAATATTTTAGTGTACAACTTATTTGTGAAAAAATAATTTTCTAATAATACTCATTAGTTGGTTCATGCATTACTTTCTAAAGAGTTAACTGAACAACTAAAATGTGCCCCATGCAATTTATAATTCTTAAAATCAAATTAAAGCTCAAGAGTTAGGTCATTATTACAATTAATCTTAATTTAGCATGAAAATATGTGTCTATGTAATGCTCTATTTTGATAGCTAGAGCATCTTTAGATGACTTAGGCACAATTAATATTTCTTTATAACTTCTAAAAGAAAAATAACTCATAACAATATATGGTCCTAAATTAATAATTAGAATATCTGTTTAGTGAAACATCCAAAATAAATTTTATCTACTGATTATTTTGAAATAGCCATAATTTCTATGAGATTACATAAATTCAAGATGATTTTAGAAAGAAATAAATATACAATGGAGATGTTATTTTTTCATTATTAAAACATGATTGAGTCAACAGAGTGTATACAGATACCTAGAAAAAACTATTTTTATTATGTTTACCTGATCTCTCCTGATGTTCTCCCAAAATTCATATGTTGAAACCCTAACCCCCAAGGTAATAGTATTAAGAGGCCGGGCTTTTTGACAGGCTCTGACCTGATGAATAGCTTTAGTGCTCTTTTATAACAGGACCAAAGGAACTCATTTGCCCCTTCACCATGAGAGGTCGCAAGGAGAAGGCATCACCTATGGACCAGGAAATGGGCCCTCACCAGACACTGTATCTGCTGGCCATTGATCTTATGCTTCCTAGCCTCTAAAACTGTAAGCAAAAATTTCTGTTGTGTATAAGCTACTCAGTTTATGATATTTTGTTATAGTAGCCTGAATGGACAAAGGCTGACTACACATGAAAACATATCTGATCCTGAGTAGTACTGTTGAAATTCTGTTTTAACAAACACTGAGAAAAAATTTATGTGATGCATTATCAAATATTTTTAAAATGTCAACCATGAATGGAATATTTAGAGTACATATGAAATTCATTGGCTTATAAAGCACAATACTTTATTCTAATTCAATACCTTTTATTTATTGACAAGTATTTCTGAACATCTATAGAATAATCAGGATATGCTAAGACCCAAATAATAATGACAGCTGCTGTTTACTGAACACCTACAGTTTTCCAAACATTGAGAGGTGGTATTGCATGGCGTTTAAGCCTGTTTACTTTTTAACCAGAAGCTCTATTCAAATCCTACTTTAGTCCCTTACTAGTTGTGAGGCCTTGGGAAGGTGATTTGCACCTCAGTTACCTTTTCTATAAAACAGAAACAATAACAGTACCTACTTCATAACGTTACTATGAGGAAAGATTATGTGAATTCATGAATTAAACCCCTTGGACCAATGTTTGGTACACAATAAGTACTTACAAAATTTTGATTAGTATTACTTAATAGTTTTGTTATTTTATCTTGGCTTTCCTTAATAATTCTGGGGGAAAAGATGTATTATGATTATTTTATAGATAAGAAAACTGAGATTAAAGTGTTACATGCAAGTTTTCCCAATTCACATAGACAGTAATAGAGTTGTAAACTCCCAAGTTCATGCTCCTTCCACTCTATTGCTTTGTCTTCAAAGGTACTGAAGACCCAAAATTATTTCTCAAATTACTGGAGAAATAATGTAAACAATAGCTGTAGCAATAAAAATAGATAATAGATGTGAGTGTTTGGGAAGTATATTAACACAATCCTCAAATCAACAACAACAATAATATTATCATTGGTTTTCTTTTGTTTTTTGTTTTTTTTGAGATGGAGTCTTGCTCTGTCGCCCAGGATAGAGTGCACTGGCACAATCAGTGCACTGGCTGGCTCACTGCAGCCTCCACTTCCCAGGTTCAAGTGATTCTTATGCCTCAGCCTCCTGAGTAGCTGGGACTACAGGTGCATGCCACCACACCCAGCTAATTTTTGTATTTTTAGTAGAGATGGGATTTCACCATGTTGGCCAGGCTGGTCTTGAACTTCTGACCCCAAGTGATTGGCCTGCCTCAGCCTCCCAAAGTGCTGGGATTACAGGCATGAGCCACTGTGCCTGGCCGATATTATTATTATCTCTATTTTATAGATGAGGAAACTGAGACATAGAGGAGATTCCTAACGTGCTCAAAGTCATACTGCTAGTAAGTGGCAGAAGTGCAAATGCTCCTTAAATATCTCTGTATGTCTCCAAGTGAAGCTCATATTTGCTCAGAAATGGATGAATTTCTCAGATCTCCACATACTTACCCAGCACTGATGTGCTCTGTTGCTGAACCACAGCTCCATGAGGCAACAGTAGCACCTTCCTGTTCTTTGCACCCTTTACAAACCCTGCTGTTACCCCACATTACACTGCACAGCACAAGTCTATGCTTCCTCTGCTTCACTGAGGTGCTCACAGCAGTCCTTTCCACTGTTGACTGCCTTGGACCCAAACTCAGAAGTGGCCTATGGTGGAATTGGGAGGGCTTTCTTTATATTTTTCTGATGGCACTGTTAAGGAGCCTGAAGGAGTGATCCCATGTTCCCAAAGTGTTACAAGTTTCCAATTTTTATTTTAGTCTTCTTTTGTTGGTCATGCATCCAGGAACTCTACTGGCAATGGATCAATTATGAGTGACCATCTTGTACTGAATGCCTTCTTATCTGGCATGACTGGTGATATGATGTTGACTTAAATTTGTCATGTCTGGTTCACTAAAACTTTTCTCCACCCATCCCCAGTTTGCCAGACATGTAGCAGACATATAACAGAACATGCCAGGCATATAGCAGAACCCCAGAATGGGCACACTTAAATTATGTCCCAGGATTCTCCTGTGCATCCTTGCAAATAAAACTTTCCCAGTCTATAAATATATCTACGCATGCTTGGTTCTTGGAAGTGGCCAACAGAAGGCAATGATTCAAGGTGAGGATTTCACCACCCAAACATAAAGAAATTAATGATAATGTTATTTTAGAGATCCTCGTTTCTTTTCTTTTCTTTCTTTCTTTTTTTTTTTTGAGATGGAGTTTCGCTCTTGTTGCCCAGGCTGGAGTGCAATGGTGTGATCTCGTCTCATTGCAACCTCTGCCTCCACGGTTCAAGCGATTCTCCTGCCTCAGCCTCCTGAGTAGCTGGGATTACAGGCATGCATCACCACGCCTGGCTAATTTTATATTTTTAGTAGAGATGGGGTTTCTCCATGTTGGTCAGGCTGGTCTCGAACTCCCGACCTCAGGTGATCCACCCACCTCGGCCACCCAAAGTGCTGGGATATAGGCGTGAGCCACTGTGACCGGCAAGATCCTCATTTCTTAACCATGTCAAATAACAGATTAGACTATACTTTTTTTGGTCAATACTCCTAAATTATATTCAGAACTTAGTAAGCTTATGATATTAATACATAGCCAAATGTATATGGAAACAAAAATACTATTAATATGTTTAATATATTTAGGAAAGTGGGTGCAGTCTTAGGTGTTTTATGAAATGTAATGTTTATTTTTATTAAACAATTATGTATGTGCATAATCACCAAATAAAATATATAAAAATCTATCTATCTGTAATATATATATTTGATAAATATATATAGTTTGGTATCAATGTGTGTATATATACTGTGTGTGTATCTGTATATATATGTATATATATATAAAAGCATGAGTTGTATTAAGATAAAAGGTGCAGATAAAACAAATAGGATATAAAACATCAAGGCTAACTTTTAAATTGGGAATTCAAACTTCCCAATTTGTATATACGTATATACATATATATCAATTTCCATGTGTTTTTAAAAATTATTTCTCTCTTATGTTCATCTTCTTGGTGTCAGTGTTTCTTTTGGTGGATCAAACTGATTTCATATGGTTGAGATGGGGCTGACCTCAGCCCCTGCCTGCAGACTGGTGAAATTCTCAGACCTGTCCAGTGGATACATTATGTTACCCTGGGCACCACTTTGATTGATTCAGGACTGGGTATATGACACAAACTATAACAGTCAGAACTCTAGAAGTTTTGCCTATGCTACTTAGAGTACTAGTAAGTTCAATAAAGCCACTGTTGCCCATATTTGTCACCACATAATAAGTGATGAATATCTTGAAGACCCTGAGTTCCAGAGTTCTTATCTACCAGGGAACTTTTAATAGTAAATCAACACCTTGTCTTTTTGCCTAGTCCAATTGTGTTGCAGCTTTCTCAATCGTGTTGTTTGGTGACTGGGAGGGAGTGTTACAGCTCTTTCACTTCCACCAATGGTAAGCTCCAGGTTCTTGTCCCGCAACCAAGAAGAAAAAGGTGAGTGCATACCAGAGAGTAAGGCAGAGTTAGATTTATTAAGTGACAGAAAAGCTCTCAGCAAAGACAGGGGACCCTAAAGAGGTTTGCTAGCTATGAGGCTGAGTCCAAGGTTTTCATGGACTGGGAAGGGGGAGGAGTGTGCTGATTGGTCTGCAGGTTGTCATGGAGAAAGCAATACTCAGAAAGAGGTATGATAGTGCAAAGAACCAATTGGAAGCAGAGGTGAAGGCTTAACCTGGGACCTTGGCCCAGGACCAATCAGGGGCTGAAGCGATGATTCACTCTGTGTAAATGAAAACTCGGACTGCGGCCAATCACAAAAAGGTAGACATATGTAAAATACATGAAAAGTAAAATACTAAGGCACACCAAGGAGATAGAACTGTGTCCAAAAATGAATGGAATTTGTTCATCTGGGTTCACAGTGTGAGTGTTTCCACTCAAGGACAAGGGCTTTTCCTTATCCGGGGCCTGCAGTTTGATTTTCAGGCTGTTTTTGGTTTGAAGGAGTTTTGCTAAGGACTCCCCTAACTGCCTGCCTGGCTGATTTCTTCCTTCCTTCTCTCTCAATTGAATTGAATAATTTTTAAATCTCGTCTTAGTCAGAAAAGTCCTAAGAGGATGGAATAGTTTGGAAAATTAAAATAAATTTAAGTCATGCACACTTAAAGAAAAAGCTGGCATTCTCAATTTAAAAGTTAGACTTGATGTTTTATCTTAAAATATTTTTAATCTGTAGCTTTTGACTTAATATTAGTCATGCTAATAACTTTTTAATTACATTTAATAAAACTTTTTAATTACACTTAATTTAAAAGTAAACAAAGGCAAAAAATTTGATAACTTTTTAGTTGTGTAATTATTTTGCCTTTCTTTTCTTTTTTAATCTGCCAAATCTTCTTTTTTCATACAGGAAAGTTAGGTTAACCTTCATGAATAACAAGGGCTATTTTATCCTTTCATTTTTTAAAAAAAATATTAGATTTTTAGCAAGCTATTCAGGCAAAATAAAGGCATGCTACCAAAATGTTTTTTTCATTATTTTCTCATTACTTTTGTTGTTGTTCATGTTGGACTGCTACTTACTTGTCTAATAAAGCATTATTTGCCAAAACTCTTGACGTTAAAGCAGCCAGCCTCAAGTTAGTCTTACCTCTTGAGACATACTTCATTGCTTACTACTTACGCCTGGCTTTTGAAGACACAGGAATTTAGAAATAGACTGAGCCATATTAAATAACCTACAGTTATGACACGCAATATTTGAGTATACGATTTGACATACAATTGTTTCAAAAGCTTCCTGATTGTGTTATTGTATCCTTGATTTCTATTGTGTCTTTTGAAAATGTTGTATTCAGAAATGTCTGATTTTGTCTCCTTTTGTTAAGACAGTAAACATTCGTAAACATTCCAAGTCACCTGCTGAAAAAAGTTATTTTATGTTTTTCTTGTAAAATATTAATTGAAAGAGTTGAATACAAGTGTACTCCACTTATAAAATGTTAAAATTACATAACAGTAATTACATAATAAAAGTAACTTTAATGTAGCTGTTTGACTTCCAAATAAAATTTCTTTTTTTTTTTTTTTTTCTTGAGACAGAGTCTTGCTTTGTCACCCAGGCTGGAGTGCAGTGGCACGATCTTGGCTCACTGCAAGCTCTGCCTCCTGGATTCACACCATTCTCCTGCCTCAGCCTCCCGAGTAGCTGGGACTACAGGTGCCCGCCACTATGCCCTGCTAATTTTTTGTATTTTTAGTAGAGACAGGGTTTCACCGTGTTAGCCAGGATGGTCTCGATCTCCTGACCTCGTGATCCGCCTGCCTCAGCCTCCCAAAGTGCTGGGATTACAGGCGTGAGCCACCGCGCCCGGCCCAAATAAAATTTCTTAAAGATTTATTGAAATGGCAAGTTTTTTGAAGGACAAAACATTTTATAATAATACTTTGCTTTATTTTTCTCTCTATAATAGTTTTATCTGGTCTTGCAAAAAATAACAGCTCAAAAGGGAAATTTTGTTTTATTTAATTTTCAGACTGAATCTCATGTATGTTGATATTGAGCCAGAAATTATTTTAAGCATTGTATTATTCCTTAAGGAACTCATAGAGTAGATGAGGATACAGATAAATACATATCAATTGCAATGTCCATGGTATTTCTGATATATGAAGAAAAATAAATCTTAGTATCATCTCCCAAGAAACTCGGGATGTAGTATGGGGAAGAACGTATGCAAACAGTAAACTGTAACAAACAATGCTATAGGGTAAATTATAAACACTACCATATGGTGCTTGCAGTGCTATAGGAAACCAGAGAAAGAAGATACCTTTTTCAATTGAGGATTTCACAATTAGTAAAACTGGATATGCAGGTAGCAAATGCCAGAGTATTCAGAACTAGAGCAAATGTATTTTAAAAGCCTCAGTGATGTGGGAAACCTAGAAAAAATATTTAAGAGAGAGTGTTTTTAGCTGACTGGAGAATGAAACAATTGGTAATTCACATGGAAAGTTGGGAGTGTTGTCCAGGTGCAGTGGCTCATGCCTGTAATCCCAGCACTTTGGGAGGCCGAGGTGGGCGGAGCACGAGGTCAGGAGATCGAGACTATCCTGGCTAACATGGTGAAACCCCGTCTCTACTAAAAATACAAAAAATGAGCCAGGCGTGGTGGCGGGCCCCTGTAGTCCCAGCTACTCGGGAGGCTGAGGCAGGGAATGGCATGAACCCACCAGGCAGAGCTTGCAGTGAGCCGAGATCGCACCACTGCACTCCAGCCTGGGTGACAGAGTGAGAGTCCATCTAAAAAAAAAAAGAAAAAAAAAAGAAAAAAAAAGAAAAAAAGAAAGTTGGGAGTGTTTCTGAGATGGGAAGTTGCAGGATGATAATGGTATTAAAAAAAGAAATGAGAACTCATGGACACAGGAAGGGGAACATCACACTCCGGGGACTGTTGTGGGGTGGGGGGAGGGGGGAGGGACAGCATTAGGAGATACACCTAATGCTAAATGACGAGTTAATGGGTGCAGGAAATCAACATGGCACATGGATACATATGTAACAAACCTGCACATTGTGCACATGTACCCTAAAACCCTAAAGTATAATAAAAAAAAAAAAAAAGAAAAAAAAAGAAAGTAAAGGAATAAAAGAATGGCTACTCCATAGACACAGCAACCCCAAGGGCAGCTGTTTGCCCATTTTTATGGTTATTTCTTGATGATATGCTAAACAAGGGGTGGATTATTCATGTCTCCCCTTTTGAGATCATGTAGGGTAACTTCCTGAAGTTGCTGTGGCATTTGTGAACTGTCATGGCGCTGGTGGGAGTGTAGCAGTGAGGATGACCAGAAGTCACTCTCTTCACCATTTTGGTTTTGGTGGGTTTTGGCTGTCTCCTTTACTGCAAACTGTTTTATCAGGTTTTATATTTTGTGCTGTTTTATCAGGTTTTGTATTTTGTGCTGACCTCCTATCTCATCCTGTGACTTAGAATGCCTTAACCACCTGGGAATGCAGCCCAATAAGTTTCAGCCTCATCTCACCCAGCTCCTATTTAAGACGGAGTTGCTCTGGTTCACGTGCTTCTGACACCTTGATAACAATAAAGCCTTATTAATTTGACTTTTCTTCCAGAGAAGATAGGCTTTAAATTCACTATGTTCGTATTTTTGAATATCTGTGTCAGAAAACAGTTGGTGATCTAGTTAGCTAGAAAATAGCCATTATTTATGTTTGTGTATTATTTTGAATAGTTTTGCATTAATGATGTTTAATTATACTTGTTTATGCCACTATTACACACATTTCTGTTTCTGTTACTTTTTTTTCTATCTCTCCCCACTAGAATGGACATATTCAAAAATGCGGGAATCTTGTCTATTGTATTCACTGTTGTGTCCCTAGAGTTGAAAATAATGTTTAAATAAGATTTGTTAGCTAGAAGATGAAGAAATGAATGTATACTATATTTTAATTTTTAATAGAATATAAATTACGAAAATGTAAAACATTGTGCATAACACTCTACCAAATAAATTAGTCGAATTATAAAAAAAAAAAAAAAAAAAAAAAAAAAAAGAAATCCAGTAGTGGGTATATATACATAGAAATACAGAGAAACTGCCTAGAGGCAGGATGTTTTCTTTGAAGGCTATTTTAGTGACATTAAGGGATAACAATATGAAATAGGACAGGAGTAAGTGAGACAAATACAGAAAATTGACAGTGGAATTATTATTATGCTACAGTTTATGTGATTCTCTGGCTAACTCAATATGAAAGAGAAATAGTAGAAATTATATTCCAAAGTCATGTTCAATATTACCAAGTTTAGTGTATAGAATGGCAGTTATCAAGCTATGGCTGGGGTTAACTTCACACTCTTTAAAACTTCCACAATTACCACTTATTCTTCTAGGTTTAGGTGGTCATCATCTAAACAGAAGCCATTTCTCTGAGGAGGGACCCATAGTGTAGATAGGTCTAGGCAAACGTGCTAGAATAAATGTGACATCATTTGGACAATAGAAAAAGATAGTTCACATATGAAGAATTATATAGTTTGTTTACATCACAATTTAAGGGATTATATTATAAAAAATAAGAAGGTTATTAGTGTTTCTTTGATAGTGGGAGTGCGGTTATTATACCAATCTATAATTAAAAATTAATGAACTATTAACAAATTATGAAATATTTATGTGGTTCTTAGAAGTCTGTCTCTGTAAAATATTTTAGCCCTATTTTGCAATATTTATTTTTCTTTTATTGTATAACATGGTAATCATATACTTATTATTAAAGAGTTGTTTCATTTTAAAGCATGAAAGAGTTAAACCCTTAAAAACACTCTAGGTTGAATTTTCACAGCGATATTCTGATCGCAAAAGTACTTTCTAACAAAACTTGAGAAATTCCTCTTGGGGTCTTTTTACACCCAAAGCAAAATTATTTTTCTCATTTGAATTTTTTTCCAATCTTTTTTTAACTCTTGAAAAACTTATCTAATGACTTTAATTTAAAAATGGTGATTTCCTATTGGTTTTTAATGACAATGTCAGTTTCAGAATAGTTCCTGGTTTCTTAAAAGAAGACAAAGGTTAATGAATCCTGTAAGAGCCAAGTAAATGAGTTTTGCTAATTTTTAACGAGAGAGTCTCTGAACTGTAGAATATATGTATATATATAAAACGTGTATGTGTATATATAATATGCATATATATGTGCACACACACTGTGTTTGTGTTGTGTGTGTGTGTTGTGTGTGTGTTTGTGTGTGCGTGTGTTCTTGAAAGACCACATATATCTGGAGCTATTCCATATAGGGAAGCAAGTAAAGCTTTGTGGGATGTGTATATAAACTCACTTTATATTTATGTGACTCATGCATGCATACTTCTATTTCAATGTGTGATTATTTGAATTTCAATTCACACATTGAAGACTTTCTCTTTTAAATACATGAAATAAAATCCAGTGCCAGGAAGAATCTACTTTTACAATCTTAACATTTGCAATTTCAAATACCTTCCAAAATATTGTAATCAGATATTAATTACCCTGGGTAAGTTTTTTTTTGTCTTTGGATCAGGTTATCAACTCATATTAAAACTACTGCACCGCTACATAATACAGAATATGCTGTTTGTGAAGAATTGCAGTCTCGATTTTCTCTTTGGGTTTAACTCTGAGTTAGCTCTGATTAGATTAGGAATATAAATTAACTTCTGCCCTTACCCCAGTTTCCACTGAGCAGGTTCACGGGTGAGGGAGCATTAGAAGTACCCTGGCCCTAGACACAGAGTAAGAATGCAGTGGAGGAGAAATGGACAAGTGGAAGGTAATTTTTTTCTCAAGCCAACTAGATTCTGGGTGTATTGTGAGAACCAGGGTGAGGAAGATTATTTGATAATGACAGAGGGGTTCACTTGCAGAGAATAAAACATTTACCGTGCATAGACTCAATCATGGACAATTGTGAATTTCTAGGATGTGACCACTTTGTTCTAAGCCCTTGGGAGACCACAGTGAGCAAAACCAACAAAGTGGAGCTTAAGTTTTTTTGAAGGGTCAAATTTAAACAGGTGTTTTACATCTGATAGGGAAAGGACAAATCACCTTTGTCACTTACTGACTATGATGTGACTAATACTCATATGAAATTGGTACTCTGTTTCCAATTTATAAATGAAAAAGAACCCAGGAAATTTAAGTAAATTGCCAAAATCATGTAATTGTAAGTGATAGATTTAACACATCAGTCAGTTTCAAAAAGCTGGTATCCTTTTTACCATAGCACACATGCACTGAGAGGTTCATGGAAGATTATGAGCAGATGTAGTTCAGCAAAATCTGGAAACATGGACTTTAGAGGGGCAATCTTGTGACCCTGAATTTTGCCATTTAATAGACCTGTGACCTTAGACTCATTACTTAAAGGCGGAAGCCTTAGTGGGGTAATTATATATCTGTCTCATCAGATTATTGGGTAATTATATATCTGTCTCATCAGATTATTGTGAGGATTAGGATAATAAATAGAAAACATTTAGCATAGTGACTGGAACATAATAAGTGTTAAAACATTATCTCTTATTATCATCATCATTATTATTTATGATATTTTATTATTCTTTCCTGATAAGGAAAGCTATTTGCCCTTTTAAAATCTGTACCTAGAATGAAGGATTATGGCTTAAAATGGTAAGAAAATATATGTATGGATTTAAAGATATAAAATTTAGGAGACACAAGGTATATAAAATCTATACTATTGGTTTCAACCTTATTTTAAAATTGAACTGAATTGTCTCCAGATATATGGATCATTTTGGTGTTTTCCAACATTACATATTTAAATTAGATGTATATTTTCACTACTGAATTTTTATATGAAAAAAGTACACTTAATGATGGAATTATTAGAAACACAGGACATTTAACTGAAAGCACAAATGAGTTATTTATTATATTTGCATAAGTATATTTGTGCCATATACATTCCTTTTATCTAAGTTCTAAATAGTGCTGCATTGCAATTGCATATTAACTTTACAATTATACACAAACTATGCAATTAAATGCTTACTTGAAATTAGGAATTATAAACTTTCCTGCATATATAGTAGCTCCTAAAGAATGTAATATACTTGCAGTAATATCAACTATATTGTGTGTTCCTTTTCTGCTGTTAAGCAAAGGGATAGAGTGGGGAAATAATTTCACACTGCATATAATGCATCTGATATGAAGGAAACTTGAAAATTATTTAGTTACAGATTTCTCTGACCAGGCTTGCAAAGTGGCATATATTATGTTAATGGGCAAACATTTGAAAATGAATTTGAATATTAAATGCACTAAGTTTGGGTTCTGACATGAAGGAAGGCATAGCTGGTATACAATTTACAAACAGGTTCTTGTTAACTGTTTCATTACTGTTGCTCACAATCATGCTTTGTGCTTAAAAATTGAAGAGTCATATTTTTCACTGAAAATTTATAACAATGAAAATGATTATGGTATACAAGTGAAGTTCTGCTATAATATTAGATTGTAAACTATATTCTGTGTTCAGTTGTTTTCTATGGAAATTAGTTGCTTATTCATTGAAAGTTTATAAGTAGAAAAAAAAATGAGCAACATCAATCACTGTATTAATGGTATACTATATTTTGCAGCTTTCGTTTGTAAAGTAACACATTTGAGTTGGCCTATATTGGAAGTATACTACCAAGCCACCATTATATATTCAACCCAAATATTTTCTTCTCAGGTCCAAGCAGAGACCACAAATGTACTATTAGTGGATTCATAGTGTTTAAATTTATAGAAAATGAATAGTTAATAGTAAGTCTTCCGACCAAAGCATATTTTTATTGAAAGAGCAAAGCATTATAGTATACCGGATGTTTTAGGTCATTTATTTTGTTTTTGCTCTGGGTCATTTTACAAAAGCACTTCTGCTCTCTAGCGTTAAAATGAGAGCCACTCTACTCCCCAGATATTACCCAGCAGCACTTGGGGGCTCTTAATGATTAATACCATCACCGTCCAGCCACAAACCTTTCTGCCGCAGATAATGCCAGGCAGCAAGCGCGCTTGACACTTTTAATGTATAATTAAGTAGGAAAAGTCAGCACTCAGTATGCAAATTTTTCAAAATGATAAATGATGCCATACAGCAGTAGGGATTGATTTGGTGTAAATGAAACTAATTAAGGAAATGTCAAACATAATTAATAAAACAGGTTTAAGCTGCAAAACATTGTCAATTGAATGAATGAGGAGGCATTGGCTCCCATTGTTTCTGCTTTATTTAGGGCTTGTGTTTAGCTTGTACTCTGTTCCTAAATGCACTTTCGCTACCTCACACCCTCCACTACCAATTCCCAGAGAGGGGGAAAATAAATTTGCTTGTCTCTCCACTGACTGCAGAAATTAATTGCAGAAATCTTGTCCCATCCAAGTGTTACATTCACTCACAGGACATTAACATAACTAATTTGAAAGAGCCCAAATGACTGCATAATAGAGCACTGTCAGTATGCCTGACAGTATTTGGTCATACCAAATTAGCTTGGTTTTCTAATTGAAATTTTTTTCCTTAGACTCTTTTTATAATTTTTTCCTCAGCTATTCATTTTTGATAAGAACAAAGGTTTTATAATTTACAAAAGAGTGCTTGACCTATAATTACTAGGAGGAAATTAGGGGAGGTAGAAAAGTCAGATTTAGTCCTGGTAATGATGCTAGAGACCTTGCTCCCTCTAGGGAGCCTGAGGAATAATGGAATCTTCTATTTTTACGGGCGACCTGTGCACTGGTGCTGACTCTAACTGTGAATCCACTTTACTTTGCAGATCACTTGCTTAACACTAAAAGTGCCAGCAGAATGGCAGGCCATTACTCCAAATGTCACTCAAATCAGTGCCATTTCCACATGCCCTTCCTTCTCAAAGAGTGAATTGAAGAGCACTGCCAGTCCTCTTATCACGCCTTTGTAAATCTTCCATGTAGAGTTCTATGCAACTTGATTTATGAACCATTTGGGTAAATAAGGGTGAGAGGAGGGTAAGGAGTTTGTTGAGATTAAGAAATTTAAAGAATGATAAATTGATTCATTTGAAAAAGAATCCAATAGGCCCTGATTTTACAATCATGTCACCTGCATGCTATGGATGTAATCTTATCCTACCTGCTATGGTTTTCTAAGTAGAGTCCATAATATATATCCTCAGTTTAGAGATCTTTTCTCAATAGCACTTGTTTTCTTTTGAGTGTGTCATGAAATAACACATAAGAATGGAAAAGTCAATTTTTTATACCTTAAGAGTTATATATTTAATGTGGCATTTCAGATTAACCGGGGAATTGGATGGAACTGAAAGCATAGAATCATGAGAAAGCAAATGGGAGATATACACATGCTTCTTAATTCATGTGGTTTCTGTGGAATAGATGGGTGGAGGTATAAGAGCAAGGGCATGGTTTTGTTTGCCTAAAGTCTTGCTTCTATAAACCCTCAATTTGTATGGCTTCTTCTTTAATTTGGTTCAGAAATAGAAGTTTATTTATTTACTTATAACCTATGTGAGATTGTGAAGACTCCTGGACTTTGAGCTAAGTCATTTGGGGCTCATTTGTAGATGCTGCCCAGCATGTTCTCTCTAGTTACTGAATATTGCACCTACAGTTACCTATTACTTCTACAGCATTGGTTGATTGCATTGTTCTTTATTGGTACCCTTGTTATGGGTTGTCTTGTAATATATTGTGTGTTGTGTGCAACTCAAAATAAAGATGAGGTTGTTATACTCCACCTTTAAATGGAATGGATATAGAATAAATCAACCGTATTCAAAATAGATTATTACTTCATCTCTTGTCTAAATATGGACACAACTACCTCAGGTTTATTTTACACAATATGTTAACATCGATAATTGAAAGAACATTCGCTGATGCAGATTGCATATAACCTAACTTCAGTCCCGCCAAAAGTTATAAAATGAGAATAAACAAATTTGTCATCTTATAAAACTGAAAAGTCTGGGGTCAGTTTTCCAGAAGGATGATGATCTTAAGACATAGCCAAATAAACTGGCTTTAAAAATCTCATCAAGACTGGTCACGGTGGCTCATGCCTGTTATCCCAGTGCTTTGGGAGGCTGAGGCGGGCAGATCACGAGGTCAGGAGATTGAGACCATCCTGGCTAACACGGTGAAACCCCGTCTCTACTAAAAAATACAAAAAATTAGCCGGGCGTGGTGGCGGGTGCCTGTAGTCCTAGCCACTCGGGAGGCTGAGGCAGAAGAATGGCATGAACCTAGGAGGCGGAGCTTGCAGTGAGCCGAGATCGCGCCACTGCACTCCAGCCTGGGCAACAGAGCGAGAGTCCATCTCAAAAAAAAAAAAAAAAAAAAAAAAAAATCTCATCAAGACCAGGTATTTCTTTCTTTCTCATTCATTTCATCCCTTGGCTCTGCTTTCCACTGTGTTGATTTCATTTCTAGACTACATCCTCTGGGCCCAAATAACTCCATGATTAAGATTTTATCAATCCTATAATAATAGTTCAGTGGAATGAGATGTAGCTGTTGTCAGGCCTCTGAGCCCAAGCTAAGCCATCGCATCCCCTGTGACCTGCACATATACGCCCGGATGACCTGAAGTAACTGAAGAATCACAAAAGAAGTGAAAATGGCCTGTTCCTTGCCTTAACTGATGACATTCCACCACAAAAGAAGTGAAAATGGCCGGTCCTTGCCTTAACTGATGACATTGTCTTGTGAAATTCCTTCTCCTGGCTCATCCTAGCTCAAAAGCTCCCCTACTGAGCACTTTGTGACCCCCACTCCTGCCCTCCAGAGAACAACCCCCCTTTGACTGTAGTTTTCCTTTACCTACCCAAATCTTATAAAATGGCCCTAAGCTCATCTCACTTCGCTGACTCTCAGCCCGCCTGCACCCAGATTAAATAAACAGCCTTGTTGCTCACACAAAGCCTGTTTGGTGGTCTCTTCACATGGACGCGAGTGAAGGTTGTTTTTCAGGCCCTTAAAAAATGTCCTAGGATTGGCCTTGGTTGAGCCACCAAAAGTGATATACTCATCCTAGAATCCTGTCTAGCCCTGATTGATCCTGCCCCATGCAAAATCAAATGAACTGAGCATGAGAGGAATTCTCTAAGAAAAATCAAAGTGTTTTTCTCAAAGTAAAGGAAAACTGGGAAAACTCTGGCAAAAACGATAAATATATACTCCAAGAGTATACCCTACAATCTCTAATGCAAGAACATACAGCAGTCGCCCCTTCCCCATACTTTAGCTTTCTGCAGTTTCTGTTACCTGAGGTACTATACTACTGTTCTGTAAGCTATTTGGAAGAGAAAGAAAAAGACCATATTCACATAACTTTTATTACAGTATATTATTATAATGGTTCTATTTCATTATTAGTTATTGCTGTTAATGTCGTACTATGCCTAATTTACAAGCTAAACTTAATCATAGGTATGTATGTATAGAAAGAAACAGTATATATAGGTTTCAGGACTATCTGTGGTTTCATTCCACTGTGCGTTTTGGAATGCATTTCATGTGGATAAGAGGGGACTACTGTATACGCAATACGAAATTCTTAGTCACTGTGGGATGCTACTAACTTAATTAAAATGGAAAAATTTTTGTTTTATCTAAGGATTGTGTTTTACTTATAATTAATTCCTTTGATGGAGAATATAAGCAAAGATAATGTTATTTTTTTGCTTGTTAATGTTTTATTATTTATAACTTAGAAAGGGAAATGTGGTTTCTTAGTCTTCTATTTTGAAATAATTTTAGATTTACACATTTACAAACACTGTATAAAGAATTAATGTACACTCTTCATAAATCTTCCCCAGTTGTTAACAACATACATAACCATGGTGTATTTCTTAAAACTAAGAAATTAACATTGGTACAATAATATTAATGAAACCAGAGATTTTATTTGATTTCTGCCAGTTTTTCTACTGATTTTTTATTCCCTGATTTAATGCAAGATACCACATCACATGTAGTCTTCCTATCTCTGTAGTCCCCCCCCAATCTATGACACTTCCTCAATCTTTCCTTGTCTTCAATGATCTTGACATTTTATGAGTAATGATCAGTATTTTGTAGCCATTTGGGTTTGTGTGATGTTTTCTCATGACTAGTTTGAGGTTAGGCATTATTGGAAAGAATCCCACAGAGATGGTAGGCCCTTTCCACTGCACCGTATTGGGTACCTAATATCACATGCCTTATTGCTGGTGATGTTAACCATAAGCACTTGGTGAAAGTGCTGCCGGCCAGGTTTCTCTACTGTAAAATCATTATTATTTTTTAACCTTTTCATATTCTATTTAAAAGTGAGTCATGAAATCCAGCCCACACTTGAGAGGAGAATTGAATTTCACCTCCTTCAGGGAGGAGTATAAATATTTTTGAAAATATATACTAAGACCACCATAGTAACTTATAAATATTCTGAAAAGACACCTAGAAGTTGTGAAACAATCCTGTTTCTCCTTAAAGTTTCATCCAATACAAATTATAGCATTCATTAGTGGACATTGCCTAAAGCAGTTATTACTGTGGTGTTCAAATGGTGATCTTAAATTTTTCTCTATTAATTCTTCTGAAAAATGGTTTATTTATTTATTTAAACATTTATTTATACCAGCCAGGACATTGGTATTGTAAATCTTAAAATTAAAATTACTATAGCATTACAGTAAATCTTTAAATTTTTTTTTTTATTATACTTTAAGTTCTGGGATACATGTGCAGAACGTGCATGTTAGTCATGTAGGTGTACATGTGCCATGGTGGTTTGCTGCACCCATCAACCCATCATTTTCATTAGGTATTTCTCCTAATGCTATTCCTCCCCTGGCCCCCCACCCCCTGACAGACCCCCTTGTGTGATATTCCCCTCCCTGTGCCCATATGTTCTCATTGTTCAACTCCCACTTATGAGTGAGAACATGCAGTGTTTGGCTTTCTGTTCCTGTGTTAGTTGGCTGAGAATGATGGTTTCCAGCTTCGTCCATGTCCCTGTAAAGGATATGAACTCATTCTTTTTTATGGCTGCATAGTATTCCATGGTGTATATGTGCCACATTTTCTTTATCCAATCTATCATTGATGGGCATTTGGGTTGGTTCCAAGTCTTTGCTATTGTGAATAGTGCTGCAATAAACATACTTGTGCATGTATCTTTATGGTAGAATGATTTATAATCCCTTGGGTTTATACCCAGTAATGAGATTGCTGGGTCAAATGGTATTTCTAGTTCTAGATCCTTGATGAATCGCCACACTGTCTTCCAAAATGGTTGAACTAATTTAAACTCCCTATAACAGTGTAAAAGCATTCCTATTTCTCCACATCCTCTCCAGCATCTGTTGTTTCCTGACTTTTTAATGATCGCCATTCTAACTGGCATAAGATGGCTTCTCATTGTGGTTTTGATTTGCATTTCTCTGATGACCAGTGATGATGAGCTTTTTTTCGCATGTTTGTTGGCCACATAAATGTCTTCTTTTGAAAAGTGTCTGTTCATATCTTTTACCCGCTTTTTGGTGGGGTTGTTTGTTTTCTTTTCTTGTAAATTTGTTTAAGTTCTTTGTAGATTCTGGATATTAGTCCTTTGTCAGATGGATAGATTGCAAAAATTTTCTCCCATTCTGTAGGTTGCCTGTTCACCCTGATGATAGTTTCTCTTGCTGTGCAGAAGCTCTTTAGTTTAATTAGATCCTGTTTGTCAATTTGGTTTTTGTTGCAATTACTTTTGGTGTTTTAGTCATGAGGTCTTTGCCCGTGCCTATGTCCTGAATGGTATTGTCTAGTTTTCTTCTAGGATTTTTATGGTTTTAGGTCTTACATTTAAATCTTTAATCCATATTTAGTTAATTTTTTATAAGACATGTGGAAGGTGTCCAGTTTCGGTTTTCTGCATATGGCTAGCCAGTTTTCTCAACACCATTTATTAAATAGGGAATTCTATCCCCATTGCTTGTTTTTGTCAGGTTTGTCAAAGGTCAGATGGTTGTAGATATGTGGTGTTATTTCTGAGGCCTCTGTTCTGTTCCATTGGTCTATATATCTGTTTTGGTACCAGTACCATGCTGTTTTGGTTACTGTAGCCTTGTAGTAGAGTTTGTAGTCAGGTAGTGTGATGCCTCCAACTTTGTTCTTTCTGCTTAAGATTGTCTTAGGTATACTGGCTCTTTTTTGGTTCCATATGAAATTTAAAGTAGTTTTTTTTCTTATTCTCTGAAGGAAGTCTTTGGTAGCTTGATGGGAATAGCATTGAATCTATAAATTACTTTGGGCAGTATGGCCATTTTCACGATATTGATCCTTCCTATCCATGGGCATGGAATGTTTTTCCATTTGTTTGTGTCCTCTCCTATTTTGTTGAGCAGTGGTTTGTAGTTCTCCTTGAAGAGGTCCTTCACATCCCTTGTAAGTTGTATTCCTAGGTATTTTATTCTCTCTGTAGCAATTGTGAATGGGTGTTTGCTCATGTTTTGGCTTGCTGTTTGTCTATTATTGATGTATATGAATGCTTGTAATTTTTGCACATTGATTTTGTATCCTGAGACTTTGCTGAAGTTGCTTATCAGCTTAAGGAGTTTTTGGCCTGAGACGATGGGATTTTCTAAATATACAATCATGTCATCTTCAAACAGAGATAATTTGACTTCCTGTCTTCCTATTTGAATACCTTTATTTCTTTCTCTAGCCTGATTGCCCTGGCCAGAACTTCCAATACTATGTTGAATAGGAGTGGTGAGAGTGGGCATGCTTGTATTTTGACAGTTTTCAAAGGGAATGCTTCCAGCTTTTGCTCCTTCAGTATGATATTGGCTGTAGGTTTGTCATAAACAGCTTTTATTATTTTGAAATATCTTCCATCAATACTGAGTTTATTTAGTGTTTTTAGCATAAAGTGGTGTTGAATTTTATTGTAGGCCTTTTCTGCATCTGTTGAGATAATCATGTGGTTTTTGTCATTGGTTCTGTTTATGTGATGGATTATGTTTATTGATTTGTGCATTTTGAAACAGCTTTGGATCCCAGGGATAAAGCTGAATTGGTCTTGGTGGATAAGCTTTTTAATGTGCTGCTGGGTTCAGTTTGCCAGTATTTTATTAAGGATTTTCGCATTGAAGTTCATCAGGGATATTGGCCTGAAATTTTCTTTTTTTGTTGTGTCTCTGCCAGGTTTTGGTATCAGGATGATGCTGACCTCATAAAATGAATTAGTGAGGAGTCCCTCTTTTTCTATTGTTTGGAATAGTTTCAGAAGGGAATGGTACCAGCTCCTCTTTGTACTTCTGGTAGAATTTGGCTGTGAATCTGACTGGTCCTGGGCTTTTTTTCTTTGGTAGGCTATTAATTACTGCCTCAATTTCAGAAATTGTTGTTGGTCTATTCAGAGATTCAATGTCTTCCTGGTTTAGTCTTGGGAGAGTGTATATGTCCAGGAATTTATCTATTTCTTCTAGATTTTCTAATTTATTTGTGTAGAGGTGTTTATAGTATTCTGTGATGGTAGTTTGTATTTCTGTAGAATCAGTGTGATCTCCTCTTTATCATTTTTTTATTGTGTCTATTTGATTCTTCTCTCTTTTCTTCTTTATTAGTCTGGCTAGCGATCTATCTATTTTGTTAATCATTTCAAAAAAACAGCTCCTGGATTCATTGATTTTTTGAAGGGTTTTTCATGTCTCTATCTCCTTTGGTTCTGCTCTGATCTTAGTTATTTCTTGTCTTCTGCTAGCTTTTGAATTTGTTTGCTCTTGCTTCTCTAGTTCTTTTAATTGTGATGTTAGGGTTTCAATTTTAGATCTTTCCTGCTTTCTCCTGTTGGCATTTGGTGCTATAGATTTCTTTCTAAACACTGCTGTAGCTGTGTCCCAGAGAGTCTGGTAGGTTATGTCTTTGTTGTCATTGGTTTCAAAGAATATATTTATTTCTGCCTTAATTTTGTTATTTACCTAGTAGTCATTCAGGAGCAGGTTGTTCAGTTTCCATGTAGTTGTGTGGTTTTGAGTGAGTTTCTTAATCCTGAGTTCTAATTTGATTGCTTTGTGGTCTGAGATAGTGTTTGTTATGATTTCCATTCTTTTGCATTTGCTGAGAAGTGTTTTACTTCCAATTATGTGGTCGGTTTTATTATAAGTGCTATGTGGTGCTGAGAAGAATATGTATTCTATTGATTTGGGGTGAAGAGTTCTGTAGATGTCTGTTAGGTGTACTTGATCCAGAGCTGAGTTCAAGTCCTGAATATCCTTGTTAACTTTCTGTCTTGTTGATACATATAACATTGACAGTGAGGTGTTAAAGTCTCCCACTGTTATTGTGTGGGAGTTTAAGTCTCTTTGTAAGTCTCTAAGAACTTGCTTTATGAATCTGGTTGCTCCTGTACTGGGTGGATAGATGTTTAGGAGAGTTAGCTCTTCTTGTTACATTGATCCTTTTACCATTATTTAATGCCCTTCATCTTTTTTGATCCATGTTGGTTTAAAGTCTGTTTTATAAGAGACTAGGATTGCAACCCCTGCTTTATTTGCTTTTCATTTGCTTGGTAAATCTTCCTCCACCCCTTTATTTTAAGCCTATGTGTGCATTTGCACATGAGATGGGTCTCCTAATAACAGCACACTGATGAGTCTTGACTCTTTATCCAATGTGCCAGTTTGTGCCTTTTAATTGGGACATTTAGCCCATTTACATTTAAAGTTAATATTGCTATGTGTGAATTTGCTCCTGTCATTATGACACTAGCTGGTTATTTTGCCCAATAGTTGATGCAGTTTCTTCATAGTGGTGTTTTTTTTTTGTTTTTTTTTGAGACAGAGTTTTGCTCTCGCCCAGGCTGGAGTGCAATGGCGCGATCTCAGCTCACCGCAACCTCCACCTCCCAGGTTCAAGTGATTCTCCTGCCTCAGCCTTCCCAAGTAGCTGGGATTACAGGCATGCACCACCAAGTCTGGCTAATTTTGTATTTTTAGTAGAGATGGGGTTTCTCCATGTGGGTCAGGCTGGTCTCAAACTCCCAACCTCAGGTGATCCGCCTACCTTGGCCTCCCAAAGTTCTGGGATTGCAGGCGTGAGCCACTGCGCCCGGCTCTTCATAGTGTTGATGGTCTTTACATTTTGGTTTGTTTTTGCAGTGGCTGGTACCAGTTTTTCCTTTCCATATTTAGTGCTTCCTTCAGGAGCTCTTGTAAGGCAGGCCTTGTAGTGACAGAATCTCTCAGCATTTGCTTGTCTGTAAAGGATTTTATTTCTCCTTCACTTATGAAGCTTAGTTTGCCTGGATACGAAATTCTGGGTGGAAAATTCTTTTTTTTAAGAATGTTGAATATCGGCCCCCACTCTCTTCTGGCTTGTAGGGTTTCTGCAGAGAGATCTGCTGTTAGTCTAATGGGCTTCCCTTTGCGGGTAACCTGACCTTTCTCTCTGGCTGCCCTTAACATTTTTTTCCTTCATTTCAACCTTGGTGAATCTGACAATTATGTGTCTTGGAGTTGTTCTTCTCAAGGAGTATCTTTGTGGTGTTCTTTGTATTTCCTGAATTTGAATGTTAGCCTGTCTTGCTAGGTTGGGGAAGTTCTCCTGGAAAATGTCCTGAAGAGTGTTTTCCAGCTTGTTTCCATGCTCTCCGTCACTTTCAGCTACACCAATCAAACGTAGGTTTGTTCTTTTCACATTGTTCCATATTTCTTAGAGGCTTTGTTTCTTCCTTTTCCTTCTTTTTTCTCTAATCTTGTCTTCTCACTTTATTTAATTAAGTTGATCTTTAATCTCTGATACCCTTTCTTCCACTTGATCGATTCAGCTATTGATATTTGTGTATGCGTCACGAAATTCTCGTGCTGTGTTTTTCAGCTCCATCAAGTCATATATATTCTTCTCCAAACTGGTTATGCTAGTTAGCAATTCCTCTAAATTTTATCAAGATTCTTAGCTTCCTTGCATTGGGTTATAACATGCTCCTTTACCTCAGAGGAGTTTGTTATTACCCATCTTCTGAAGCCTACTTCTGTCAATTCTTCAAACTCATTCTCCATCTGGTTTTGTTCCCTTGCTGGTGAGGAGTTGTGATCCTTTACAGGAGAAGAGGCGTTCTGGTTTTTGGAATTTTCAGCCTTTTTGGGCTGGTTTTTCCTCATCTTTGCGGATTTATCTACCTTTGGTCTTTGCTGTTGGTGATCTTCAGATGGAGTTTTTGCATAGTCGTCCTTTTTCTTGATGTTGATGCTATTGCCTTCTGTTTGTTAATTTTCCTTCTAACAGGCCCCTCATCTGCAAGTCTGTTGGAGTTTGCCGGAGGTCCACTCCAGACCCTATTTGCCTGGGTGTCACCAATGGAGGAAGCAGAACAGCAAAGATTGCTGCCTGTTCCTTCCTCTGGAAGCTTTGCACCAGATACCAGCCAGAGCTCTCCTGTACGAGGTGTCTGTCAACTCCTGCTGGATGGAGTCTCCCAGTCAGGAAGCACGGGGGTCACGGAAACACTTGAAGAGGCAGTCTGTCCCTTAGCAGAGCTTGAGCACCATGCTGGGAGATTGGCTGCTCTCTTCAGAGCCAGCAGGCAGGAATGTTTAAGTCTGCTGAAGCTGCACCCACAGCTGCCCCTTCCCCCGGGTGCTCTGTCCCAGGGAGATGGGAGTTTTATCTATAAGACCCTGACTGGGCCTGCTGCCTTTCTTTCAGAGATGCCCTAGCCGGAGAGTGGGAATCTAAAGAAGCAGTTTGGCTACAGCAGCTTTGCAGTGCTGTGGTGGGCTCCGCCCAGTTTGAACTTCCCAGAGGCTTTGTTTGCATTGTGAGGGGAACACCACCTACTCAAGCCTCAGTAATGGCGGACGCCCCTCCCCCCACCAAGCTTGAGTGTCCCAGGTTGACTTCAGACTGCTCTGCTGGCAGCAAGAATTTCAAGCCAGTGGATCTTAGCTTGATGGGGGTGCGATCCACTGAGCAAGACCACTTGGCTCCCTGGCTTCAGCCTGCTTTCCAGGGGAGTGAATGCTTCTGTCTCACTGGCATTCCAGGTGCCACTGGGGTACAAAAAAAACACTTGCTGCTAGCTCCAAACGGCCGCCCAGTTTTGTGTTTGAAACCCAGGGCCCTGGTGGTGTAGGCACCGGAGGGAATCTCCTGGTCTGTGGGTTGCGAAGACTATGGGAAAAGTATAGTATCTGGGCTACAATCCACCATGCCTTGTGGCACAGTCCCTCACAGCTTCACTTGGCTAGGGGAGGGAGTTTCCTGACCCCTTGCACTACCTGGGTGAGGTGATGCCCCACCCTGCTTTGGCTCGTCCTCTGTGGGCTGCACCCACTGTCTAACCAGTCCCAACGAGATGAACTGGGTACCTCAGTTGGAAATGCAGAAATCACCCGCCTTCTGCAATGGTCTCACTTGGAGCTGCAGACTGGAGCTGTTCCTATTCAGCTATCTTGCCCAGGAATCATAGCAAATCTTAAAATTAAGTAATGTTATCCCTCCAAATGGATTTTCCAAATGGATAAGGAAAATCCATTTGGAGGGATAACATTACTTAAGATTTACTATAATGCTATAGTAATCATGACACTATGACATCATCAGAGATACACATGTTGACCAATGTAACGGAAAAGATAGCACTGTAATATATCTGTATAAACATGGCTATTTGATTTTTGAAAAATATGAGAGAGGAATTAATGAAAAAATATCTTTTCAACAAAATTTTTAGAAAAATTTATGATTTATATACCACTTAAATCAGTCTCAGCCCAAGAGTTACACCATATATAAAATTCACTCAGAGTGGATCAAGTATCTAAATGTAAAATATATAGCTATAAAACTTTTGAATGAAAATGTAAGAGAAAACCTTTGTGGCCTGGTGTGAGATAAAGAATTCCTGGCCGGGCGCGGTGGCTCACACTTGTAATCCCAGCACTTTGGGAGGCCG
The DNA here is from genome assembly GCF_009828535.3 of Hylobates moloch. NCBI lineage: Eukaryota > Metazoa > Chordata > Mammalia > Primates > Hylobatidae > Hylobates > Hylobates moloch. The sequence continues at coordinate 56,421,464 of NW_026652281.1, read as the reverse complement.
AGGCGGGCGGATCACGAGGTCAGGAGATCGAGACCATGGTGAAACCCCGTCTCTACTAAAAATACAAAAAAAATTAGCCGGGCATGGTGGCGGGCGCCTGTAGTCCCAGCTACTTGGAGAGGCTGAGGCAGGAGAATGGCGTGAACCCGGGAGGCGGAGCTTGCAGTGAGCTGAGATCGTGCCACTGCACTCCAGCCTGGGTGACAGAGCAAGACTCTGTCTCAAAAAAAAAGAAAAAAGAATTCCTTTTTGAAATTTTTTTTAATTTTTAATTTTTGTGGGTACACAGTAGGTGCATATATTTATGGAGTATATGTGAAGTTTTGATACAGGCATAAAATGTGAAATAAGCACATCATGAAGTGTGGGGTGTCCATTCCCTTAAGCACTTATCCACTGAGTTGCAAACAATCCAATTACACTTTTTAAGTTATTTAAAAATGTAGAGTTATTATTGACTATTGTCACCCTGTTGTGCTATCAAATAGTAGGTTTTACTCATTCTTTCTATTTCTTTTTTACCCATTAACCATCCCCACCTCCACCCCTCCCCCAGTGCCCCACTACGTTTCCAAGCCTCCCATAACCATCCTTCTATACTCTATGTCCATGAGTTCAATTGTTTTGATTTTTAGATCCCACAAATAAGTGAGAATATGTGATGTTTTTCTTTCCATGCCTGGATTATTTCACTTAATGTAATGATCTTTAGTTCCATCCATGTTGTTGCAAATGACTGGATCTCATTCTTTTTTATGGCTGAATAATGTTCCATTGCATATATCTACCAATTTTTCTTTTTCCTTTCATCTGGTGATGTACACTTAGGTTGCTTCCAAATTTTACCTATTGTGAACAGTGTTGCAGCAAACATAGGAGCGCAGATATCTCTTTGATACACTGATTTTTTTTCTTTTGGTATATACCCAGCAGTGGGATCCCTGGATCATATGGTAGCTCTAGTTTTAGTTTTTTCAGCAACCTCCAAACTGTTCTCCACAGTGCTTATAATAATTTTCATTCCCACCAATAGTATACAAGGGTTCCCTTCTCTCCACATTCTTACCAGTATTTGTTATTGCCTGTCTTTTGAATACAAGGCATTTTAACTGAATTGAGGTGATATCTCATTGTGGTGTTGCTTTTCATTTCTCTGACGATCAATGATGTTGAGTACCCTTTTCACATTCCGGGTTGCCATTTGTATGTCTTCTTCTGAGAAATGTCTATTCAAGTCTTTTGTCTATCTTTTGATGGAATTATTAGATTTTTTTCCTATAGAGTTGTTTTAGCCCTATGTATACTGGGTATTAATAGCTTGTCAGAGGGGTAGCTTTCAAACATTTTATCCCATTCTTTGGGATGTCTCCTCACTTTGTTGATTGTATTAATTTGCTGTGCAGAAGCTTTTTGACTTGATGTGGTCCCATTTGTCCATTTTTGCTTTGATTGGCTGTGCTTGTGGGGTATTGCCGAATAATTTTTTTGCTTAGATCAATGTCCTGGAGATTTTCCCCAATGTTTTCTTGTAGTAGTTTCATTGTTTGAGGTATTTGATTTAAGTTTTTCAATCCATTTTAATTTGATTTGCACATATGGCAAGAGATGGGTGTCTAATAAATGAAGAATTCTTAAACACAACATCGAAAGTATGATCCATAAAAGAAAAAAAAAGGGTAAATTGGACTTTACCAAAATTTAAAGACAACTTTTGCTCTGTGAAATACACTGTTAAGTGGATAAAGACAAGCTATGTATTGAGTAAAATTACTTATAAATTATATATCCAACAAATGATATTTATCAAGACTATATAAAGAACTCTCAAAATTCAACAATCAGAAAACAAACAATGCATATAATAATTGGTCAGATGGTTGAACTAACACTTGCAAAAAGAGACACATTTATGGCAAAAAAGCACATGGAAATAAATTCGACCTCATCAGCTGTTAGAGGAATGCAAACTAATGTAATGATAAGATATCACTACACATCTATAAGATTGCTAAAGAAAAAATACTGACTATAGTCAGGACCAGCAAGAGTGCAATGTGAAGATCATTCATTGCTAGAGGGAATATAAAATGGTATTGCCAGTCTGAAAATGTTTTAATAATTTTTTTATAAAGTTAAACATATTTTTACCACCGACACAGCCGTTCAACTCCTGGGTATGTAGCCGAAAGAACTGCAAACCTATATTTACACAAGTATCTGTAAAAAAAATGTTTATAGCAACTGTGTTAATATTTACAAAAACAAAACAATAAGACAACTGAAAACAATCCAAATGTCCTTCAGTGGGTAAATAAACAAACTGTTTATATCCAGTCAATAGGATTAATGCCAACAAAATAGAACAAATGGATGATATTTGGAACAACTTGGATGAATATCAAATGTATTGGGCTGAGTGAAAGAAACCTGTTTGAGAAGGTTACATACTGTATGATTCTATTTGTAGGGCATTCCAGAAAAAAAATTTAAAAATTTTACTTTTAGAGAATAGATCAATGGTTACCAGAGATAAGTGTCAAGGGAGGAAGTGACTATAAAAGGATAGTAAAAATAAGTTCTTTATTGTGAGGGATATGCTCTGTGTCATGGTTGTGGTGGTGGTTATACAAATCCATGAATATGCTAAAATGTATTGAATTGTACATCAATTTAAAAAGTCAATATTATCATGTAATAATTTGAAAAATAAAAAATAATATCAGTATGGACTTGAATATCTTATTATTTGCGAAAACTCAATACTATTTTTTTTTTTTTTGCTCAAATTGTTTCAGCTTTAACTATTGGGATCTCTTTTAGATTGGCTTCTGTGTAAATATGGTTTTTATTGGTGGTGTTCTATAAAAATGTCATCAATAAGATTTTAACTTTAACTGAAAGGTCAAGAAAGGAGAATAAACTATATAATTATTCATTGGAAAATAATTAAATTATTTTAATTATTCAATCCTACTGGAGATGGCATCTGGTTGGTTTCAGATTAGCTTGTAATAGGTTACTTTCTATGACATTCTTTCTTGCCAATTTGTGAGCTTCTGCTTTGTAACAATTAATTTATATTTTCCATTTCATGCTAATATATATGTTGATTTGTACAGTTTTCTACTTTAGCCTTTCAGGATTGCCTTTTAAGTGATTTTTCCCTACTTACTACTCTGTATAGTTAGATATCTGTTTGAGACCCAAAGAAATATATTATGGACAACTACTTAGCATTATTTGATTAACTTATAAAAAGCAGGAAATGTCTTTCTGCTAGGAATTGATAGAATGTTTTAAAGCATAACTAAGGACTACACAATTTATGTGGTTAGCATTAATTTGAGTAATGAAATCACTATTTCTTTTACTTAGTAAGTGGAATACCAAATGATGTACCTACTAAACGATTATGGTACAAAGTAATATTTATAAGTGAAACAGAACATATTTGACAAAATGTTATTTGAGATAATATTTATAGAAGAATAATAAAACCTCTGTGTGCTCCTGGGACATTATCCTCTTGAAAATAATGTCAACAATTCTAGGTATGATCAAAACGTATTTCAGACTTGCAAATAGATTTTCATTGCCTTTCTTTAAGAATGTAAGTTAATTAGTGTTTCATATCTATTGGTTTTGTAGAAAAAAAAGAAAAACATTCATGGGTATGTGAGAGAGAAAGTGTGTGTGTGTGTGTGTGTGTGTGTGTGTGTGTGTGTGTGTGTTTTGAGAACATGCAGGTCCCTTCTGTGATGAACTTGTATGGCTTAGCTGCTATACCTTTTGGACATTTAGAAACATTGTTATTTGTGAGAGAACATGGTAGGATTGCTACAGACTATGGGCAAAACAAACACAAATAGTTTAATTGATGTTAACAATAATAGCACCTTGACTCTAAGACCACAGAAAAATATAGGGGCAGAGATTCAATTTTTCCATACATTATGAACATGTTTTAAGATCTTCATGCTTTGATTATTTTTTAGAAACAATAGGAGTAACAGCTGTAACGTAAAAACAATAGTAATAACAACAGTAACAAGTATTAACTGAGTCACTTCTTACCCTTCCTCTCCTCTCTAGCATTACCATCTTGATTCAAAGAGAGATTGTTAATTGCAGTGTAAAAGTTTATTTCCGCAATGATCTGGCATGAATAAAAATCTACAATACCAAATTATTGGTCTCTCTTCAACCCAGTCTTCCCAACTCTAAAATAATGGCCAAGAAATTTTGTCTGTTATTGTCTTAGGAAAACACTATGAACGTGGCATAGCTCTTACCAGAGATTTCAAAATCCTCTTGGAGTAATTTTGTTAGAGGCTGTGATAAGTGAAAGAAGACTAGAAATAGATGAGGGACCAACATATAAATGTTGTTTCCTAAGAATCTCAGGACTATCCCATAGTGAAGACCTTCCAGAGCAGCTGCAGTCTGGACTGTGCAAGGGTGAACTGTCCAACCTGGATGCCCCAGGAGTCACTCTCGAAGTGGCCCATTTTCTTTAGAGACTATTATTCAATTTACTTTTCACCTGTGTGTTGTGGGTCTACACGGACTTGCCAATAAAGGCAGTTCCTGGTGATTTTTCAAAGGCACAAAGAGTTGAGAGACACCATCCAGACTGACACTGACACTAACGAGATGTCAGATATAAAGGAATACAAATTTTATATAGTAAGACTGTAAAAAAGAAAAAACCCATTATATATTTTCCAAGTTGGAGAGAGGCAACAAAATCCATTTTTTTTCAAGCATCATCAACAAGCACCTCTTGAAGAATTAATGTGTAAGTATCAGGGATAATGTACAGTGGATACAAATACTCTAGCAGACACTCCAGCCACTATACAAACACTGACTTTTAGGAATTAATTGGGCAAGCAGTTTCTGGTCTTTTTGATTTCTAGAGATTGGAGCACATCAACTGATTTCCCAAACTCACTGAGTCAAATAAGATACTAGAATGAATAAAACACACTGTCTGACCTCAAGTAAACTGACAAAATATTATAGCAGGACTAAAATTTTATGATAACTATAAATGCAAACACTAAAAATGTTACATAAGAGTAAAAATGAACTTTGTTGAGATTTAGCACATATTCTTTCATAAAAGACACATACCAACCTTGTGAGGGAAATGGCAGTATTCCATTTAGCAAATGAGAGAACGGAGGTGCAAAAATCCTCAGTTCAGACTCACACTGCAAATACATAGCAGACTTAGGATTTCAATATGTTTTTTTGTCCCCTCAGCTCTTAAACCTATGTATTTCCATTATACCTACTAGAAATAAATATGTACATATTTGAAAGTGGAAAAGGGAACAAACACTTCCTACATGGTTGCAGGTAGAATCAAGAAAGGTTTTGCATTTTAAAATGCTTCAGGACCAGGGGCGGTGGCTCACACCTGTAATCCCAGCACTTTGGAAGCCCAAGGCAGGTGGATCACTTGAGGTCAGGAATTCGAGACCAGCCTGGCCAACATGGCGAAACTCTGTCTCTACTAAAAATTCAAAAATTAGCCAGGCGTGGTGTCATGTTCCTGTAGTCCCAGATACCCTGAAGGCTGAGGCAGGAGAATCCCTTGAACCCAGGAGGCAGAGGTTGCATTGAGCCGAGATTGTGCTACTGCACTCCAGCCTGGGTGACAGAGTAAGACTCCATCTCAAAATAAATAAAATAAACTAAAAAAAAAAAATCAAATCAAATAAAAAATAGTTTCAAAGTTTGAATAGGAGTTTAAGACAATGACAAGATGAGGAGCACTTTAGTTGCAGGGCTCAGAGGGCATGCTCACACATTTTACAGTGATCCAAAATATTTTTCTTTCTATATTATGAAATATTTAGAGAATTAATCAATAATTAAATATCTATACAAAAAAGAAACAAATAATTTACCATATAAAGAATGAGCTACTTCAAATAATTTCATAAGCAGGAAATGAATTACAATAAAATAAAATCATAAATGAAATGCCTTATTCCAAGAGCATTCTTTTGTTTATTGTCAATCAGAGCGAAGAAAATAGTATTCTGCCTCCAAAGAGTTCACTGTGCGTGTTTATTACTGGCAATTGCAGAGTCAATTGACAATATTCCTGGTGGTTATATTTATCCTCTCATAAGTTTACACAAAATATGATGCAACTATATTTCTTTTCTTTTTCTTTTTTTACTGTTAAAGACACAACACGAGATTACGTTCGTACCAAATTTTAAAGTGCACAGTACAATATTGTTAACTAGAGGCACAGGGTTGTACAGCAGATCTCCAGAACATATTCATCTTGCATAACAAAAACTTTATACTCATTAACCAACAACTTTCCATTTTCCCTTTCCCCTAGCTCCTGGCAACTACCATTCTGCTCTTTGTTTCTATGAATTTGACTATTATAGATACCTCATATGAGTGGAATCAAGCAGTATTAATCTTTCTGTAACAGGGATTATTTAACTTAGAATAATGTCCTTCAGGCTCATTTATGTTGTCACAGATGACAGAATTTCCTTCTTTTTAAAGGCTGAATTATATTTTCTTGTACATATATACCACATTTTGTTTATCCATTTATCTGTGGATGGACATTTAGGTTGTTTCTAATCTTGGCTATTGTGAATAATGCTGCAATGAACACAAGATCGTCAAGATCCTGATTTCAATACTTTTGGATGTATACCCAGAGGTAAGATTGCTGGATCACATGGTAATTCCATTTTTATTTTTTGAGGAGCCATCATACTGTTTTCTATAGTAACTGCACCAGTTGCCTTTCCTACAAGAGTGCATGAAGCTTCCAATTTCTCCGCATTCTTGCCAAAACTCATTATCTTTTTTGTTGTTTTTTGATAATCGCCATTCTCACAGGTATTAGGTGCTATTATATGGTAGTTTCAAATTGCATTTCCCTGATGACTAGTGATGTTGAGCATTTTTTCACATACTTGTTGGCATTTTTATGTCTTCTTTAGAGAAATATCTATTCAAGTCCTTCGCCCAGTTTGTAATTAGATTATTTGTTTTTTTGGCTGTTGAGTTGTGCCTTGCATATTTTGAATACTAACCCATCATCAGATATATGACTTTCAAATATTTTCTCTCATTCTGTATGCTGCCTTTTTACTCTGTTGATTGTTTTATTTGCTGTGCAGCAGCTTTTAGTTTGATATAGTCTCCCTTTATTTTTTCCTTTTCTTTTAACTTTTATTTTAAGTGTAGGGGTACATGTGCAGGTTTGTTACATAGGTAAACTTGTGTCATGGTTGTTTGTTGCACAGATTATTTCATCACCACCCTCTACCCTCCAATAAGCCCCACTGTGTGTTGTTCTCCTCTATGTGTCCATGTGTTCTTATCATTTAGCTTTTCTGCTGCCTGTGCCTTTGGTGTCATACCCACGAAATCACTGCCAGGCATGATGTTGTGAAGGTTTTCTTGTATGTTTTCTTCTGGGAGTTTTACAGTTTCACTTTTTACGTTGTTGTTAAGCTGTTTTGAGACCTTTTTCCTTTTTGTATAGTATAAGGGTCATATTTCTTTCTTTTGCATATGGATATCCAGTTTCCAAAACAATATATGTGAAATTTCCCCATTGTGTGTTTTCTTCCCTGTTGTGTATTCTTGGCATTCTTGTCAAACATCAGTTTACTGTATACATATAGATTTATTTCAGGGCTGTCAATTCTGTCTTATGTGTCTGTTTTGTCTTTTTATATCAGAACCACACCATTTTAATTAGCATAGCTTTGTAATATATTATTAAATCATTAACCGTTATGTCTCCTGTTATGTGTTTTTTTCTCAAGATTGATTTGGTTATTCAGTCCTCTCTGGTTCTACAAAAATGTTAAGATTTTTTTCTATTTCTGCAAAAAATGTCATTGGGAATTTGATAGAGATTGCATTGAATCAGTTGATTGCTTTGGGTAGTATGGACATTGAAACATTATTACATCTTCCAACTGATGAACAAGATATCTTTCCATGTATTTGCATCAATTTAAATTTCTTGCATCATTGATTTGTAGTTTTTAATATACAAGTCTCTCACCTTCTCAGCTGAGTGTAGTCCTAAGAATTTTATTATTTTTTATGCTATTGTAAGTGTGATGTTTTTCTTAATTACTTTTTGGATAGTTCATTGTTAGTATATATAAATGCTAGTGATGTTTGTGTGTTGATTTTTTATTTTGCAACTTTCCTGTATTGGTTTATTAGTGCTAACTTTTTTCGTATGTGTGGTGTCTTTGGGATTTCCAATATTTAAGATCATGCTGCATGCAAACAGGGTAGTTTTACTTCTTCCTTTCTGATTGGAAATGACTTTAATTGCCTAACTGCTCTTGCTAAAACTTCCAGTACAATGTGAATAGAAGTGGTGAGAGTGGGCATACTTGCCTTATTTTTGAAGCTAGAGGAATATCTTTCAATTTTTCACTATCGAGAATGATATTAGTTATGGGCTTCTCATATGATCTTTATTGTGTTGAGGTAAATTCCTGCTATATATAGTTTGTTGAGAATTTTCATTATGAAATTGTGTTAAATTTTGTCAAATGTCCTTTCTGCATTCATCAAAATGATCACGTTATTTTCATCCTTCAGTCACATTGATTTGCATATGTTTAACCATCTTCGCATCCCAGATATAAGTCCCACTTGATCAGGCTGTATGATTTTTTAATGTGCTATTGGATTTAGTTTTATAGTATTTTGCTGAGGATCTGTGCATCTCTATTCATCTGGGATATTGGCCCATAGTTTTCTTTTCTTACAGTGTCTTTGACTTTGGTATCGGGATAATGCTGGCTTCATAAAACAAGTTTGGAAGTTTCTCTCTTCTTTGATTTTTTGAAAGGGCTTAAGGATTGGTGTTTGTTTTTCTTTAAATGTTTCATAGAATTTACCAATGAAGGTATCTGGTTCTGGGATTTTCTTTGTTAGGAGGTTTATATTTACTTTTTCAGTCTTACTCATTATTGGCCTGTTCAAGTCTTCCATTTCTTCATGATTTAGTTTTGGTAGGTTGTATGTTTCCAGGAATTTATCCATTTCTTCTAGGTTATCCAATTTGTTGGTATATAATATTTTATAATAGTCCCTTATGATGTGTTTTATTTCTGTTGCATCAGTTATAATGTCTCCTCTTTGATTTCTGATTTTATTATCAATTTTGTTGATTTTTAAAAAATTCCAGCTGTTAGTTTCACTGATTCTTAAATTGTTTTTCTGTTTTGTTTAATTTTGTTTTAATCTTTATTATTTCCTTTCTTCTGCTAACTTTGAGCTTAGTTTGTTCTTTTTTTTTTTTTTTTGTTCCTTGAGGTATACTTAGGTTGTTCATTTGAGATATTTCTTCTTTCTGAATGTAGATGTTTCTCACTATAAATTTCCATGTTAATGCTGGTTTTGCATATGTTTCAAATTAAGAGGTAAGAGATGGAAATAACATTTTCCATAATTGTTCCAAATATACTTATGTAATAATTGTGTCTTAATGTTTTGCCTCAGAAAGTTTACATTATCATATAACAAGAGTTGGTATGTAATTATTATTTTAGTTCTTTCCCTTCTGTTCCACTCAGTGTTTAAAATGTTGCACAAATTGTGTAGTGTTTTATGTTTTTATTCTAAATAATGTGTTCTGCTGTCTGACAGGAGCAGGCCTCTTTTTATTCAGTAATACTGCATATGTTCCACTAAATAAACATTTTTCAAGTTTATTTTAAATCAAGTATTATTAAGTTCAAGTTTGGATTTAAAGACTTAGATTAGAATGGTTTATATAAGCTACTTAGAACTGGACATATACACCGTGATTCATGCATAGACGTTGCTATTGAATGTAATACTGGCTTTCTGTTTAGCAAGGAAAAACTATTTTATTTCATATAATAAAATGCATTTATTAGGATTCGGTTCTAAGTTTTAGCAATTACTTTTAGAAATGTAGTAAATTATTATCCGTTATTTTCTTATTTAACCTGTTACCTTAATATTATGTTAAAAGAGTCTCTGATATTAATATTGATCTTTGGATTTCTAAAGGGGAGAAAAAAATTAGTACTCGTTCATAATGTAATATTCTTTTAATAGAGTACTGAATTCAAATTCCTAGTACTTTCTATAATTGCCAGTTATCTTTCTCAGTGAGATGAGTAAGAAGTTTGTTTTGTCAAAATAATGGGCAAGAATGTGTTGATGTAGGGTGAGAAACTAGACTCACCAAGTAATGGTTTTAAAGAAAGACAAACAGGAAACTTGTCAAAAGAAAAAAGATAACGGTTCCAAAAGGCTAACATAATACATGAGAATTTTGCCTGGTGCAAGTCCAGTGAAAAATAGTCACAATATAATATGTAGTCAATTGATTTTCAAAAATGGTGCCAAGATGCACAATGGAGAGAAGATAGTCTCTTCAACAGATAGTATTATGAAAACATAAACAAAATAAAATAAAATAAAATAAAATAATGATAGGTGCATTCAATAGTTAAAAATCAGCATTAAACAAGAGAAAAATTAGCAAGTAATAGGGTACAGAAATTAAAAATACCTTGGTAGAATAATTTTTTTTGTTTTGAATTAGTAGGAGAAATTATGATGAAATATATATGCACATTAAATTTCTGGGAAATAAGAAATACATAACCTAAATATTATTTTATAATAATATTGAATAATAATATTGTTTGTTGCATGTTATAGATATTTTCCTCAATATGATAAGGATAATATGTATTCAAATTAGTAGAAAAAATTCAAGATCCCAAGTAAATTAATGGACAAACAATATCATAGTTTATACATAGGAAATACAATGGATAAATAAATGGGACAAATATCTAGCTTCTTTAGTTATCAAAGAAATATAAAATAAGGCAATCTTAAGATTTTTTTTCCACAGTAAGGGTAGTAGAGAAACAAACAAAAAACAAAACATTCAATGTTGGCAATACTGCAAAGAAATTGCCATATTTGTTTATTACTGCCAACTCTGTAATTTCATACAGAGTTTCTGAAGAGTAATATGGCAGAGAAGTTAAATTGCTTGAGACTTGAATATCATATTTTAATTCCTAATTTTATCGCACGTAGGCAATCTAACAGAAGCTTAAATACACTTAAATATGCTCACTGTCACTCTAGTAATGATAGCAAAACATGAACAAAATAAAATATTTTACTAACGTATAGTACAATCTATTAGAATATACATGCATACATATATGTGTGTTTACATGTATGTGTTGTATATCCATTTCTATAAATATGAAGGACCTGTAGAAAAACCAAATTTTTTGTGACATAATTCTAGGTGAAAAACAGTATCTAATGCATTACATTACTATTGCAAATAAACAAATATACGTGCCACTAATCATTAACAGTGGATAGTGACAGGTTAATCACATAAATTAACCAATTCATTGGCTTGCTAATGTTAACATTACAAGACAATATATTTCTTGACTTGTAGATCTCTTTGCCTTTTTGTGTACCTAACCTATTTGCTTGATAAACAAGTATCATATTTGTCCTGATTACTTACAAAAGTAATGTATTGACCTAAATACTGAGTCAACAGATTTTGAAAAATAAAGATTAAGTTGAAAATTGTAGTAACAGTTCTGGATGCATATTCTAATCTGGTGAGCTTTTCTTTACACTGAAATGTTACACTGGAACTTCGGTAAATTCAACCTGCACACAGGGCCAATTCTCATTAAAATGACAGTGAATTTACAGTAGCTAAAGCATGATTGCTAATGCCATTGACTCACTTATTTATTCATTTTATCATAAACATATCTTGCATCTCTAGTATGTGTCTGATATCATTCAGATCCTAAACAAGACTGAAACTACAGTCGTTATTACTGAGCTTATAGTTTCTAGAGGAGAAAACCGGTTGCCACAGACTCATTGTTGCCATGCTTAGATTCTCTGGGAACCCTTTATTGGTTTGGTGTGTCTACTCTCAGCGTCATGATAGGATGTTGCTGCAATGACACACATCTGTAACCTTTCCTGAAGTGTTGCTCTTAGGATAGTGGAGTCATCTTACATGGAGAGCCTAGGAATTAAGCCTGACCTCCCTGCCTTGAGGAAGCCTGTATCCAATGACTGATGCTATGTACAGAAGTCCAATAACTACTTTAAGGTAGGATATACTCTGTGGGATAACTTATGTTTTGGAGCTCCTCTGTGGGATCAGGTTGAAGCTCAACTTTATGCCAACCATTCTTTGCTGAACTTCCTCTCCTTCGCTGTCCTGTTTCCCTCACTCTCATGCAAGTTTTTTTTGAGAGCCCTCTCAATGTAGGAATCTTATAACCTAGGTTAGAAAGTCAGAGGCATCTTCCTTGAGAAAAATGCATTTGTGTAACACCCTATGTCTTTTGTGTATTTTGTTTTAAAAAAACATAGCATGCATTCGTGAAATGGATGCCTTTGGTCTTTGATGATGACCATCATGAAATTCATCAATTAATATCACAACTGAATCCTTTTTCTTATATGCATCAAACTGTAAACATTGGTCACAGATGGGAGTGAATCCACCACAAACAGTAATGAGTTACTCAGGCACAATAACTATCTGGGCACATTAGAGATTGCCATAGGAAACATCCATGAAACTGTACCACTGAGCACTCCCTTCAACCTGCATGTGCATGTTTGTGTGCATATATGTAAATACAGTTCTCTATTATATATGTACATGTGTGCATTTCATAGTTGGCATAGTTATTTTGGTAATGAAAACTGGCCAGTAGAATTTGGGTGATAACCAAAATGATACTATGTTTAGCACAACTCTATTATGAGCCTCTAGTTCTATGTTTCTGCTTAATGCCACAGACATAATGCTTTTCTTAAATCAAATTTTGGAGTTAAAGTTCATATTGTGAATTTTAGTAGGACATTGATTCTCATTTATATCAGATGTATTCTGTTTAAGGCACAGACCGTAAGTATAAGCTGCACTAATCGCTGAGATCTTGGTGGAGAGTAGAGGTACGACTTTTTAAAAAAATCTTCATGATAGTTATGATGAAATCAAATAAGAAGATAGACAGTCCTACTGCTTTTTAGTGCTTACTGTGCACCACACACTAGAAAGCACAATTATGCTATATACAATTTTCAAAAGATTATTATCATGGCAAAACACATGAAAGTATTACTGATAAAAGGTAAGAGATAATAAAAGCCAGCAGTTTCCATATTCAATGTTTACAAGACAAAATAAATTTAGCAAACATGTTTGTCAAGATTATGTTGAAATAATTCTACTTCACAGTCTTAATATGGCTTATTAAAGGGCACATTTATTTTAAAATTCTTTTCACGTGCATAAAGAAGAAGAACTGAAGGTATCCAACAATATGTTGAAGATACCACAGGGGCACTGTAGCCATTGTGAGGATCATAAATGGATGTAGGTTCTCATATTGACATTATTTTTAAAAATAGATTTTTAACTTTTGAGAAAATAAAACACTTTCATTATCCCGGGACAATAAATTAAGCATCCAAATATAATGTTTGTCAAATTCTTTGGGAAAAGTTATGTTTTAACATGGATAGTTTGCCAGTATAATGGTAATCTTGGTTTTTATCTATTATATTTTAGAGATTTTTGAATTCCATAAGAGTACCAGAAGTAATAATAGTTTATTATTTGAAAAACTTTAAGAAGATATTTTATAAACATTGCCTTTTTCCATTTGGACTTAACAGTACATAAAATTGATATCATTGTTATTGAAAGCATTTGAAACGTTATAGTAGAAAGCATTTCTAAACATATACAAGAGAAAAATAAAGAAAGGAAAAGAGTTTCATTAAACAGTGGTTTAAATGCCTTTGTAAGTGGAAACTATGGTAGGGGTTAAATATGCATTTATTTTAGCAAAGCTTCTTTTATTTTTTTCTTTTCCTTTTTTTTAAAAAAATCAGCTCAGGTAAAATCGCTGTTATAACTCAACAAATTGTAAAACTGAAGAGCTCTTGGGTCCAGGACTCTTCGGAGAGAAAATACTAGCTCAATATTGTACTTAGCCCCAGAGTAAATTAATTACTTAGGGCTTATGTGGTTTTTATGCAGGACACAATCATTTTGAAGGTGGGAGTTGTTTATTAAAGGTATATTAAAATCAGAATCTAGGTGAATAATATGCAAAACAAATGCTGAGCATAGTTAATTATCAATTAAAAAATTTAAGATTGTAAGGTTGGGTTAAATGCTGTAGAGATTTGGCTGAGACCACTGTATCCTTAATATTATTACATATCACCCTCTGATTAGTAAATCAGCTGATGCCGATTCATCGAGGACCTCCATGCCCAAGAGTTTAATAATTGAACAAGACAATGTAGAGCAAAGCAGGCTTATACTCTAGTTAAGAACATGAGGAATGATAAAATTAACAAATAAAATGTTAACATAGATGTATATAAGAATATCACAAATAATCATGTGTTTAGTTTTATAGCATGGATAGAGAATAAGATACCCACTAAATTTAAATTTTCATATGTGGTATTTAATATTTTCTAAACAGCATACATAACATGCACATCTATATACCTACCAATCAGCTTAAAAATAAAATAAAATAGTACCCACACCTTTGAAACTTAGTGTGTTCTCCCTCATCACATTCCCCTCTTTCACTGAGATTACTGTTATTTTGAAGTTTGTGCTATTAATAGTTTCTCTCTTTTCTATTATAGCTTTATCATATATACTCCTAGACTTCATTATATGAATATGTTACAAATTATCTATTCTCTTGTCTATGTATATTTGATTTACAGTTTTTCACTATTTTGAATAATGCTGTGATGCACACTTAGTTCACATTTTCAAAATCTTAGAATTTTTTTTTTTTTTTTTTGAGACACGGTCTCACTCTGTCACCCAGGCTGGAGTGCAGAAGTGTGATCATGACTCACTACAGCCTCAACCTCCCATTAGTCAGATGATTCTTCCACCCCAGCCTCTCAAGTAGCTGGGATTACAGGTATGAGCCACCATATCCAGCTAATTTTTGTATTTTTTGCAGAAATGGAGTTTCATCATGTTGTCCAGGCTGGTCTTGAATTACTGGGCTCAAGCAACCCTCCTACCTCGGCCTCCCAAAGTGCTGAGATTACAGGTGTAAGCCACCTTGCCCGACCAGGAATCAATTTTTGTTTATGAGAAAGGTCTTTAATTTTGTAGCAAGGATCTAATTTTGTGTTCAAAGTGGATCCTGCTCATAGAATTAATTTAAGATTCTTTCTGTTTTTCCTATTCTATAAAATAATTTGTAGAATATTGAAATACTTGTTCATTGCATATTTAGTAAACTTTCCTACAAAACTATTTGTGGCTTTCTTTGTAGAAAACTATTGAATTACTTATCATTTTTCTTTTTGGTTATAGTACTCTTTAAGTTCTATTTCATATTGAATGAGGTAATATAAATTTTTTGGAAATTTGTGGAGTTTTTGTGTATTTTTTAAGTATATTGGGATAAATTTTTAGTCATGTAATATTATTTAACAATCTCTACTACACCTGTGTTTGTATCATTTTTTAATTCCTAATATTGTTTGATTATTATATTTTGTTTTATTCTCCTTAGTCTTGCCAAATAATTCTCAATTCTACTACAGAGTCTTTTTATAGGCCAGACTTTTGACTTTGTTCTTTAATTTTCTCTTTTGTGTTTTCCTTTTATATTTTATTAATTTGTCATATTATCTTTATTAGTTCCTTATCTCTGCTTTTCTTGGGTTCATTATGTCATTTTTCTACTAATTCCTTATGTTTGATGCTTAGTTTATTAACTTCAGTCATATACAAAGAGCTGTGTTAAAATCTGTTCTGGTCACGGGCTTGTCAATTTATTTTTGTAGTTGTCGAATTTTTTTTTGCTTAACATATTTTGAAGCTATGTTTTTAGATGTACACCAATTTGGAGTTATTATATCTTATTGGTAAATTAAAGCATATCACATATGTAGTTTTTCTTTATCTCTACTAATTCTTTTGCCCTGAAGTTTATGTTGTCTAAAATTAAATGGTTATACCAAGTTTTCACAGTGAACTATTTTCTTCAGATGTACTTCCTTCATCATTTTACTTTCTACCTTCAGTATCATGTTTACAATACTTCTTAGAAGCAATATATAGTGGGATTTTGTTTATATCCAGTCTAACTCTTAAATAAATAAGAGTGTGGAATGCTTTAAGTCCCATCATCCTTCCTCTTATGTGGTATTGTTCTTTAGGATTTTTGCACTATCTTGATTTTTTCCCCATTTGTAACCTCGTAAACTAGATATTATTATTATTTAATGCCATCAACAGTATTTTATATTTAACTATAGAGTCACCATTTTTTCTAGGTTGATTTTCTTTCTTCCTAAAGTTCATCTTAAAATTTCCTTTAGTGAGGGTCTGGTACCATGCTAGTAAACTCCCTCAATTTTTGTTTATTCCAAAATGTTCTTCTTTGTACTTGGTATTGGAAGATAATTCAAGAGTTGAGATTGTAGACTTATCTAATTAACTGGAGGATTTAGGATAAAAATATATCCCTTTTTTTTTTGTTTTTTTTTTTTTTTTTTTGAGACGGAGTCTGGCTCTGTCTCCCAGGCTGGAGTGCAGTGGCGATATCTCGGCTCACTGCAATCTCCACCTCCCGGGTTCACGCCATTCTCCTGCCTCAGCCTCCCGAGTAGCTGGGACTACAGGCACCTGCCACCAAGCCTGGCTAATTTTTTGTATTTTTCGTAGAGACGGGGTTTCACCATGTTAGCCAGGATGGTCTCCATCTCCTGACCCCATGATCTGCCCGCCTCGGCCTCCCAAAGTGCTGGGATTACAGGCGTGAGCCACTGCGCCTGGCCAAAAATATATCCCTATTTAAAAAAAAAAAAAAAAAAAAAATCTTTGGTTTAAACATATTCCTAATGTTTTTATTTGGAATGAGAGCCACAGCAGACTTCTTGGTTATAAAGGTTCGCTTTTTCCAAGGCTATGCCAATCTTTTTAGTCGAAATGCCAAATGTTGGATATGTATATGCTTTGCAAAGTACTGCATGGGCAAGAATGACTGCCACCTTGTAGAAACACCTCCTAACAACAAGAACAAGAACAATATCAAAAACCTCAGACTTTTCGTCTCCCAAACCACATCTTGCCACCTGAGGTTTCCCAGATGATCTTTTGGCAGTTCCAATTCGCCCCCTTTTCTGCTAGCAGTTATTTCTCTAAAACTATCATCTGATCACTTCTCCCCCTTGCTTAATATTGTTTAATGATTCCCTTTATTGATTATGATTAAATGTAAGCCACTTTGCCTTAAACAATTCTCCTCCTGATAAGCTTCCTGTTGACCGTATCTTGCCATTTCCTTCCCCTTCCCCACATGTAGTACTTAGAAATTTCTTATGTGCCTCTTAGACTTTGCACAAACTATTTTTGTGTGTGTGTGTGTGTGTGTGTGTAATGCTCCTCTAATCCCTGCTGCCCTTACCTTTAGCCTTACCCTCATGTTCCACTCCTTCCCCTTTGTTTTTCTCTCTGTGACTCCATATTTTGTGACTGTCCTGTGAGAAACGGTCTGTGTATCTTCAGTCTGGGCTGGGTAGTTCTCTGAATTCTCTCAGCATAGCCAGCACTCATTGTGCCTTATTAAAATCATCCATTATTTGACTGATTCTCTTTACTATTCTCTGATTATTAGATTAGGAGCTAATTGAAAGCAGAGGCAGCACTTTGTTCATCTGTTTCTGTAGCGCCCAGCATAGTGACAAACATGAAGCAGGTGAATTAAAAAAATTTCTGGCTTAGTTACTGGGCTTTAAGTAAATGGCTCATTATATTGAGAAAACAATCTTTAAATGCACCTACTGCAGAACTTCTACTGTTCTGAGAACAGTATTTCATGGCTTAGCTAAATAGGAGTAACAAATTATTAGCTAACCTGAGTGTCAACACAGGCACAATCTTCTTAACTTCCCTTTTCTATTTATCTTCAATTAGGGAAGCTTATACAAAGTTAAATAGCTGATCTATGTCAAAACCCTTTTATAGTAACCATGGTGGAGTTTCAAATAATTTACTTATATGTAAAATTTTGGAATTTTGGTGCTTGGAAACAAATTAAGATGGGAGAGTATAGATTATTCTTTGTTCTGACTCTTCTCTTAATTATTAAAATCTTTATTCTATTGCTTCCTAGTCTAGGAAAGCTGATATAAAAAAACAAATGAAAACCAAAACCTTGTTTAATTAAACACAGTATGTACATTTTCACCTCTGGCTAACATATTTATAGACATTTTATATAATTTACATTAATGATGTTCATTATTGGTCTTGCAGTTATTCAGTTATGTCTTATCTGGAATTTATAGAGGACAATTCTCATAAATTCAGTTTATACAGTGCCTGGCTCAGTACCATCAGAGACGCGTAATACATGTTTTTTATAATGATGTTAAAATGTTCAGTTGCAAAGGTGGGCTGTGGTCACATAATCTTTCTATTCCCTGTTCAATGAATAATTCAAGTAGTAGCCTTCACAATTCTCATAAGATTGAGAAGATATATCTATTCCCAAGTCTTGTTTTCTATTATTGAGATGTAAGAAGCTACTGCAAATGCGAAGTCTCTGGGGCCTTGTTACAGGGGCCAGCTTCAAGTTTCCTTTGTGAACTCAAAAGGATGTGCCAGGAGAAACTTCAGAATAGAATCACTAGTGAAAAAGCAGGCACAGTTTTGGGGGCAGTGTTCATATTACATGGAAAGCATATGTGTATTTAGCAAAACAGTGTGTGCTTGGAAGGGAGGGGGTGTTCCTTCACCTTTTTTGTGTTTTATGAACATAAACAAGTAGTAAAATCTCTTTGTGGATATTATTTGAAAATATATACTCTTGCATGTGAATGGCAGATTTTAAAATTATGTGCTTTATGTATGATTATAATGTGGCACTGCACATTAATTTGATACTTGTAATTATGATATCATATAAGAATCCCCCCAAATATTTGTATGTTTATGTGTGGGGAGAAAACAAAGAGAAAATGTAAACTGAAATGTAAAGCTGCAAACGACTATCCAAATGATCTTGTAACAAACACCCACTGGATAAAAGCAAAGTAAGGCATTCATTAGGTCTTAGACCATGATCATTAAAATGTAATGCCTATTAGTTCAAAAGAAGATAATGTGGGAGGTAAACTACATAAGCTAAATTTAGTTTTTAAAGAAAATGTTCTGTCTTGGATGAAAACATTCTCATCTGTACAGTAGCTGAGACTACATCTTATTTCAAGTATGTAAAAATAAATATAGCAAAACCATTTATTCTGTTTCCCAAAGATATTAAGTGCTTCATGAAAGAAAGGAGCATTAAACTCTAATAATGAATTTCCTATAATTATGGACAAACAACTTACTAAGTTTTTTCTTTCTAGGTTCTGATTTAATGAAACCAACCATTTTCTACACTACTAACTTTCCTATTTCAAGCGGTGCCTGGAAAGAAAGTCCTAGGTGAATACTCTCAAAAATATTGCTTCATTTACAATTTTGAATAATACTTTCATAAGAATTTTGACAACAAAGACAGCCCAAACAGGAAAAACAATAGAAAAGTTTATGACGTATAAAATGAATTCTTCAAAAGAATTTTGTTTCGAAATGCCAAGGGTTATAAGTCAAATATATGCAGTGCACATTACTATTTATTACCTTGCATTGGCTGAAATTCATCTCTTCTGACAACCCTGGGTAAATCATGTTACGTATTTCATAAAATATGATTGTTGGTCCTTTTCTGAAGATGCCACTTACTGTGCGAACTCACTGCCATTGGCTGCATCCCAGTTGCTGTAAGCTCCCTTAAGACCACTACTTCTGCAGAGTCCTATGGCAGTTGAATCAGAGAAGAAAAGGTATTTATAGAAAACATATGCAAAAGGTTGATAGCTCGTCCAGTTTTTAGTGCACAGACTGACAGCTAAATACAAATTGAGAAATGTAAGTTTCACTTCGAGCAAATTTACTGGGTGAAAACCTCATTTTTTTCATTTCATTTGAATACGTTCATTGCTTCTCAGAATATGCAACTTTATAGTGAGCATATTTTTTATTCTTGAAGGCTCATTATTTTACAGTGAGGTTACTGAACCTAGACCACATAGTACAGATTACCCAGCATAATATTAATCAAAATATGCATGGCAAATAGGATTCCAAACAGTGCCAAATAGGCATCTGCTTTTAACAGAGAATAAAAAAGTACATTTAGCACCTTTATTAAAAGGTATTATGGACAATTTATTTTTAAGCCATGTCTTTAACACTATTAACTAGCATATAATTTAATGTACTACCAAGCAGCTTGACTTTTACTGTTTCCTTCAAAACATTAATTTGTAAAAGCAAGTTCATGTAAAAGATATCTTTGACCCTGAGAAAAGATTTGAATCATTAAAAATAAATTAAATGATCTTTTAGACACATGTAACAGTTACTTTGGGGCTTGCAAAATAACATATTTTCTGTTGCCATGTATGACATGATATTTCATTAGGAAAAATAAAGCTAGTGCTACTTCTACTGGAACAATTTGTAGCCTCTGAATGAATCAAATCAGTTTTGGAAGTTTTGCCTAAATTTGAACAGAGTTGCCCAATGCCTAAATATTCCTCAATAAACAAATTAGAGGAGTTCCGCCAAGTTTTTATAAGGGAGAAATACATTCTATGTCCATTTAGGAAGTTTTGGATTGGTTAGTGGGCATTGGGTTTCATACATCTTTATAGGGTTAACTTTATAGAGTAAAGGAAACCAATTCACTGCTATTGAAATGTAGCAGCCACTCATACTAAATAGGCAATGGAGATAATAATAGGAAAATAAAAATTTTTCTGGGTTAAGAAGTATAAGATAAACTGAAAATTGTGACATGTTTATGTGGGTGAAATTTTTGAGTGTTAAGTGGCAAATAAAACTTAAGTTATGAAAGTAATACAAGGATGAATACTCCCTTTAAGGAAGTGAAAATATTCAAGAATAATAATACTACATGAAAAACAGCAACAAAAGCAAAAACAAAATCTCAGTGTCATCTGGATCACCCGCAATAAAATTCCACTGCCTTACTGCAGGTAACTGCCATTAACAATTTGGATAGTCTCCTTCAAGGTCTTTTCCTATACATTTACATAATGATATATTTATATCTTGGATGCATGTGTATGCACGTGTACATAAAAGAAGTACACATTGCACATGTATATATTATAAATAGTCCACAGCCAGTTTATTTTTCACTTGATAATAAAATGAACATCAATACTTTGCTGTATACATCTTTTAGTTTTCTTATTTTTTATGCTATTTTTGAGTAGGAATGTGCCTAAATAATTTAAACCATTCCCTGTTGATAGATATTTGGATTATTTTTACTTTTTTTGTTTACAAAAAAATCTAAAGAAATCCTTATACTATCTGGGAGATTAATTTCTAAGTAACTGATTGGTTTTAATAAATACTGTAAAATGACCTGTGACAAATTTGTATTAGTGTCCTCTCTCAACAGTTGATAAGACTTGGTAAGACTTTCTTCATATTTTTATACTTTAAATTATCGATCTTTAATTTTTATTAATCTACTAGTAAAAGATATCATGATATTAACATGCATTTCCACTATTACAGGTGAAGTTAAGCAATTTTACATGTTTATTATACATATGTACACACACACAGATTCCATTCTTGTTATCTCTGTTATCTATATTTTATGAAATTGTTGCAAATACTGAATTAGCAAATAATGAATCATTGATCCTGGGGAAAGTATATACATACTTGTGTATCTATATTTATATATATATAATCTTACATATATTATAGTTTTAAATCCTATAAAACAACTCAACCTAGTAGATTCTTCTTCTTTTTTTTTATTTTGCAAAAGAGAAAATGCTCAGGAAAGTTAAGTGGCTTGCCTGAGGGTACCCCACTACCAGGTGCCAGAGTTTTGATTTGAGGGTTCCAAATAAATTTTAGGGAAAAGGGGAATTCTAAAATATGAAATTATAAATAATAAAGATCAACTGTACACACACAATATACATATAATGTACATACATACATATCCATTTGAATTGTCTCTTAAAATATTTTATGGATGTATTTATTTTCTTTTGTAGAATCCATTTCTAGATTATGTTCATTACCCCTTCTTTATTCCATATTTTCCAAACATTTTCTCCCAGTCTGGACCTCCTGTTTTAAGTCTGTTAATAGTATATTTAACCATTCAGGAGAATTACATTTCTATGTAGTCAAACATGTCAATTTTTCCTATGTCTTTTGGTTTTGTGTTTTATTTAGAAAGGACTTCTTCACCAACTGATAAAACATAGTTCTCTTTTCAACTTTCAGCACTTTAATCCACCTTGAATCAATTTTTGGTTTATATTATGATGTTGCCTTTTTTATTCATCTTTTTTTCCAAGATGAAACTCAACTGTCTCAAAGATATTGCTTGAATCATCTGTCATTTCCCTGATTTCAAATGCTCCCTTTATTTCTAAATGTGCATGCTTTGTTTCTGTGCTCTTTATTCTTTTTCATTGATCTATGTGTCTATACCAAATCAAGAGACATCCTGTTTTAATAGTTTAATTTTACAACACATGGTTGGAAATAAATTCTCTTTTTATGGCCCTTTTTTTTCAGAATTGTCATAGTAATTCTTTAACATTTTTCTAGATGCAATTTAATATTAGCTTTCAAAATTCCATAAAAGGTTTTCTTGTATTTGATTCTATATTACGTACCTACTGCTACGTAACAAATTACTCCAAAATTTAGTAACTTAAAACAACTACACTATTAACTTCAACAAATGGAAAAAATGTTATCTCAGAGTTTCTGTGAGTCAGGAGTCAGCCCCAAGATAGTTTTCCTGGGTGCCTCTGCCTCAAGGTCTTTCATAAGGCTGCAATCAAGGTGTCAGCTGGGACTGCAGTCATCTCAAGGTTTGAGTGGGGTAGGATTTCATTCCATGCTCACTCTTGTGGGAGTCAAGATACAGTTCCTCATGGACTGTGGGACCAAGGGCCTTATTTTATCTCTGAGTGTTAACCAAAGGCTGCTCTCAGTTTCTTGCTGCCTTTGCTCTTTTATAAACCAGAATATAACATGGTCACTGGACCTGCCTCAGAACCAGCCACAGAATGAAAAACAGGGAGTGAGACAACCAGAAATTTTTTTGTAATCTAAAGTCAGAAGAAACAACACATCACTTGTGCCATATTTCATTCATCAGAAGTGAGTGACTAGGTCCAGTCCACAGTAAAAGTGGTGGGCGGGGTTGGGGGTACTACACAAGGGCATAAAAACCAGGAGATGGCTCTTGTCAGGGGCTGTATTAGAGGTTGCCTATACCACAAATGTACAGAATAACTGCCAAACTGGCAGCTTCACAATATTGATTCTTCTCATAGAAGAATATGGAGGATTTCTTTAATTAAATAGTTCTTCTTATATATGCTTTTATTATTTTGTTATTGTGAATAGAATTTTATGAATTTCTAATTGGAGTTGATATCACTTTTATAAAAAGTTTCTCTGTATGTGTGTATATGTGCATATGTATTTATTTTATCTTTTGACTTTTCTCTGTTAGCATATTTTGTCTCTAAACAACAATGGCTTTAATTTATGCTTTTTATGTATTGATACTTCTTACTTATTTTTCTTATTTTATTGCATTGGTTAATACAATCAAAATGAAGCTGTATAGTTGTAGTGGCAGCATGCAGCTTGTGTTACCATTGTCTTCAGTGGAAATGTTTAATGTTTTTCCATTAGCATAATAATTGTTCTTTGTGTCTGGTAGATATCTTTATAGTGTTCTTCTATTCCTATATTTTAGGTATTTTTTCAAATTAGAAATTTGTTTTCAATTTCATCACTGGTGTTCTTTCATTATCAAATTATAATGCTTTTCATCTTTTATTCTGATAATAAATTGCATTAGATTTTCCAATGTTAGAAGAAATGGATAAATTCCTCGACACATACACCCTCCTAAGACTAAACCAGGAAGAAGTTGAATCTGAATAGACCAGTAACAGGCTCTGAAATTGTGTCAATAATCAATAGATTACCAACCAAAAAGAGTCCAGGACCAGATGGATTCACAGCGGAATTCTACCAGAGGTACAAGGAGGAACTGGAACCATTCCTTCTGAAACTATAACAATCAACAGAAAAAGAGGGAATCCCCCCTAACTCATTTTATGAGGCCAGCATCATCCTGATACCAAAGCCGGGCAGAGACACAACCAAAAAAGAGAATTTTAGACCAATATCCTTGATGAACATTGATGCAAAAATCCTCAATAAAATACTGGCAAACCGAATCCAGCAGCACATCAAAAAGCCCACACCATGATCAAGTGGGCTTCATCCCTGGGATGCAAGGCTGGTTCAACATACACAAATCAATAAATGTAATCCAGCATATAAACAGAACCAAAGACAAAAACCACATGATTATCTCAATAGATGCAGAAAAGGCCTTTGACAAAATTCAACAACCCTTCATGCTAAAAACTCTCAATAAATTAGGTATTGATGGGACGTATCTCAAAATAATAAGAGCTATCTATGACAAACCCACAGCCAATATCATACTGCATGGGCAAAAACTGGAAGCATTCCCTTTGAAAACTGGCACAAGACAGGGATGCCCTCTCTCACCACTCCTATTCAACATAGTGTTGGAAGTGCTGGCCAGGGCAATTAGGCAGGAGAAGGAAATAAAGGGTATTCAATTAGGAAAAGAGGAAGTCAAATTGTCCCTGTTTGCAGATGACATGATTGTATATCTAGAAAACCCCATTGTCTCAGCCCAAAATCTCCTTAAGCTGATAAGCAACTTCAGCAAAGTCTCAGGATACAAAATCAATGTACGAAAATCACAAGCATTCTTATACCCCAATAACAGACAAACAGAGAGCCAAATCATGAGTGAACTCCCATTCCCAATTGCTTCAAAGAGAATAAAATACCTAGGAATCCAACTTACAAGGGATGTGAAGGACCTCTTCAAGGAGAACTACAAACCACTGCTCAATGAAATCAAAGAGGATACAAACAAATGGAAGAACATTCCATGCTCATGGGTTGGAAGAATCAATATTGTGAAAATGGCCATAGTGCCCAAGGTAATTTATAGATTCAATGCCATCCCCATCAAGCTACCAATGACTTTCTTCACAGAATTGGAAAAAACTACTTTAAAGTTCATATGGAACCAAAAAAGAGCCCGCATCGCCAAGTCAA
>NW_026652281.1:56179018-56395662 GCF_009828535.3 Hylobates moloch | reverse complement strand
ATCTTTTCATCTCTAAATTGTACAGATTATTACACTGTTGAATTCAGTGAGCTGGTATTTTATTTAGGAGTTTTGTATACACATTCAAATGCAAGACTGGTTTGTGTCTTCTGTTTTTGTTTATCATAAGATTTTAATATGGCTTATGATACTCTGATAGAATGCTTTAGACTACCATTTTAGCAATAATTATATAGTTTATAAAGTAGAGGAATTAGTGTGATATTGTGCAATGATTTGCCTGCAGAATCATGTGAAATTAACAAGAAGCAGTAAAGTGAAATTCTTTTTTTAAAACTTTTATTTTAGGCTCAGGGGTATCTTTGCAGGTTTGCTATATATGTAAATTGTGTGTCACCAGCATTTGGTGCAGAGATTATTTCATCACACAGATAATAAGCATGGTACCTGATAGGTAGTTTTTCTATCCTTACCCTCCACCCACCCTCCACTCTCAGGTAAGACCCAGTGTCTCTTGTTTCCTTCCTTGTGTCCATGTATACTCAATGTTTAGCTCCCATTTATGAGCGAGAACATGTGATATTTGACTTTCTGTTCCTGTGTTAGTTCACTTAGGATAGTAACCTCCAGCTCCACCCATGTTCCTGCAAAGGACATGTTCTTGTTCTTTTTTATGGTTGTGTAGTATTCCATGGTGTATATGTACCACATTTTATTGACGTAGTCTGCCATTGATTGGCATTTAAGTTGATTCCATGCCTTTACTATTGTGAATAGTGCTGCAATGAGCATATAAGTGCAGGTGTCTTTATGGTAGAATAGTTTTTATTCCTTTGGGTATATACCCAGTAATTGGATTGCTGGTTCCAATGGTAGCCCTGTTTCAAGTTCTTTGAGAATCACCAAACCGCTTTCCCCAATGGCTGAACTAATTTACATTCCCACCAGCAGTGTATAAGTGTTCTCTTTTCTCCAATATCTTGCCAACCTCTGTTATTTTTGACTTTTTAATAATAGCTGTTTTGACTGGTGTGAGATGGCAACTCACTGTGGCTTTGATTTGCATTTCTCTAATGATTAGTGATGCTGAGCATTTTTTTATGTTTGTGGGCTATGTGTATGTCTTCTTTTGAAAAGTATCCGTTCATGATCTTTGTCCACTTTTTAATGGGGCTGTTTTTAACTTGTTTATTTGTCTAAATTCCTTACGGATTCTGGGTATTAGACCTTGTTGGATGCCCAGTTTACAAATATTTTCTCCTATTCTGTAGTTGTCTATTTACTCTGTTAATAGCTTCTTTTGCTGTCCAGAAGAACTTTAGTTGAATTAGATCCCATTTGTCAATTTTTGGTTTTCTTTCCATTGCCTTTTGTGTCTTCATTATTAAATATTTGCCAGGTCTTATGTCCAGGATGGTATTTCATAGGTTATCTTCCAGAGTTTTTCTACTTTAGGTTTTACGTTTAGGTTTTTAATCCATCTTGAGTTGTTTTTTGTGTATGGTAAAAGGAAGGGGTCCAATTTCAATCTTCTGCATATAGCTAGCCAGTTATCCCAGCACCATTTATTGAATAGGGATTCTTTTCCCCACTGCTTTTTTTTGTCAATTTTGTCAAAGATCATATGGGTGTAGGTGTGTGGCATTATTTCTTGGCTCTCTACTCTGTTCCACTGGTCTATGTGTCTGTTTGTGTACCAGTACCATGCTCTTTTGGTTATTGTAGCCCTGCAATATAGTTTGAAGTTGGGTAATGTGATGTCTCCAGCTTTGCTCTTTTTGCTTAGGATTTACTTGGCCATTCATGCTCTCCTGTGGTTCCATATGAATTTTAAAATGTTTTTATTCTAATTCTGTGAAGAATGTCATTGGTAGTTTGATAGGAATAGCATTGAATCTGTACATTGCTTTGGGTAGTATGGCCATTTTAACAAAGCTGAGTCTTTCTATTCATGAGCATGGAATGTTTTTCCATTTGTTTGTGTCATCTCTAATTTATTTGAGCAGTGTTTTGTAATTGTTGTTGTAGATGTTGTTTACCTCCCTGGTTAGGGATGATCCTAGGTATTTTATTCTTGTTATGGTAATCATGAATGGGATTGCACTCTCAATATGGCTCTTAGCTTGAATGTTGCTGGTATGTAGAAATGCTACTGATTTTTGTACTTTAATTTTGTATACTGAAACTTAGCTAAAGTTGTTTATCAGATCAATGAGGTTTCAGGCACAGACTATGGGGTTTTCTAGGTATAGAATCATATTATCTGAAAACAGGGATAGTTTGACATTTTCTCTTCCTATTTGGATGCCTTCATTTATTTCTTTTGTCTGATTGCTCTGGCTAGGACTTCTAGTACTATGTTGAATAGGAGTGGTGAGAGGGAGTATCTTTGTCTTGTTCCGGTTTTCAAAGGAATTGCTTCCAACTTTTGCCCGTTCAGTATGATGTTTGCTGTGGGTTTTTCATAGATGGCTCTTATTTTGAAGTATATTCCTTCAGTGGCTAGTTTGTTGAGGGTTTTTAATATGAAGAGATGTTAAATTTTATAGAAAGCCTTTTCTGCATCTGTTGAGATGGTTGTGTGGTTTTTGTTTTTAGTTCTGTTTATGTAATGAATCACTTTTATTAATTTGCATATGTTGAACCAACCTTGCATAACAGAGATAAAATCTACTTGATCAGGGTGGATTAGCTTTTTGATGTGCTGCTGGATTTGGTTTGCTAATTTTTTGCTGAGGATTTTTACATCTATTTTCATCAAGGATAATGGCCAGAAGTTTTCTTTTTTGTATGTCTCTGCCAAGTTTTGGTATCAGGTTGATGCTGGGCTCATAGAATGAGTTTGAGGAGTCCCTTCTCCTCATTTTTTTGGATTAGGAGTGGTACCATCTCTTCTCTACACATTTGGTAGAATTAGGCTATGAATTCATTTCATACTAGGCTTTTTCTGTGATAGGCTTTTTATTACTGATTCAATTTTGGAGCCCATTATTGGTCTGTTCAGGAATTCAATTTTTTACTGGTCAATCTGGTGAGGTTGTATGTTTTTAGGAATTTATCTGTTTCTTTTGAGTTTTCTAGCTTGTTTGCATGGAGGTGTTCATAGTAGTTTTCTGAAGGGTTTTTTATATTGTTGTGTGGTCAGTGGTAATGTCTCTTTTGCCATTTCTGATTGCATTTATTTCAATCTTCTCTCTTTTTTTCTTTACCAGTCTAGCTAGTAGTCTATCTTATTTATTTCAAAGAACCAACTACTGAACTCATTGCTCTTTTTAATGGTTTTTCATGTCTCAGTTTCCTCAGTGTAGCTCTAATTTTGGTTATTTCTTGTCTTCACTAGTTTGGGGGTTGGTTTGCTCTTGTTTCTCTAGTTCCTCTAGGTGTGATGTTAGGTTGTTAACTTGAGTCTTTTTAATGTTTTGATGTGGGTGTTTAGTGATGTGTACATCCCTCTTAACACTGCTTAGCTGCATCCTGGAGATTCTTGTATGTTTTACCTTAGTTCTCATTAGTTTCAAAAAATTTCTTGATTTCTGCCTTAATTTCATTGTTTACCCAAAGGTTATTCAAGAGCAGGTTGTATAATTTTCATATAATTGTATGGTTTTGAGTGATTTTCTTAGTATTGATTTCTATTTTTATTGTGCTGTGGTCTGAGAGTGTGGTTGATATGAATTTGAGTTTTGTTAATCTTTTGAAGTTTGTTTTATGCCTAATTGTGGGGTTGATATTAGAGTATGTGCCATGTGATGATGAGAAGAATGTGTATTCTGTTGTTTTTGTGTAGAGAGTTCTGTAGATGTTTATTAGGTTCATTTAGCCAAATGTTGAGTTCAGGTCCCAAATACCTTTGCTAGTTTTCTGCCTTGATATTCTGTCTTATACTGTTAGTGGGGTGTTGTAGGCTCCCACTATTGTTGTGTGGTTATCTAAGTCTCTTTGTAGGCCTCTAAGAACTTGTTTTATGAATGTAGGTTCTCCTGCGTTGGGTGCATATATATTTAGGATAGTTAGATCTTCTTGTTGAATTGCACCCTTTAACATTATGTAATGTCTTTCTTTTTGATGTGTGTGAATTTGATCTGTCATCATGTTGTTAGCTGGCTATAATGCAGACTTGTTTGTGATTGCTTTATAATGTCAATGGTTTATGTACTTAACTGTGTTCTTATAATGACTAGTAACAGTCTTTCGTTTCCACATTTAGTGCTTCCTTCAAGAGTGTCTGTCAGGCAGATCTGATGGTCATGGATTTCTTTAACATTTGCTTTTCTGAAAAGGATCTTATTTCTCCTTTGCTTATGAAGTTTAGTTCGGCTGGATATAAAATTCTTGGTTGCAATTTCTTTTCTTTAAGAATGCTGAAAATAGGCACTGAATCTTTTCTTGGTTTTTGAGTTTTTTTTAAATCTTTTGCAGAAAGGTTTGCTCTTAGCCTGATGGTGTTCCCTTTTTAGGTGACCTGTGCCTTCTCTCTAGCTGACTTTAACATTTTTTTTCTTTCCTTTTGACCTTGGACAATCTGATGACTATGGTCATCTTGTAGTATCTCACAAGGATTCTCAGAATTTTCTGAATTTGAATGTAGGTCTTTGTAGTGAGGTCGGGGAAATTTTCATGGACGATTTGCATAATCCCCTATCTCCCAGAGGCTTTGTTCGTTCTTCTTTAATCTTTTTTCTTTATTCTTGTCTGACTGAGTTATTTCAGAGAAGTGGTCTTCAAGATCTGAGATTCTTTCCTTAGCTTGATCATTTCTATTGTTAACTTGTGATTTTACTTTAGATTGTTTTTATATCTTTTGATGCTCTTGAGGTATTGCTTGTCGTATGAGATGGGTTCGATCAACTGGATTTACTTCTGGAAGGTTTTAGGGGGCCAAATCTCAGCTCAGCACTCCTGGGTTGCATGTTCTAACACTGGGGGGCTGGTTTCAGGCCTTTGTTCTCTGGCTCCTCCAGGTTAGGAACCTGCTGTGCTGGAGGAGATGAGGTATTCCTGGACTATTGGCCACAGCACTCTGATGTGTGGTGACAACCAAAGCTCTTTGTCAGGGAGGTGGCAGTGCATTCTGTGCTCGTTCACAATAGCCAGCAGCAGAGGCAGCATAGCTAGGTGCACAAGAGTTGGCTGAGGCAGGGTATCAGAGGGAGCGGGACTGTGTTGTTCCTATACATGCTCACACAGGTGGCAGTGGCAGCAGTGGGGGCGGCATGGCAGGTGTGGGGCTGTCGGCCTCCACGTGTGCGCTTGTAGTGATGGTGATCACAGTGTGGGGTGGAGGAGCAGGGTAGTTCGAAATTCTTTTTTTTTTTTTTCTTTTTTGAGATGGAGTCTCACTGTCGCCCAGGCTGGAGTGCAGTGGCACGATCTCGGCTCACTGCAGGCTCTGCCCCCCGGGGTTCACGCCATTCTCCTGCCTCAGCCTCCCAAGTAGCTGGGACTACAGGCACCTGCCACCTCGCCCAGCTAATTTTTTGTATTTTTAGTAGAGACGGGGTTTCACCGTGTTAGCCAGGATGGTCTCAATCTCCTGACCTCGTGATCTGCCCACCTCGGCCTCCCAAAGGGCTGGGATTACAGGCGTGAGCCACCGCGCCCGGCCTTCAAAATTCTTAAGTATATAAAAATAAATATAGCCCTGATTAAGGTCTTTACCATGCATTCATTCTTCATATGCATAAGGCAGTAGTAGGAGTTTATTTTAAAGTCATACTTTTAACTGAAACTCTAAATTACAATTCAGAAAGTGCATTGCTGTAAGATAGTATTTTTTAGATATTGGAAAAATATTTAGGATGAAAGAATTTTACTTTTCTAAAACAAACAAACAAACTCTATACTTGTTATGTTTTGAAGACATCAATGTTTTCTTATTTCATTACTGTAGATGTTTGCTGTGTTGGTACAAGATTTATCAGAAATATCTATTACTTTATTCTGAAAACTAATAGACCATTTTTGAGCAGTTTTTTGGTTTATAAAAAGAATTAGAAAGTAGACTTCCCACATATTCCCTCACCCTCTACCCCCTGCCTAGTTTTCACTATTATTAACATCTTGTATTAGTGCGCCACATTTGTATTATCTTATTTTTAATAACCTTGAATGCAATTATTTAGTAATCCTCTGCTGTGACTTGTTACTATTTTTTTTCCTGAAAACTTCTTGCAATTTTATATTGGATGATAAATTTGGAAAAACAATACTGGGAATTTATATTTTAAAATGAAAATAAGTTCATGATTGGTTGACAAACTAGTAACATGATTACAGAAAATAAGCATTTCTATTTCTAAAAATTAATGGATTTTTTAACACTTAAAGAAAATAGAATGTTGAATGTATAATGTAAACCATTCTTTTAAGTTATATTTAAATATTGCCCTGAATAGGTGAAGAGGTAATAAATACTGGTAAATCTAAAATAAACACCTAACATCTATTTAAAAACTTTTAACATCTGTTATTTGTTTATTTACATAGACAGGGTTTTGCTCTATTGCCCAGGTTGGAGTGCAGTGGTGCAATCATGGCTCACTGCTGCTGTGAACTCCTAGGTTCAAGCAATCCTCCCATCTCAGCCTCCCTTGTAGCTGGGACTGCAGGTCCGTACCACCATGCCTGCCTAATTTTTAAATCTTTTCTAGTTACAAGATCTTGTTTTGTTGCCCAAGCTTGTTTCAAAATCCTGGGCTCAAGCAATTCTCCTGCTTTGGCTTTCCAAAGTGCTGAGATTACAGATGTGAGCCACCATGCACAGCCTTACACAATTTAATGAGAGCTAGAGGTTTTTATACTCATAAATGTGAGTAAGTGTCTGATGTTTGACTTACGTCTTCAAATATTAAAAAAAAACTTAACCTTTTCCCATTAAAAACTACAGATTATAGTTGCTTTGCTCTGTAGTTTTTAACCCTTTTCCCATTTAAAATAAAAGGTGCAGTTCGCTACCAACGGTCATTTAATTTTACACAAACACCCTCTTTGAGGCTGAAGCAAATCTGGCTGACTTTCAATATGAAAATAAAATATAAAAACTGTTCTTGGAGTTATTTCTAAACACAACTAACTTCAGAATAATCTATTTCAGAAAAATCAGATTCATCAGTTGAATCTTCGGCCAGCAACTGTTCGGGAACGATGTTAACATCACATGTAAGAATGCTACGTTTTTTACATCACACACTGGGGCCTGATGTGGGGTGGGGGGACGGTGTAGGGATAGCATTAGGAGATATACCTAATATTAAATGACAAGTTAATGGGTGCAGCACACCAACATGGCACACGTATACATATGTAACTAACCTGCACGTTGTGCACATGTACCCTAAAACTTAAAGTACAATAAAAAGAAAGAATGCTACGTTTTTTAGAATTTGACATTTTCAGCAATCGAGAATTACTGTATTTTTAAATGGAAATACCATTACTAAAATCAGAATCCTATAAATAGAAAATGTCTTTTGTTTCCAAGGTAGATATACTAGGGCAATGAGAGAATAATAGTAAAAGCAACATACTGTGTGGCAAAGTTATCTCAGGGTAAGCGCTGCAGCCGCAACTGTCACCAGCAAGTATTCTGGGGGTGAATGAGAAAAGGGTTAACTTTTCAAAACAATTAAATGTTATGTTTATTAGACTATTCAGCTGATAAAGCCTTTATAAGTTTTTTCTTTTAAATATTTGAAAAATATTTCATTTTGACATTTTGAGTTTTATTATTTCTTTATATTTTTAGCTATCATTGCCATGTAAAGAATACTAATTTGAGAAGGCCTATGTTATGGTTCTCCCAGGTAACTGGAGATTTAAATTATAAACAACCACTTAAGGGAAGGTGGAAACAGAGCTACATTGTCTGATAAGTGTGTGTGTGTGTGTGTGTGCATGCGTAGTGTTTGGTGTGAGAGAGATGTTGTGAAAGGAAGGCTTCCAAACTTCCCTGTACATCGTATGTACCCATCCAACATTACTTCTCCTCCAGACCTATTTCTTTTTGCCCACTTCTAAAAGATATTCAAAATAGTAACAAGGGGGTAAATCAAAAGTAAAGGTAAAATAAATAAGAATTGATATGCTAATATTGAGATAACATAATGCTGGAATGGTTTGATTTCAAGTAGTCAATGACTTAACTGAGCAGGTTTTAGAATCCTTATGATCTTTGAATAGCCATGCTGTTAGACTTCTCAAACATTATGAGAATCACTTTGCAAATGGAGGAGGTAAGAATACCCAACAATCTGCTCCCCCATAAAAGCAAGAAAACAAGTGACGAAAAATGTTAAAATTACCTTTTTCAGAATTCTGTAAATTAAGTAAATACTTGTTACTACAATTTGAGGAAAGTTAAATTTCCTTTCCACTAATAAAAAAAGGCACATTATCTGAATTGCAGTAAGAACAGTGAGCTGCAAGGGTTCCCCATCCCTGTGCCCCTTACCATAGTAGCTCCACACTAACCTTGAAAATCAACAGCCTCACAACTACCGTATCTGTGAAAGGCAGTGGCTTAGCAGCTACATAAGGGGATGAGAGGTTTCAAACTCCCCAAGAATTCTATCTTCAGAGAATGTTTACTATTTGCCCTGTCTGAAGAGCTTCCTCCTTGGGGCTTGCCTTTTTTTTTTTTTTTTTTTTTAAAGGAGTCTCGCTCTGTTGCCCAGGCTGGAGAATAGTGTCGCGACCTTGGCTCACTGCAACCTCTGCCTCTCTGCCTCTCGGGTTCAGGGGATTCTCCTGCTTCAGCCTCCTGAGTATCTGGGATTACAGGCATGTGCCACCACGCCCGGCTAGTTTTTGTATTTTTAGTAGAGAAGGGGTTTCACCGTGTTGGTCAGGCTGGTCTCGAACTGCTGACCTCATGATCCACCTGCCTCGGCCTGCCAAAGTGCTGGGATTACAGGCGAGGCTTGTCTTTATTTGATATTATTTAGAGTTCTGTGTGTACAGCTGTATCCCCAGCACATTTGTATGAAAAATTAGTGACAGTTATTTCACGTCACAGCTACCTGAGGAAGCAATAACAGTTGGGGCTAGCAATCAGCTGCTTAAAAAAAGAAAAAATAAATAAAAAAAAAAAAAGAAGAAAATGGGAGAATAAAATAAAGGGCTTTGTAAAGTGCCTACATATTTCTGGAAATCCATAAGGCCACAAAGATGTAGAAGGCTGTACATATACCAGGAATGATATGAGAAGGGGGTAATCTTTCACCCCCACTGATTTAGAGGCTCTGTACTAGCAGGAATTGAAGGCTAAAGCAGAGTTGTAATCCTCCTGGCAGGAGTTAAAAATGTGTTATTGAACACACGAAGAATGCCTGGTCAAGGTTGGGAGACTTACTGGATCAAGAGATTTAGAAAAATCTTTGTCCAATAATTAGCCGACCACTAAGCCAACCAACCAGAGACTTCAGTGGCCATACATAACAGAATACATAATTTTCAGATTTAGTCCAAAATAATGATTAAGCAAACAAACATCAGCAATAATTTCTTGCTGGGGGGGCACTAGTTGTAGGACTATTCAATTACATTTATAGAATTGCCACATTATTTTGTTTAAAATATCTAGTTCTTAAGAAAAGTTACAAAATGTGCAAAGTAACAGACAGGTATGACCAATACAGGGAAAAAAGTAATCAATAGAACCTGTTCCTGAGGAAGCCCAAATATTGGACTTTAGAAAGTTGTCAAATCACCTATTATATGTATATATATAAAGAACTAAAGAAAATAAAGTATAAATAATTAAAGAAAAGTATGACAATTATATATCAAAAGAGAAAATATGAATAAGGAGATAGAAATAGTAAAAGAGAATCAAATGGAAATTCTGAAGTGGGAAAGTATAGTACCTAAAATTAAAAATTTAATAGAAATGCTCTAGAACAGATTTGATTTGGCAAAACAAAGAATTAGTGAATTTGAAGATAGGTCAACTGAGAAAAATCAGTATAAAACACAAAGTAAAAAATGAGTAAGGTGACCAGAGACTCTGAGACATTAGGACACAATCATACTAATATGTACATAACAGAAGTTTAAAAGCAGAGGAAAGTGGGAAAAGGACAAAAATAATATTTAAATAGATAAAAACCAACAAATTCTCAAATTGATTAAAAGTTTTAATAAATACATCCAAAAAGTTCAAAAAACTCCAAGTAGGATAAACTCAAAGAGATTCACACCTAAACATATCATAATCAAACTGTCAAAACTAAAGATAAAGAGAATTCTTGAATACTACAAGAGAAAGATGATTTGTTACTTGATGATACTATAATAAGATCAGCATTAGGTTTCTCAGCAGAATCCACGACAGCCAGAAGGCAGTGTAATGATCTATTTAAAGTGGTGAAAGAAAAAAGATTGTGAACCAGGAATTCTGTATCCAGTAAAACTATCCTTCATTAAGTAAAGAAGAAATCAAAACATTCCCAGATAAACAAAAACTAAGAATATTTGTCATTAGAAGACCTTTTCTACAAAAATACCAAGGAGTCCTTTGAGTTCAAATGAAAGGACACTAGATACTTACTTGAATGTATACAAAGAAATAAAAAACATCAGCAAAGGTCGCTAGATAGATAAATATGAAAGAAAGTATAGATATACTTTGTAACTCTATTCTTTTTTCTGTATGACTTAAGGAACGACTTCATAAAGCAATAATTTAAAAATCATGTTCTTTAGATATTCTGAGTTCCTGGCGTCTACACATGAAATTTAATATTAGTTTGTCAGTTTCTACAGAAAAGCCAACTGGGGTTTTTGTAGGAATTGCTTTGGATCTACAGATCAATTTGGGGTATATTCCCATCTTAAGAATATTAAATCTTTTGGTCTATGAGGTATCTTTCCATTTATTTGGGCCTTCTTTAATTTCTCTCAGCAATATTTTGTAATTTTCAGAGTAAAAGTTTTGCATTTCTTTTGTTAAATTTATTCCTAAGAGTAATATCCTCTTTATGCTATTTTAAGTGGAACTGTGGTTTTAATTTCCTTTTCTATTGTTCACTGCTACAACTGATTCAGAATATAAGAATACTTTTAATCACTGTTTAGGTAACTTGGATAACAACTTTGGTTTTAGGAAAGAGAAAAAATAGATTCATTCAACTTTTTATAGTTACCATGACTAATACTGCTAAAATTAGAAATGTTTTTGCCAAACCACAATTTTGGAAGAGGAGATCTGAGATAGATAACTATGTAAATGTTTCAGTACTGGAATACGTTTTTTATGAGGGTTGATAAGATCTTGCCAGATGATTCCATGGGTTTGCAGACAAAGAAACTGGTAGAAATTCAATTCAGGTTCTTGGAAAATGCAGTTGCTCTTTGACAGAACTCAATGAGAATTTTGAAGTAAACTATGAGAACTCTGATACCATTTGGTAGAAGGTAGTTCCATGAATTTTGGTTTTAAAACTTTGCTATCATCAGAATAAAACATTTTGAATTCATTAAATAAATTGAATAAACTGTATATACTTTCAGCTTCCCATATAAGCCAAATAACAGCAGCTGTCTATTGAAATCAACTTTTATGCAGAAATAAAATTTATATTTGGTTTTGCTTGTGCAACTTACTAAAGTTGTTTACAGGAAGTTGGTGTTATTTTGCACAAAAAATTAGAAAAGGAAGATCAGACTTTTTTTCAACATTGTCTCTATGGTTTGTGTAGATAAAATTACCAAAGCATAAAAATTAAATGTATGCACATTTTGTATGTATATGTTCATGTGTCTGTCACCTGCTTCTGAAAAGGTCCCAAATATCTAATAAATTAGAAATCATTGTTATATAAAATGGTTTAAATAATTCAATTTAGGCTTCAAGAACAAGTGTGTACTTTCATTTTAGAATTATTGATTTGTATTTTTTCTTTTTCATTCTATACTCAGTTGCTTACTCAAAATCTATATTTAATTATTTAATAAAGTTACAAACTTAACATTTCCAATATTGTCTCCTGATTTTCTCCTACTAAAGATGTTTCTCCCACAGTTTCCCTCATCTCAATTATTGACAACCCTTTGCCTCTAGTTGCTCAGGAGAAAAGCCCTAGTCATTCTTGAATCTGCTTTCTCATGCCCCACGTTCAATCTACCTGAACACTGTGTTACTTTCTTTACATTGACTATCTCATTTAGTGCTAACAAACCTATGCAGTAGGTATTATTTCTATATTTAAATAAATAAACATTAACAAAAGACAATAATAATCATAGCAGTTACTATGTACCAGGTACTCTTCAAGACATCTTACTTATAATAGCCCAAATTATCCTACTAGTAACTCTATATGGTTGTTACAATTATCATATCCATTTTACATGTGGAAAACCCAAGGAATACAAGACTAAGTATCTTGTCCAAATTCTCATAATTAGTAAGTGTAGGAGCCAAGTTTCAAACCCAAACATAGTACACTAAAATACATCAAGCACTTGCAACTCTAAAGAGGAAGTTTTAGGAAAAGTTCCTAAATGAAATGCTTCGTAATTAACAGATACTAAATGTATAGGATTTTATTTTCGTTTCCTTACCAATATCCAACACACATTTATAGTTTTCCATACATGCCAAATATTAATGCAAAAAGATGACTCCAGTGTGTTTATTGCCCAGAGGAGGATCATAATCACATAGGAGAAGAGAGAAGAAATTAAAAAATGAATAAATGAATGAAGTTGTTGTCATTACAATATGAAATATATGAGTATTTTGCATATATTATAAGATGGCATGCTAAATGTATTGCAGCAATCACTTGTGATACACAAATAAGTGAGTAAAATAGAAATAAAGTATTCAGGCTGGGCAGGGTGACTCATATCTGTAATCCCAGCACTTTGGGAGGCTGAGGCAACCAGATTGCTTTGAGCTCAGGAGTTTGAGACCAGCTTGGGCAACATAACAAAACCCCATCTCTACAAAAAATATAAAAATTAGCCTGGCGTTGGTGGCTCTAAGTAAGCCTTTAGAAACATTTAATTTTCTTTTCCACTAAGAAACACAAGTACTGCATCTACAAGGTATCTATGATAGAAAATGAAATTAAATGAAAAGTCTGAAAGATGTGTTTTGAACTAAACAAAATACAACTTTAGATTTTGGGGGTATATGAATACATTGCATTTTTCTTACAGAGCATTTGGCAGATAAAATCCAGTTTGTAAATTGCATAATTGTAATGTTGTTATATAAGATGTTAAATATATTAATTGCAACAGAGTATTTAACCAAAGTTCTTTCTCTTTTTTACAGAAACAGGTCACGTACAGAGAAAAGGTAACAATTGATAGATAAAGATATTTTGAAACATGGGTCTTAAATATTTACAGAGTTTAGAAAAGAATTATTTTTAATTCTCAACTACATAATGTTTAAGGCTTCTCAGATTATTTAAGTTATTGATATTTACCTCTGTTTCCGACTATCAAACATGCAGTAGAGAAAATAAGAGAAATTGTTCAAAAACTGTATTCTCTATAAGGAAGTTCATTCTAGTAGCAAGTACATCTTGCTGCTTGAATACTTTCTTTTGAATGAACTCTTGATGATGTAAAAGAACAATATTTATCCTTAAAGATGTAAAAGAAAAGTCCAGTAGAATAAAGTACATGTGTTTTCTATGTAAATTGCAAAGATGAAAAACATTTTACTTCATGGCATTAAAGTCACAGGTCAAAGTCAAGAGTTTATTGCCAATTTAGAGGAAAATTTCTTTTCAATGATACGTGGCATGACCTTCAACTTCTACTAGTTGTAGAATGGTTAAGGTCATCTCTTCGTACATTCAGAAAATCCAAATTATGTACATGACAAATGGTAGAGTCTATCGTAACCGATTTCTGGGGCAAACACAGTAAAATATTGCACAGTGGGATGAAAGGTTATTGACCTTGTGATATTATGTCTGACACTAATCATTATTTCCCAACTGAGCTATTTGAAAGGATAGTTAATACTTTGTTTGTTATTTTTTCTGATCATTTATAAGAATTGGAAAGGCTCTGCCCCTCCCTGCACCCCACTAAATGGAATACAGCTATTTCCGTTGGGATTTTGTCAACTAAGGACAAGTTTTAATGAACAAAAGAGTGTTTTAATTTACTTTCTTTCAATGCAGTTTTTCTTTTTTGCTTCAGTTTTAGTCAGAATTTTTTTTAGCCTCACATAATGTGAAAAAATACGAACCTTCATGAAGAGTTAAAATTTCAGGTTAATACTTTACCATCCAGAAAGAAAAATAAATATTGAGTATTCATTCTTTATATACTAAAACTATCCTGGTATTTTTTTAAAGAAAGCCTCAATAAATACTGATTTAGACATGCTTCATCTGTCTCGTCTCTAAAATGTGCTCTGTTTCTGGGTTCTGTAGTCCTGCCAGTGGGATTTTTTTCTCTTTCCATAAGTTGACATGTTCTCACCTATTGTCCTTTCTCATACTCTCCAGAAGTCCAGTTGCCAATTAACAACTGCTACCCAGAGATTTTCTCATAGCACATTGGACTAAGGCTATTGTCCTTTTTCACTATATGACCCATTCATTATAGGTCTTTGGCTTCTTTCTGTATTTTGAAACCTTAATACATCTAAGCACCACATATGCATTCCTTTGCTGTTCTTTTTGTGTAAACCATGGTCTAAATTTCTCTGCACTAAAAATGCATTAGAGATCATCATTTGAATTTGCTTTAGGCAACTGAGATATGACAAGAAAGAAGCACTACATAAACCAATTTGCCAAATTGTTAAACCTATGAGGGGCAGGCAATGTGTATCCCACGCATTATTCTCCAAGTCTTCTTGACATGACCTAAAGCAGTAAACTTGAGCACCCAGAGTATCTGCGTAACCTAGGAAAATGGGCTCACTCTGGCCCACTATTTGTGGGAATGCAGATAGAAAGAATCCTAGAAGCTGTAGTTGCAAAATAAAAGTCTTCTACATCTTTCATTATGCAAGGTTTGTCTTAAGTTACTCTATTATTATTACTTTTGTTGTTATTATGTCTATTTTCAGGTTTGTTACTTTGCCTATACTATTACTCCACTAATATTTCTATTATTCTAGAATCAACCTTGCTATGCCCCTAACTTTGAAGCAACAAAGGAAAGTTTTCTATTTTAAAAATAGAGATGACTCTATAATAGGCTGTAAAATGGCCCAAATGTGAGACCAAATATCATGAAGAACTTTCCAGGTAACTTTGGCTTAAGAGCTGTAAGATGTTGCACATCATCACTAGCCAGTGAAAGTAAAGCACAGAATATTTATGATAATATGATAAAAACCAGGCTAAAATCCTTTCTTAGGAAAGCTCACAAGAAAGGAACTCAAAATGTCTGGCTCCTTTTTTAGGAAAAGTGTTCCAAGAACAGAAGTGTCCCAGGCCAGGAAACAACCTATACCCATCACTTTTTTAAAGATACATCCTAGTCTGCCTTCTTTCCTTTACAGCATTGTTTACCCATGTAGGATATTTTGAGAAGCATCCATCTCTCTAAAATGCTTTTTTCCTAATAAGTTATTAACCTATTGAAATAATTATTTTAAATGGTAAACTAGGACATTGATGATGCTGAGGCAGTTTTCTTGTAGCAGGGATGACTGGGTTGCCATTGTTTTGGGAAAATAAGAGCAATTCCATTGTTCTTAAGAACAGTTAATTTAGTATATAATAAAAAAGG
Source organism: Hylobates moloch (assembly GCF_009828535.3). Lineage (NCBI taxonomy): Eukaryota > Metazoa > Chordata > Mammalia > Primates > Hylobatidae > Hylobates > Hylobates moloch. The sequence goes on along the minus strand of NW_026652281.1, from coordinate 56,379,987 downwards.
CATATTAAAAAGCTAAAAAGCTAAAAATGGTATGTTCTTCAAAATTTGGTCTATAACTAACCTTGTTCACTTCTTCACCATGAAACAAACAAAAATTTCCCTTCTCCTCATATATAAACATCCTTATAAAAAAGTGCAGTTTCTATTCTGCATTTTTCTGAATCCGTCTCAAGGAAGGTGAGTTTCAAATGAGTACCTTAACAGAGGAAACACTCGAATTTCCTCATCTATGTGGTATTACTTGTATTTTATGAATGCCTTACATACAATCAGTTCTTTCTTTTTTGGAGCCAGGCATCTATGAGACAGATCAGTTACTGAATTTAGAAGCACTACAGTTACTTGTAGAGCTCCTGCATTACTCGGGGTTATCCAGAAAAATAGAACCAAGAGTATGTATATATCTATCTATCTATCTATCTATCTATCTATCTATCTATCTATCTATCATCTATCTACCTATCATCTGTCTATATGTTCTTGTACATGCACATATATACAAAAGAGTGTGTGTGTATATATATAGAGAGAGAGAAAGAGAGAGAGGAGATTTATTATGGGAATCGTCTCATCAGATTATGGAGACCAAGAACTCCAAAATTAATTTGGGACAAATAATTGCAAACCAAAGCTTGAGGTTACATGTCTGATTGAGAACTGTGATGGTTAATTTTATGTGTCTACTTGAGTAGGCTATGGGATGTCCAGATAGCTGGTAAAATATTATTTCTGGGTGTGTCTGTGAGGGTATTTCCTGAAAAGATGATAATTTGAATAGGAAGACTAAGTAAAGAAGATCATATTCACTGGTGTAAGTGCACATTATCCAATCTGTTGTGGGCCTAAATAGAACAAAACGGAAGAAGAAGGGTGACTTTTCTCTGTCTCTATTTCAGCTGAGACTGGGACATCCATCTTCTCTTGCCCTCAGACATTGACATTCCTGATTCTTCAGCCTCTGGGCCCAAACATAGACCCTCCTCCACTATACCTATTCTCAGGTCTTTGGATCAGGAGTAACACCATCAGCTTCCCTTGTTCTCAGGATTTTGGACTTGGACTAAATTACAACCACCAGCTTTCCTAGTTCTCCAGATTGCAGACTGTGGGAGTTCTTGGTCTCCATAATCTCATGAGCCAATTCCCATAATAAATCTCCTCTCTGTCTTCTCCCCCCTCTCTCTATATATACACACTGTTGTGTATATATGTATGTATATATATATATACACACACAGACACACACACACTTTGTTCTGTTTTTCTGGATAACACCGAATAATACAGGAACTCTACTAGTGACTGTAGTGTTTTTAAATTCAGATGGTATCTTAAATTATAGATAGAAAAGCTGAGATCCAAAATCTTAAGTTATTACTCTCAGGTCATAAAATAAGTATGTCACAAAGCTGAAAATAAAACCTGAAATACTGATTCTTGGATTGGCACTCTAGCCTCCAGTATATCACACTGCTTTTCCAACCTCACTTGACCAAATTCTCCCTTAGTTAGACAGTCTTACAGAAACCTATTGTTTTATATATTAAAATGAGGAAATAATTTTTTAGTTTTGTGTATACAAATAATATAGTAATTATTTTTATCTCCATTTCTAAGGTATTTAACCTGAGTCTTTATGGAATTTCCCAGGCCACATCTCACATCAAATTCTCGACTATGAATTTCTAAGGAACTATAGACTTTTATACTACAAGTAACAAACCTATGTTCAAAGACGGAAATAATTTTTGCAAATTAATAAGGAAAGAAAATGTCAGAATCTGGGCATAGTTCATGTGTTGGATGGTGCCAATCTCATGGACTCTCTACTCCTGGTTTGGTCTGTTCTTACAAGAAAAGTGTCAAAACCTTGGTCAAGTGCAATGCACAGGAGTTGCATCCACAACAGCAGTTAGTCAGAAAGAAAAGGTATTATCCAAGGATGCTACAATATAGTGTCTTTCCACCTGAATTAATCATTTTCAGAAAATAAGACTAAAAGTACTGTTAAGAAGCAACAAGGGCAAAAGAGAGATTTACTGCTGATCGAAATGGACTAGTAATTCTTTGTTCATCCTCATAAAAATCATGCAGTGCAGCAGGGGGGAGAAATTAAAGAAGCATTTAGAAGGCCAGTGGCAATGGTATATCATTGTAAAGACAAAAGAATGAGAGCATATTAGGTGAACCATAGCACCAAAGAAAGAGAAGTAGGTGCCTGCTGTCCTCCTTTGATCTTACCTTATTCATCACAGCAAACTTGTCTATGTAATATAGGAAGTTTCTCCTTACAGGAAAAGAAAAATATTTTGAAACAGACATATAAAATCTTCTTGTGCAATTCTTTATGTATATGTAAAGATATATTTCTGCCAGAATTGGAAGATGAGTCATATTTGTGTATTTGCCAAAATGTAAAAATTTTGTTGACAGCAGAGTTTACAACAGAGATACATGCCTTTAGATTACTTTTGTGGTAATTCTTGACAAAATTTTCTATAGAGATTTTAATTTCTATAGATATTTTAACTTTTCTGATGTGCTTTCATGCCTTTTTCTCCATTCATTTATTTGTTTACAGATATTTGTGAAATGGCCGCTGTGGCTGGACTCTGTCCTAGATGCCGGTGATGCATTGGTGAATAAGACAAACCTTGCTCTGACTGTTGGAAGCTTATATTTTCACGGTGGAAAGACAAATAATGAACAACTAAATAAACGAGATGTTTTTAGAGAGTGACAGAAGAACTAAAATCAGGTTGGTAAGAGTGTAAGTTCCTATTAGGAGCTAATGGAAAGTGGTCTGAGCGGATCATTGTGATGAGGGGACTCTAAAGTGAGAAGGAGCTAGCCGGGGGAAGATTATCATTAATTTCTTTAAAGCACTCTGAGAGGTATTTTGACCCTGTGCTAATGCACCTATTTTACGAAATAGGAACATGAGACACAGAGAGAATAGCTGACTCCCCTAGTGAGCACAGTGCATTAATAGCATAGCCAAAGCTAAACCCAGGCCTCCTCATTTTTCTATAACCATGTTTAAAATATGAGAAATACATGGCAGATGAAGATGTATAGTATTATGGATTGGTAAAATAAATGCAAAATAAAATGTTCATTATTCTGGAGTGATGTATATTTTTCTCACTCAGTGTTATTGGATTTGTTTTCTGTGTTTTTTGTTTGCTTTAGTGTAGCTTATGTCTGTTTGTGTATTATAAACCAGTGCTTTAGAGTACTCATTTCTTTAAAAAACTGTTAGTAAACTTAAATTAGCAATTATGTATGTTTAAAAGTACATTTTTACCAATAAAGAGAAGGATTTCAAATAGTTTTATATTAGCAGGATTCAAGAGTGAAATATATATACTTTTCTTCCCAGACCCTTGTGCCCATTTTCTAAACTTGTGTATTTTAGGAATTCCCCCATTGAAGATAAAACTGCCAGACACTCAGTCTCCCAGCATCCCTTCTGGCTTGTCTAGGACAATTGGTTGCATCACCCCATATTCTGAATTAGGAACTAACAAACAAATGAGCAAGGGTGAGAATCCATTTTCAGGATAGATGGTGACCTAGCATTAACATCATTCACATTTCAGGGGCATCAGAGAAGGCAAGGTCAGTGCCATGCAGAGTGCCCAGAGCCGGCCACAGCGGCAGTGCAGGGACAGCATCTGGTACTCATGGGCCAGGAGTCTTCTCTGAGGTTTGGATTTTGGGGTATGACTTTGCTGCTGCTCTTGCTCTTGCCTAGCTGTTTTTGGTTTGTCCATTTCTGAGATGCTTATCAGACTGTGAACATGTCAGTGTAATATCAGTAAATGTCTTCTCTGGTTAAATAGGTCAGAAGTGCTTTCTGTTGCTTGTAACATTCAAATCATGTCTAGATACAGCTTCTCTGAATAAAATTATATGTGTGTATATATATATCTATATATGTATAACAGATATTACCTTTATTAGAAATCTCAGATTGGAGCTAGGTCAGAAGACAAATATATGAAATTTAAAATACCTCCACAGGAAAATTCTGCCCCTATTGGGAACCTCTGGAATTTTAAATTCATTGAGTCCTAAGGCAGAAATCAGTGGTGGGGGAGGTGGGGGTTGGGGTGAAGTGAAATAAAAATTTGGATGAATTTTGTCTTTTGTGGGTACAAGATTCTGAGCATTATGGAAATACATTTTGCAAACACAACTGAGGGAGCCTGAGAATCATGGGAGATGCCACATATATAAACAAAGCCCATCTGTTACAAATTAAACATCTATAAAAATATATAGATAATACACTTTTCAAAAAAAGTTTTAAAATATTTATAGTATATGTTTTGTGAAAATTATATTGAACAAAATGAGAGCGAATTTCTTTAACCAATCTTTTTCTACTAGTTTTAGTCTCTACATTCACGAAGTCTCATATTTGGAGGAAACAATAAAGCCCCTCAATAAACTAAAAGTAAACAAACAAACAAACATAACCACCCTATCTCTAAAAGAAAGGGAGGAAATAAAAAGCCTACTAGCCATATCCTGAATGGTGAAATGCCCCAAATTTGCAAACATATTACATAAGTGAAATATTAGTGCCGAAGTGTGAAATGGCTTGCATTTCTTTAATAATTTTCTACTTAGGAAGAGTGGGTGATTTTTGAGGTGAAAAATAAAGATTTTATTTTTCAAAAGCATATAAACCATAAATTCAAATTAAATTAGCAAAATATGTTCTTGCCATTTTTATAGGATGGCATCAGATACAATTTTTGACTTGCTCTATCTGCATGCTATGACTATAACACCAGTTGGCATAGGATTTTACTTCAAGAAGCTAACAGATAATTAACCATCTGAACACCCTCGTGAGTGGCTCTCTTACTTGTATTGGAGAAATTATGTGTGCAGATGACATTGCAACATTGTCATTTTTACCTCATTACTATTTCTTGTTTACTTATTTATATTTCCGGTCCTGGGTGATAATGATTTGTCATTCAATATAGTAACCATCATCCTTTAAGATCCCAATATAAAGCACAAGTATAAACTCAGCCTTATTTTAAAACGTAACACACAATTATGCTGCTATCAAAGAGTTTAGTGAAATGTTCTTGTGATGCATTCCAAATATAAACATTCCATTGTTTCAGCAGAATTGAGGTTCATATAAAAACAGAGGGCACTTGACAGACAGGTGTCAAAGTTTAGGCATAATTAATATCCTTCTCTGACCCACAGGTCAAGAACTAGGCTTACATCAACACTGACTAATTTAGATTAACAAAGGTTTATGGAGTAAGCCACAGGGGATCCATCGGAATGCCATAAATAACTGAATAGTGTTATATAGAATCAAGAGGATATCGATTGAGTTGCTGTCCTGGGAACACTGGGGTGGCTTCTAATTTTCTTCAGCACTGCTCTATAATAGGACTACCCTGCATGTGTTTCCAGATGGTGGTTTTTCTTGAGTGCCAAAGTTAAGTCAATGCCACTAGGGAAAGTGGGAGGGGGCTAAGGAAACTGTCCTACTATCCACATTTAGAGAATTCTCACTGAAGGAATGATTTCATCTCTCAGCATCTCTTAGTGACTTAATATTCAAAAATTTTAACTGATGTTGTTTCATTTGCTACAAGGTAGAAATTCCAGCAATGTAAATTAGTTGTTATTAATAAGTCCTAGATTTCATTGTTAAAAAGTTAAATTTAGTGATTCTACAGGGAATACATTTAAAGGAACAAAGTAAAAGTGAGAAGAAGTAATAAAACATAAAATTCAGTTTTTTAGCTCATGTCTTTCAAAAGCTTTATAGACCTAATTCCAAACACTTTGCAATTGTTCTTGTGTACCTCTTGTCCCCCCTTCTAAGTTTCTCACACTCCTCATTGGCTCAAAATCTGTTATTTTCCAAGTCCCATCCAAATCATCTCTAATCCTAGTTTTGGAAGACTGTTTTCATCTTCCTTCTGACCTCCCTCCTCTTCTTTGTCTCTTGCGATTTTATTATGTCAATTTCACCTATAAATAGGCTTTGTCTCCCGTCCACATCAAGCCCCTGTGGTTCATTCCTTCTCTGCTGGCTCTCCATTTCACCTTTTTAAAAGTCTAGGAATTAGCTTGACTGAGAAAACTTCTCCATAGAAAGTAGAGAAAGGTGGAGGAAAGTTAACTGAGAAGACAATTAAGACTGGTGTGAAATGATAGTAGAAGTTGGGAAAAGGAGGCTGAGATAAGCAATGGGTAAAAATATGTATATATTTTTACTGGATTTCCTCAAAAATGTATGTTGTGCTGCCATGAAAGGGAAGGATGTTTTGATTTTCTTTGGTTGTTTAAATATCTGTCACTTACCATCTTGTGTATAGTTTTGCTGCTCTAATTTCAGTATTGATTTTATAAATCCCAACTTTCATTTTTTTTTCATAGCACAACGAAAGAAGTTCCCTGAACTTTGAACAGTAAAGTCAAATTATGTGGAAACCAAATGTCTATAGGTCTTTATAATCCTAAATTATGTGTTACTCAAGAAATGGCATAATTAATGCAACCTAGGTAATTGTACAACATGTGCATGCCTTAAGAGACCTGGATTCTCTAGTACTATGATCTCCATGTAAATGCCTAAGTTTTATGTTGCTACTTACATTCAGATTTATAGAAGCATCCTGAGAAAAATCTAAGTGAAGGCTGTATCATATTAATTTCCTCTCAGTGACTATCCTATGGATTTTCCTAAAATATCAGTATGTACATTTTGATATATTTGAATATATAGCTCTGTAGTAGTCCATTCTCATGCTGCTAATAAAGACATACCCGAGACAGGGTAGTTTATAAAGGGAAGAAGTTTCATTGACTCACAGTTCAGCATGGCTGGGGAGGCCTCAGGAAATGTACAATCATAGCAGAAGGGGAAGCAAACACATCCTTCTTCATGTGGTGGCAGGAGAGAGAAGTGCAGAGCAAAGGGGCGTGGGAGGGAAGACCCTTATAATACCATCAGATCTCATGAGAACTCACTATCATGAGAACAGCATGGAGGTAACCATCCCCATGATTGAATTACCTCCCACCACCAGGTCCCTCCCTTGACACGTGGGGATGATGGGAACTCCCATTCAAGATGAAATTTGGGTGAGGACACAGCCAAACCATATAATTCCACCCCTGGCACCTCCCAAATCTCATGTCCTCATATTTCAAAACCAATCATGCCCTCCTGACAGTACCCCAAAGTTTTAACTCATTTCAGCATTAATTCAAAAGTCCACAGTCCAAGCCTCATCTGAGACAAGGCAAGTCTCTTCTGCTCATAAGCCTACAAAACCAAAAGCAAGTTAGTTACTTCCTAGATGCAATGAGGTGCAGGCATTTGGCAAATATAGTCATTCAAAACTGGAGAAATTGGCCAGAATGAAGAGGCTATAGGCCCCATGCAAGTCTGAAATCCAATAGGATAGTCATTAAACCTTAAAGTTCCAAAATGATCTCCTTTGACTCCATGTCTCAGATCTAGGTCATACTAATGCAAGAGGTGGGCTTACACAGCCTTGGGCAGCTCCACTGCTGTAGCTTTGCAGGATACAGCTGCCTCCCAGCTGCTTTCATGGGCTGGCATTGAGTGTAGCTTTTCCAAGCACATGGTGCAAGCTGTTGGCAGATCTACCATTCTGGGTTCTGGAGGACAGTGGCCCTCCTCTCACATATCTGCTAAGCAGTACCCCAGTGGGGACTCTGTGTGGTGGTCCCAACCCCACATTTCCCTTCTGCACTGCTCTAGCAGAGGTTCTCTCTGAGGGCCCTGACCACGCAGCAAACTTCTGCCAGGACATCCAGGCATTTCCGTACATACTCTGAAATCTAGGCAGAGGTTCCCAAACCTCAATTCTTGACTTCTTTGCACCCACAGGCTCAACACCACGTGGAAGCTGCCAAGGCTTGGGGCTTATACCCTCTGAAGCCGTGGCCTGAGCTGTACCTTGGCTCCTTTTAGCCATGGCTAGAGCAGCTGGGACACAGAACATCTAGTCCCTAGGCTGCACATAGCAGGGGGCCCTGGATCCAGCCCAGGAAACCATGTTTCTCTCCTAGGCCTCTGGGTCTGTGATGGGAGGATCTGCCATGAAGGTCTCTGACTTGCCTTGGAGACATTTTCCCCATTGTTTGGTGATTATCATTGGACTCCTTGTTATTTATGTGAATTTCTGCAGTCAGCTTGAATTTCTCCCCAGGAAATGGGTTTTTCTTTTCTATCACATTGTCAGGCTGCAAATTTTCCAAACTCTTTCTTCTTTTTCTTTTTTGAGGCAGAGTCTTGCTCTATTGCCCAGGCTGGAGTGCAATGGTGCGATCTCGGCTCACTGCAAGCTCTGCCTCCCAGGTTCATGCCATTCTCCTGCCTCAGCCTCCTGAGTAGCTGGGACTACAGGTGCCCACCCACACGCCTGGCTAATTTTTTGTATTTTTAGTAGAGATGGGGTTTCACCGTGTTAGCCAGGATGGTCTCCATCTCCTGACCTCATGGTCCGCCCATCTCAGCCTTGCAAAGTGCTGGAATTACAGGCGTGAGCCACCAGACCTGGCCTAAATTTTCCAAAGTTTTATGCTCTGCTTCCTCTTGAACACTTTGCCATTTAGAAATTTCTTCCACTAGATCCCCCAAATCATCTCTTTCAAATTCAAAGTTCCACATACCTGTAGGGCAGGGGCAAAAAGTCGCCAGTCTCTCTACTAAAGCATAACAAGAATCACCTTTGCCTCCCAATGAGTTCCCAATGAGTTCCTCATCTCCATCTGAGACCACTTCAGCCTGGACTTTATTGTCCATATCACTATCAGCATTTGATTAAAGCCATTCATCAAGTCTCTAGGAAGTTCCAAACTTTCCCACATCTTCCTGTCTTCTGAGCACCCCAAGTCTCTAGGAAGTTCCAAATTTTACCAGATTTTCCTTTCTTCTTCTGAGTCCTCCAAACTGTTCCAACTACTGTCTGTTACCCAGTTCCAAAGTCACTTCCACATTTTCAGGTATCTTTACAGCAGCACCCCACTCTACCAGTACCAATTTACTATATTAGTCCATTCTCAAGCTGCTGGTAAAGATATACCAAAAACTGGGTAACTTATAAAGGAAAGAGGCTTAACTGATTCACAGTTCAGCATGGCTGGGGAGGCCTCAGGAAACTTACAGTCATGGTGGAAGAGGAGGCAAACGTGTCCTTCTTCATGTGGTGGCAGGAGAGAGAAGTGCAGAGTGAAGGGCAGGGTTGGGGAAGCCCCTTATGAAACCATCAGATCTCATAAGAACTCATTATCATGAGAACAGCATGGAAGTAACCGTCCTCATGGTTCAATTACCTCCCACCAGACGCATGGGGATTGTGAGACCTACAATTCAGGATGACATTTGGGTGGCGACACAGCCAAACCATATCAAGCTCATTAGACACTATGATAATTTTAGCTTTCAGAGTTTGAGACTCTAAAATATTGAAAATCCATACCTTTGGATTTATGCTTCAGGTTAAACTAGTGCCAGTACCAGTGGATAGAGTTAGGTAATAGTTCTCAGCCAGGAGTGATTTTGTCCCTCCCCCCCTACATAAAAGACATTAGGCAACACTTGATTTTTATAATTCGGTGGGTGCTATTGGCATCTACTGAGTAAAGGCCAGGAATGCTGCTAAAAAGCTTACAATGAACAGAACATCTCCCAAACAATTATCATATCTAAAATGTCAATGATAGTGACAAGGTTGAGAAACCCTTGATCAAATGTTTGTGAAGTGTTCTTACCAAGTTTTTTTCTCTAGGCCTTTGACAGCAGCCAAGATGTGACTTCAAGATATGCTGCTCAGCACTACTTGTATAGCTTTTTCTGAGATATAGGTTTTTTAAAAATGTATCTTTTAGGCATTATATCATAATACAATCCAAAAGAAATTTAGTTAAGAACATTCTGACAGTGGCAGGGGGCAGTCAAATGCCTAGGCCAATGGGGGAGGGTCCCCGGTAAAACCCCACTTTCAAACCAAAGACAGCTTAAAGCCTATAAGCCAAGCTACAGGTTCTGGGTAAATCCACAGGCCAGATTGAGAACCTCTCTTCCCATTTGGTGCACTTTCCTTTGATTGATCCCCACCCTTCACCTATCTTACATATACCTACTTTTCCCTGACTGGTTTTCACACTGTCATGTCCACTTTGAGTGGTGCCTTTGTTTTAGCCTTTTTTGCCTACTCACAAGTAAATCAGCATGCACTCCCCCATTCTGGGCCCATAAAAGCCCCAGACCCAGCCACACTGGGAGACTGACCACACAACTTTAGGTGGGGGACTACCCTCACATCCCCTCTCTGCTGAAAGCTGTTTCTTCACTCAGTAAAACTCTTCTCCTCCCTCCTCACTCTTTGTCAGTGTAACCTCATTCTTCTTGGATGAGGGACAAAAACTCAGGACCCACCAAACACAGGAATTACAAAGAAGACTGTAACATTGTGGCCCTCTGCCCTCTGCTGGTGAAGGGCAGTCACCCCATGTGATGGGAAGTGGTGGTGGGGCCAATCTATTCTTGGAGCCATGGGCCAGAGTGGAGTGATGGGACTGACAGAGCTGTTAACACACTGCTGTCCATGAGGCTGTGGATGACAGGACTAAAAGAGCTATTAGCATCCTGTAGCACCCTCTCTGGGGCTTCAGGGTTGTGGGCTTCCTTGTTTGGGTGCCACCATATTTCCCTTGTCTGGACGCTAGAGTCTACCACAGGAGTCACTTGTGACATGCCTGGTCCAGCTGCAAGCCCTGCACAGAGCCTGCTCCTGTGCCAGCACTTGCAGTGACCAGCCAGACCTCACACTAGCTCACCCACACATCCTCTGCAGCCAGGGGCTGAGTGTGCAGTTGCAGCATCTGTGGGATCTGCACTGGAGCACAAGCCAAGCTTTGCCTGGCAGGCCAAGCAAGGGGGATGCCTCCTGTGGTGAACCCGGGGCCAAGTGAGGCCTGGGCAGGAGCATTGCTGACTGGAGGTCTCTGGCTGGCAAAGTGGCTAAGAAAAATCCTGTGTCATTTCTACTTCAATTACAATGGGTAATACATATAAATTTTAATATTATTTTTGATTTTGATAAAAATACTTCTTATGCAAATGCCATTCTGTATTTATCCTTTTAGCTCAAATGTTATTCCAACATACCTTAGTGATAAATACTGTGAGTAAACATTAACCTAAGTTTCATAAAGGCTCTGAGTATGCATATATTGAAGAAGGATTCTAAAATGCTTTAGGTTATTATTTTTATCCAACAGATTAGGTTTTGACTTTTAATATTTTTTCAAAAAGTATAAAACATGGAAAATTAACTGTTAATTTATTAGAATTTTTAATTGCTTTTCCAAAAAGTATTTACTCTTTCAAATATAGAGAGTTTTTTTTTAAGTTCTGCAATTGAATCAAAATACTGATAATAAAGGCTTACTTTATATTTTCTCCACTAAAAACTTATTTAAATATTATACTTTGCATATGTGGGTATGTAAAATAAGCTTTTATTGATCATGTAAGATTACTATAAATAGTTTAATTCAACTTTTTGAATTATAGAATGAAAGTCTAATTGGAATTACAAAAGTTCACCTTCTGAATTGAAGTCCCCTATACAATTGAGTTTGATTTTAAATATTTATTGAGCAACTTGCATGTATAAAGCATCATATAAAATGTTATTTCTCTACAAATAATCTACTTAGTCATTTCCATCACAGATCAGAAATGCTTCATATTAGGTGTTTCCATTAAGATGTAGTAAAGCCACAAGATAACAACATAACAAAACCAAATCAACATAATATATAAAAATCATAATTTGAGTAAGGCATTAAAGAGCTGAGATTATAAAGCAATCAAATGAGCTGATTTCCAAAGTGTGACAAGACCTTCCAACAGAGAAGTTTCACACAAACTGTTTCATATTTGGCAGAGAATGGGTGAAAGGAGAAGCCACCATAGAAGTGAGTAAGAAAAAAACAACAAAAATTTTAATGAATTCTTAAGAACTGAGTGTGGGCTAAGTTAACAGTGTAGAATCCCTGGGAGCCTCAGGCATATGGGTAGTCCACATACATTTCTCCAGGTCTTTTTCATAGTATTCCATTGGGTGTCAATGAAAAAATAGGAGCAAAGCAAAAGACTTGAGAAAGGACTATTTGGTGGTGCTCAAGCACCAACTCCACACACTTCCTGGAAGCTTCTGTCATTTAAAAGAGATGTCATAAGTCTAAGCCACTGCGGAGGAGTCAGGAGACCCTCTGACGCCCAGGATGCAGGAAAACATCAACTTTTCCTGAGGCAGAGGTAGAAACAAAAGCAGTTTTAACACACAGGATTTGCCTAAAACTGAGGTATGAGCAGAAGAACTAAGAAAATCCCTGGCTTCACCGTTATACTTGTCCCAATTATCAAGCAACAGCAGTGTGACACTGAGGGAAAAAATTGTGGAAGAATGTAAGAAAAGACCACCTCTGTAGTACAGGAATGACTTGTCTTCTGAAAGCTTAAGGTGAAGCAAGAATGCTGAGAATGATCCCCTGGCACCCCAGACCACCCAATAAGTGCAAGAAAGCAGAAGCTCACTGCTGGAAAAATTTGAAATCGCTGCTATACTCTACCAATAACAAGAAAAATTATGCCAGTAACAAATCCCAAACCTAGCTCAACTGATGACTACATTGACTAGACCGCTGACACTGATAGCCTAATCAAAGAAAAGTCATGTCTTTTTTTGGCCATAAGTTCCATTTACTTCACTCTCTACTGCTCTACACAGAATTTCTAACATTAAAATAAAAATATAAGACACACACACAAAAGCAATTGAAAAAAAATGACACCTTGTCAAGAGATCAAACAGGCAACCAAACCAGAACAGACCCAGAGATGACATTTATTGAGCTCTCTGTATCAAGCACTGTGCTGCCTACTTTATGAATGAGATATAATTTAATGCTATTATTGGTGTATTATATCCACATTATTTATAGTCCATTATATATTTTGCACATATGAAAAAACGTGTAAAGAGATAAAGACATGTTCCCAATTTGCAGAACTAGTATGTTGGAATTAGGATTTAGACACAAGTCAGTATGTTTTCAGTGGCCAAATTAGTTATACAATCTTCCAAATATGGCAGTATAAGAAGAAGTAATTGAGCACAGAAATTTGTCTATGAATTATTTCTTCATTTACTTTTAGAAAAAGATATATAATAGTTATTTTTTTCTAAAAATAGAATTAGAAGAGGAAGAATGTCAGAGAATAACTTTCTATGTGCCATTTCATCTGCTTCTATATCAGATCTCAAGTTTTCTTACCTAAATATCTGCTTAGTGTTAAGAGATTCATGTCTATGGGTTATCTTGTTGAACAACATTAACTATTTAGGTATTTAAATATACAGCCTAGATAGTTCTGGCTGTGAGGGGAAACATTTTATTGGAAAATCTACTAGACTCCTGGGAATATTAAATTTTCAGACTTTCATTCTTTCCAAGGCAGCAGGTTCCAGAATGGAAACGTTGTTTCAGGTTGGCAGGAGGTCTATAAGACAGGTAAATATTTTCTCTTCATCCTACCACTAGACCAATGGTCAAACATAGAGACCATTTTTTATAAAAGTTGGAATAGGATATAAAAAGGAAACAAGAACATGAAAAAGGCAAAACACATTTCGGAAAAAGGTGCAAAAAAGACCAAACCTTCCAGTCAAAATTTAATGTTGGCTGGGTGCAGTGGCTCTCGCCTGTAATCCCAGCATATGAGGTTCGTGTAATACACTTTGTTAGTTGCCTACAAATATCTATTGGTTACTTTCTACTTTGCCTATGGTTTCTATTTTCAGCCAACAAAAATGACCATAGTTGTTTTAGCTGATTATAATAGTTTATATCCTTGACGCCCAAAAACAGTTGCCATTACCTGTATGGGACTTTTGAGCATTTAAAATGTAAACAGTCCAAATTAAGATATGCTGTAAGTATAATATCTCATCAGATATTGAAGAAGTAGTACAAAAACATTGTATAATTTGTTATTCATATTATTAATGTATTATTTATTTATTTGTAGAAACAAGTTCTTGTTCTATCATCCAGGCTGGAGTGTAGTGGTGCGATCATAACTCATTGCAGCCTTAATCTCCTGTGCTCAAGTGATCCTACCACCTCAGTCTTCTTAGTAGCTGGGACTACAAGCACATGCCACCATTTCCAGCAATTTTTTTTTTAATTTTAAGATGGCATCTTGCTATGTTGCCCAGGCTAGTCTTGAACTTAATCATTCCTCCCACCTTGGTCTTTCAAAGGGCTGGGATTAAAGGAGGGGGCACTGAGCCCAGCCTGTTGTTATTTTTAATAATTATATATTGAAATAATAATATTTTGACTATATTGCATTAAACAAGATACATTACTGAAATTAATTTTACCTGTTTTTACCATTTTAATGTAGGTATTATGGATTAACAATTACATATGTGGCTTGCCTTATATGTTTATTGGATAGTGGGTTTTGAGTTGTTGTATATTTTAAAGAGTCTATTTTGCCTTCATTTTTGAATGAAGAAATGTTAAAAGAAGTCCTTCATGCAGAAGAAAAATAATATCCGATGGAAATATAAATCTACGTAAAGGGGAAGGTCATTAGGAATGATAACTATATGGGTAAATATAATTATTTATTGTTTAAAATTACTTTAGAGGATAATTGACAGTTCAAAGGAAAAATAATGAATAATGAAAAATATTGTGGAGTTTATAAAATAGATGGAAACAAGTATACGGCAATAAAACCAAGTCCAAGAAGGAGGTATGGTTGTTGAAGTATACTGTTTTAAGGTTTTTGTGCTCTATGTTAAGTGCTACATGACTACTTGAAGGTAGATTGTGATAGCTAAAGATGTATTTTATCAACTCTAAAGAAACCCATACAAATAGTATAGCTAATATGTCAACAAAGAACATAAAGCAGAATCATACAACATATAACATTAATCCAAAAGGAGGCAGGAGAGGAGGAGTACAAGGAAAACGTGATAATCATAGCACACAAATAGCTATTTGGTAGATTCAAACTAAAAATACCAATAAAATCTTAAATGCAAATGGTTTAAATACCTCAATTGAATTTTCTTTTCTGATTTTTTTCCAGATAGATTAATAAAAAGCAACACACAGCTTTGTGATGCCTACAAACATATAAAAATGTAAATAGGTTGAATGCAAAAGCATTAAAAAACCACACCATATTAACACTAATTCAAAGAAAACTGTAGTGAATTGAAGACAGATACTTAAAAAAAATACTTACATATGAATGTTAATAGCAGCGCTGTTTATAGCTTTCTGTCTTCCAGAATAACTGTCAGTTGTTAAACATTTACCCGCATACTCCAATCTTCATAGATGCAGAAAACTGTTTGACCAAATTCAACACCAATCCATGATTAAAAATGCATTGCAGGCCGGGCGCAGTGGCTCACACCTGTAATCCCGGCATTTTATGAGGCTAAGGTGGGCAGATTGCCTGAGATCAGGAGTTCGAGACCAGTCTGGCCAACATGGTGAAACCCTGTCTCTACTAAAAATACAAAAATATTAGCCAGGTGTGGTGGCATGCACCTGTAATCACAGCTACTTGGGAGCCTGAGGCAGGGGAATTGCTTGAACCAGGGATGTGGAGGTTGTAGTGAGCCAAGATCGTGCCACTGCACTCCAGCCTGGGTGACGGAGCAAGACTCTGTTTCAAAAAAAAAAAAAATTGCAAACTAGAAGCAGAAGGCAGCATCCTCATGTTGATAAAGGACATCTACATAAAACCCTTCAGCTAGCATTGTACTTACTAGAAAAAGAAAATTTTTTCCACTGAAGATTGGGTCTAAAAAGATATTGCTCTCACAACTCATATTCAACATATTATGGGAGGTTTCAGGCAGTTCAATAAGGTTAAAAAAATTGAAAGCATACAAGTTGGAAAGAAGAAATTAAACTGTCTCCATTCACAGGCAACATAATTGCCTACACTGAAAACTCGAAAGAATCTACAGAAAAGTTACCAAACTAATAAGTAACTTTAATAACGTTTCAGTTTGCTAGGCCAATATACAAAAATCAATTGGATTTCTATATCCCAGCATTAAACAATTGTAGATTGAAATAAAAATGTGTATTACTTACAATTGCACCAAAATTATATAAATCTAATAAAATATGTTCAAGGCCTTTATGCTGAAAATTACAAAATACAGATGAAAAAAGTCAAAGATGATTCAAGTAAATGGAGAGAGGTGTGTTTACGAATTGAAAGATTCAACATTGTTTAGATTTCATTTTTCTCCTAAATAATCTATAAATTCAAAGAACTTCCAAAAACATCCAAATAATATTTTTTAGACATTATCAAGTTAATTCTAAAATTTATTTGGAAAGGCAAAAATAGCTAGAATAGCAAAACAAAACAAAACAAAACCAAAAAACCAAAGTTTAGAGCTCATACTAACTTATTTCAAGACTTACTATGAAACTACAATAATTTGTCAATGCAGTTTTGATGAAATTACAGACAGATAGACCAATGAAACAGAATATAGAATTCAGAAATCGCTTCACACAAATAAAATTAGTTGATTTTTGACAAAGATATGAAAGCAATTCAATGGAGAAAGAACTACCTTTTCAACAAATGGTGCTGGGACAATCGGATCTCTAGATGCAAACAAAAAACAAAAAAACAAATAAAAAAACAAAAACTTTGATATAGATGAAAAATTAACTCAAAATGGATTATATCACTAAATGTAATACATACAACTAGAAAAAATTATGAAACAAACTTTGTGAAACAAATCTTTGTGATTTGCCTTTGGTAAAGATATCTTTGGTAAAATTTAAAAAAAGCACAATTCACTAAAGTTTAAGAACTTGAACTTTATCAAAGTTAAATACATGTCTTTCAAAGACATATTGTTAAGAGAAGGAAAAGGCAAACCACAGACTGGCTAAAAATACTTGTAAATATTTGCAACAGGTATGGAATTTTAATTTGGAATATATAAAGAAATTTCAAAACCGAAAATGTAAAAACCTCAAACTATAAAAATCCTAGAAGAAAACCTAGGAAATACTCTCCTTGACATTAGCCTTGGCAAAGAATTTATGGCTAAAGTCCCCAGAAGCAACTGCAACAAAACCAAAAATTGACAATTGGGGACCTATTTAAACTAAAGAGATTCTGCACAGCAAAAGAAACTATCAACAGAGTAATCAGACAGCCTACAAAATGGAAGAAAATATTTTCAAACTATGCATCCAACAAAGGTCTAATATCCAGAATCTATAAGGAATTTAAACAAATGAAATAATCCTGTTAAGAAAAACCAAATAATCCTGTTAAGAAACGGGCAAAGGCCATAAACAGATACTTTTCCAAAGAAGACATACAAGCAGCCAACAAACATATGAAAAAATGCTTCACATCACTGATCATCAGAAAACTGCACACCAAAACCACAATGAGATACCATCTTATGCAGTCAGAATGGCTATTAATAAAAAGTCAAAAAACAACAGATGTTGGTGAGGCTGTGGGGAAAAAGGAATGCTTATACACTACTGGTGGAAATGTAAATTAGTTCAGACACTGTGGAAAGCAGTTTGGTGATTTCTCAAAGAAATTAAAACAGAGCTATCATTCAACCCAGCAATCCCATTATAGGGTATATACCCAAATGAAAATAAATCATCCTACCCAAAAGACACATGCACTCTTATATTCATCACCACACTATTCACAATAGCAAAGACATGAAATCAACCTAGGTGCCCATCAATTAAAGGAAACTGATTAAAGGACTGATTAAAGGAAATGTGGTCCATGTATACTATGGACAACTATGCAGCCATAAAAAAGAGTGAAATCACGTCCTTAGCCACAACATGGATGCAGATAAAGGCCCTAATACTAAGCAAATTAATGTAGGAACAGAAAACTAAATATTGCACATTCTCACTTATAAGTGGTAGCTAAACATTGAACACACAAAGAAGAAAAGCAGACACTGAGGCCTACTTGAGGGTGGATGGTGGAAGGAGGATGAGGATCAAAAACTACATGTGGGTATTATGATCACTACTTGCGTGATGTGATTCATACCCCAAATTTCAGCATCACATGATATACTTATCTAAGAAACATGCACATGTACCTCCTGTATCTAAAATAAAAGTTTAAATTTAAAAATACAATGAAATAAAAAACATTAAGAAAGCAAACATCCCAGTTAAAAATATGTTCTAATGATTTGAACAGACCCACTACCAAAGGAGACATACAGATAGAAAAAAGCATATAAAATATGTTCAACATCATTAGTTGCTAGGGAAACACAAACTAAAGTCAAATCTCATAGAACAGAAACAATAAGTAAAGACAAAAACTGACAAACCATGAAGATGGGAGCAGCAAATGGAAATCTCATCCATTGATGGTAAAACTGCAAATGGTACAATCACTTTACAAGTGTTCCCTAGAAAGTTACCATACCCTTGCTATACCTAGCAATCACATAGTAAAATCTTATGTTCACACAAATATCTGTATGCAAATATTAATATGGTTTTATTTGTTATTCACATAAATAGGCCCAACTCAATATTATTCAAAGGCGTTAAACATTTTTAAAAAATGGAATACTGCTTCCAGCTATAATAATGATTTAAGAATTAGACTTAATCTTCCACTGTAAACAACAAGGAAGTAAAAAAATACATGGGGTGACTGTTTCGTGTAACAATGACAACGGACTTTTATCTCTGAGAAAAGCAAAATAAAGATGGTGAGCCCCGATGTCACCCAAGTTTTCTGCCCAGTGGGTGTTTCTAGATTATGAGCACAGCAAGGGAAACCTAAATAGAGTCTGTTGGCCCTGCTGAGTTGGGGCTGGAAACTGGAATTCAGGGAAACTGAGACAGCTAGAAGTTTCAGCAAATAGTTCCAAAAAAGAGAACTACACAGAAAATAGTTACAGATATCTGCATGGGGTGTCCTTCAGTATTTCATAAGAATTACACTGCATATAAACAGATTCAAACTCTACAGAATATGACTAACATCCATTTTCAGGTGAGCAATATTGGTCCTCAGTATCTACCAACTTCTCCTAGATAGACTCTTTGCCCTAATCTTGGAGGCCAGGTATAATACGTACATTCTTTACCACACTAGCCATTTCCCCCCATCTCAACCAAATAAAAGCTTCTTTTCACTAAGGGGTTTGATAGCACCAATTGCCCAAAGAAAACGTGTTGTTAAGCGAACTTACTTGATTAAAAAATAATTGATCAATATCCTTCATGGACAGTAATAAAGACTGTGTAGTAACAGCAAAGAGATAAGACACATGAATCAAGGGAACTATATAAAGAATAAAAAAAGGGAACTATATAGAGAATAAAAAGTTTGACCTATAAAATATGGCCATTTGATTAATGTTAAAGATGCAAAAGCATCTTAAATGGAGAAAGACGAGCCTTTTAAATAAATACTGTTGCAACAATGGGTCATCCATTTGAAAACACATAAACCTAGACCTAAACTTTATTCCTTACAAAAGAGTTAGCACAAAGTGGATCATAGATCTATATTTAAAACATGAATCTATAAAACTTTTAGTAGAAAACATAGGAGTCAATCTTTTTCCTCTGAGGTTAGGCCAAGAAATTGTAGAAATGACATGAAAAGCATGATTCACGAGAAAAATTTTTGGAAAATTGGACTTATTTTAAACTAAAAACTCTTTTTTGCCAAAGACACTATCAAGAAAATAAAAAGACAAGCTACAGATTGAGAGAAAATATTTGCAAGTCATGTCTCTGACAAATATGAGGAATTCCTAAACCTCAATAATAAGAAAATAATCCAATTAAGGGCAGAGTGTGGTGGCTCACACCTGTAATTCCAGCACTTTGGGAATTACAGGTGTGATTTGGGAGGCTGAGGTGGGCAGATTGCCTGAGCTCAGGAGTTCAAGACCACCCTGGCCAACATGGTGAAACCCCATCTCTACTAAAGTACAAAAAATTAGCCAGGCTTGGTGGTGCACGCCTGTAGTCCCAGATACTAGATAGACTGAGACGGGAGAATCGCTTGGACTCGGGTGGCGGAGGTTGCAATGAGCCGAGATCATGCCACTGCACTCCAGCCTGGGTGACAGAGCGAGACTCTGTCTCTAAATAAATAAATAAATAAATAAATAGACAAAAACTTGGACACTTCACCAAAGAGTTATAAGTGTGAAAAATAATTACATAAAATATATTCAACATTATTATCCATTAGAAAAATTCTAATGAAATGACTACTACACACCTACTAGAATGGCTAAAATAAAAAAATACAGTATCAAGTGTGGCAAAGATGTGGAATTTTCGTACGTTGCTGCTGAGAATGCAAAATGATACAGTTAGTCTGGAAATAGATGGGCAATTTTTAATCAGTTAAATATATACCTACCACATGAGTCAGCAATACCACTTTTACCCATGTTCCTGAGACTAAAGAAGACTTACATTCACACAAAGTCATGTACATGAATGTTGATAACAACTTTGTAATAGCCATACCTCTGCTGTGGGTAGGGTCGGGGAAGAAAATAGCTAGGAATTTGGTTCAGGGAACTTGTTTCAGGAAGATGCAGAAGTGGCTACTAGGCACAAAGAAGGGCTTTGAGACAGCAGAAATGGCAAAATTGAAAGTACTACTAGGATTAGGAAAGCAGATGTTTTTGTGGCAGTTGGCATTGATTGATAACCATGGCATTCCTGCCAAGGGAAGTACAATAGAATGAGTGGAATTGACTTTTTCATATTTCAATGAGATGGCTGTTGATTGAAATAAAATAGTGAAGTGATTTTTATTCACACATCTGAATGTATGGATTTATATTCATTACATATATAAATCTTAACTTTTTTATTCTTAAAAATGTTAACTTAAAACAAGTCATTGAAGAAATACACAAAAATTCTCTGTATTTTTAGAGAAACTTTGTTATTCAGTTATATTATCTTGCTTTTTATCAGCTTTGAGGAATTATTTGACCCTATTCATACTTGAAAAATGAGCACAGAATGTAATTTTAAGAAGGAGACTATTATAACCTACTAACATTCTATATGTCTTTTACTTCTCTAGTTCATTGACTTGTAATTGTATACATGTATGAATAAAAATTTATTCAACAAACCTTTAAGATTATTAATTAGGTACCTGCTAGATTTTGACACAGGTTTTCTAGCTCTTATTTCTTTTAGGAAAAAAAAGAAATAATGGAAATATGTTTGCTATTTTGCTTGAAGACACAATTATCTGTGATTAATATTTGATAAAATTCCAACATGGATTTTGGGATTCCCACTAAGTTACCTGTTTATGTTCAGTAATATATGAGAGTTGCTAGGAAAAAACAGTTGCCTACTCTCAAAGTTAGATCTATCACTCACCTTTGACACAGTAGACAGTGATATGTTGTTAGATCTTCCAGAAACGTGAGTTGGAATTTCTGAGACAGCATTAAATTGGTTTGAAATGTAATTATCTTTGTCAGCAGACACAGCATACTATATTGGGTAGCAGTTCATCAGAAACAGTTACTGTAAAATGTGTGGTCCCTCAGGGCTCTATTCTTGTCCTTTTATTTTTATATTTATATGCTTTTCATGGCAGTATCATTAATAGATCTGGATTTGATTATCATATCTATGCCAATCTTACTCAGATTTACTAAATGGTTTTTGTAGAATCAAGTCGTATGACTTCCCAACTCCTTCTGCTTTATTAAGACTTAGAATTGAACGATAGGGTTAGTTCCTTCAAAAGGATGTTCATAGGAAAACATTAATATTAATCTATTTTATGAATTTTTTTCATATTGCACTTTCCTTCGTCTAGATTATGACTTAATTAAAAAATTACATTAGAGGACACTATACTGTCCTTATTGACTGCATTCTTATTTTTGTGTGGCATGGGAACTTCATAAAATGTATTTTTTATTGTATTATGAATAGATGTTGTACAGAATTATGATTTCTTTACTCTGGAATTCTATCATTTTTGAAGCTGATGCAGAGTTATGTAAATCCAGTGGGACCATCCAATTCTATCACATTATAATAGAGTCACTAATAGAAATGTCCCTACAGCAAATTTTATCATTCTCAAGATTTGAAGTGATTACAAAAGTGTGATGGGTAATATAGTGTGTTTTAAAAAATGATCTCACAGTGAAATGCTGTGGTGGTCATATTTGGCTTACAGGACCAAGTTTCAACTCTTAAGAATGATCTTCAAGTCCCCAACCTCCCTTTTTAGCTGAATCACTCAGTTTATTGTTTGTCTCTTTGTTTGTATGTATAGGTTATTAAGTTATCTACCAACAGGAGTGAACCAGAGATTCCCTAATTCTGAAAAATATATTAACCCTGTTTTTCCCCCTTAAAATATAATGTTAAATGAATGTCTCTCTTTTAGTTTTATTTCAAGCCACAAAGGCCATAATTGCAAAAAGAATTAGATATTATCTTATCCTAAAGTGAGATGTTTTGTTATCCTTGCAGCACATGCTAGGAGACAGTAAGCTAATCCTAGAACTGCCTCCTCTCTCACATGTAAGCTATAACAGACGAGTTTTGAATACTGAGGTGGGGAGAGATTTCTTTGAAGATAATTTTTAAGTGCGCTCTGGATTCCACATTTGTTTTATGGAGCACAGAATTTCTATGCTGTCCTCTCAAGTGGATTTTTAATAAGGCTAATACAAGGTTGGATTCCTTTGTGGGGTCCAGATCTGCTTCCCAAGAAACACCCACTTCATTTCCTCCAAATTCTGAAACTGAAGCTCATGCACATGCAATTACTTCTCTGTGTTAAGTCTTCAGGAGGAGGTACCTTCAGCCAAATTCTATTTTCTTTTTAGGTATGGAAGTAAGGAGGTAAAGAGGTATTTTCTTCTCACCTCAGAGCAAGTGAAAGAAACTTCAAAAGAACGGCTCAGGAAGTTCAACAAATTTTCATTGGAATTTGAAGGATCTCATGACTCATCCTCACTCACACCTAAAAAGACAAGAGAATCTGTCTGCAGGTGCCTCTTCCCAAAGACTTAACACAGAGAAGTAATCGCGTGTGCGTGAGCTTCAGTTTTAGAGTTTAGAGGAAGTTAAGTGGGTGTTTCTTGAGGAGCAGATGTGAACCCCACACAAAGTATCCAACCTTGTGTAGCCTTTTAAAAAACATTCCACTCAAGAGAACCACACTGAAGTGTGCAACTGTCTCAACAGAGGAGGAGTTGTAAATGGCCAGCCAGTGCCAGCATTGTGGGAGCTACAGTGGGAGAGCCTCATCAGAAGCATCTCTGTAGAATCCATAAAATCACCCAATGAGAGAGAAAACAGCAATGACTAAACAGCCATTCAGAGGGTACCACAGTATAATCCTACCACCCATATAAGACTAAGTTTTTCTTCTTAATTTCCCTTACCTATGTCATGTGTCCCAGGCCCTGGAAGTAGTTTAAATTGGATAGTAGTTTGATGTTATTAAAATATATTAGGCTGACCTAAAGTTATGGGGTCAGGAGAATGGTTGGGCATTTCAATTATTTAAAGGTAACTAGAAAAATCTATGGGACCTGTCTTTTTACTTCAGGGATGGTGAAAAATGAATCCTCACAGTGAATTTGCAGTACTTACAGTTAGAAAAAAAATAAACTTGCTTTTTCCTTCTCTCCAGTGAAGTCCAGCTTATCCTATAAATGAGGTGCATTGTTGTAGTTCTTTTTCCATCATCTTCACCTGCACAGATCAAAGTTCAACTTCCAAAATGAACTTTCAAACCGAAGTCTGTTCTGATTTTATGATATGAATTTCTCTATGATACGATATTTTCTTCATGGAAATCCTTTCTCATTTCTACATACTTCCAAGGCACTTTGAACTTCTTTCACACTGACCTGTCTTCATAGATTGGACTGCTTAATAAAATGTAATAATTAAACACAAATAGAAATATAAGGAATGCATCAAAGGAGTTAGAATAAGGAGCCTCAATTGGATGCAGTTTTCCCTGAGGAAATGACCTTCAGATGAGGAGTGAAAACGAGTCGATGTTAACCACCTGAAGTCAGAAAGATAGTATGATTCAGGCAAAAGAAGAATACTGAGAAATCTAAAAAAAATTATGATTGCTAGAGTAGAGAGAGTAAAAAGAATGAAAATACTAGAGAGGTAGGCATAAATTTGATGATAGCCTTGCAATCCTTGTATAACAGTGCTTGGATCTACTCAATACCTATTCATCCCTCTTTTGGTAACAAAATACCCAATTTTTAGCTGGGGATATTACCACCTGAAATAAATGTTAAAAATTTCAACCTCCCTACTGGCTAAGTATGGCATTTTTATTTAATTCAGGGCAATATGGTATGATACAGTGAGGTGCATTAATTCTGAGATGGGTTCCTAAAGGGCGAGGCTATTTTGCCACCTCTCTCTTCTTCTCTATCCTGCTGTTTGGAATGTGGTTGGGTGGGTAGCCATCTTAGATTGCAGAGCAAGGGCAAAACCTGAGGAATAACAAAGCAGCAACATAGAAGGATGCTGAATTGTTTGATACTGGAAGCAATGCTTCCATTCAGTCCAAAGCTGACTTTCCCAGACTTTTACATTAGGAAGACATTATTTTCTATGTAATTTAAGTGACTCATGTTGAGTTTTGTTACTCACAGCTTAGCCATATACCTAGTAAAACCACATTAAAGATTTTTCACTTTATCTTATGGGCAAGCACTGAATTGTTTATGGAAATGAAAGATAGATACTAAAGACTAAAGAATGGATTGAGAAGGGGGCCGGAGAAGACTGAAGAGTGTTTTTTCAGACGAATGGATGATTTATATGGCACAATAAGCAATGCAATTTTACAAAAGAAGAGGTATGGACATACGTAATTGGAGGGAACTTTAAGATGTAGAACTGGGACAGGAATACAGGAAAAGAAGAAGACAGTTTTAGAAAAAAATCCCACTATGTGATGGAGAAGGAGGACAAAGAAACAAGACTTGAGTGTTAAGAAGTCATAGGGACTGAGACACCAAGATAAAATGAGGGCAGATGATATTAAAGCTCTGAGAGCTAGACAGAACAAAATGAGTTTGTTTGGGAAATCCATAACAAATCATGATGCAAATGCTTGAGAGGGCTGATACATCTTTAGTAGGGTTTTATGAATTATGAAATTTGATCTGGTAGTATTAAATAGCTATTAGCTCCATCCTGGATAGGAGGATCCATTAATCCCAGAAGAGTACCTAAATATAGTATATTGAAATGCTAGATAAAGATATAATATCTATAAAATGTAATTTGCGTACAAACAAATTTTATTTGTATTTAACGTAAGAATCAACACTGGCACCCACTCTTGAACAGAGAGTCACACATTACATAACATATGCAAAGCATTCTGGGGGCAGGAAGGGTGTTCCCCACCATCTTATGGTACCCTCAGTAGTTTGTTTACTTTCCATGCCTTGTTACTTATTATAATTTAGGAGTATCCTATGAAGAAGATTTATAGATTACACTTTCTGTTTTTATCTAATCTTATTTTCCAAAGAGCACTAGTAAACTAAAAGAGTCCCATAGAGAAAGTTCATATCAGAAGCAATACTAATAGCACTGGCACAAGTAAACTATTAGAAAATTGTTGAGTTGGCAGTTCTTTCACCCTTAACTCAAGTTTCTTGTCTTTATTACATAGAAAAGTTTAAGTTTTTATACAAATTACATTTTATAGATGTTATAGATGTTATATCTTTACCTAGCATTCCAGTATACTATATTGGGTATTCCTCTGGGGTTAAAGCAAGCTAACACTTAATGACAGAATCAAACTGATTAGACTTAAATCATCACTTTTTAAAAAATCATACTTTAGCTTCTGGGACACACGTGCAGAACGTGCAGGTTTGTTACATAGGTATACACGTGCCATGCTGGTTTGCTGCACCCATCAACCTGTCATCTACATTAGGTATTTCTCCTAATGCTATCTCTCCCCTAGCCCCCCACCCCCCGACAGGCCCCTGTGTGTGATGTTCTCCTCCCTGCGTCCATGGGTTCTTATTGTTCAACTCCCATTTATGAGTGAGAACATGCGGTGTTTGGTTTTCTGTTCCTGTGCTAGTTTGCTGAGAATGATGGTTTCCATCTTCATCCATGTTCCTGCAAAGGACACGAATTCATCCGTTTTATGGCTGCATAGTATTCCATGGTGTATATGTGTTACATTTTCTTTATCCAGTCTACTATTGATGGGCATTTGGGTTGGTTCCAAGTCTTTGCTATTGTGAACAGTGCTGCAATAAACATACGTGTGCATAGTAGAATGATTTATAATCCTTTGGGTATATACCCAGTAATGGGATTGCTGGGCAAATGGTATTTCTGGTTCTAGATCCTTGAGGAATTGCCGCACTGCTTCCCAAAATGGTTGAACTAATTTACACGCTCTCTAACAGTGTAAAAGCGTTCCTATTTCTCCACATCCTCTCCAGCATCTGTTGTTTCCTGACTTTTTAATGATTGCCATTCTAACTGGCGAGAGATGGTATCTCATTATGGTTTTGATTTGCATTTCTCTAATGACCAGTGATGATGAACTTTTTTTCATATGTTTGTTGGCCTCATAAATGTCTTCTTTTGAGAAGTGTCTGTTCATATCCTTCACCCACTTTTTCATGGGGTTGTTTGTTTTTTTTCTTGTAAATTTGTTTAAGTTCTTTGTAGATTATGGATATTAGCCCTTTGTCAAATGGATAGATTGCAAAAATTTTCTCCCATTCTTAGGTTTCCTGTTCATGCTGATGATAGTTTCTTTCACTGTGCAGAAGCTCTTTAGTTTAATTAGATCTCATTTGTCAATATTGGCTTTTGTTGCCATTGCTTTTGGTGTTTTAGTTATGAAGTATTGTCTAGGTTTTCTTCTAGCGTTTTTATGGTTTTAGGTCTTATGTTTAAGTCTTTAATCCATCTTGAGTTAATTTTTGTGTAAGGTGTAAGGAAGGGGTCCAGTTTTAGTTTTCTGCATATGGCTAGCCAGTTTTCCCAACACCATTTATTAAATAGGAAATTCTTTCCCCATTGCTTGTTTTTGTCAGGTTTGTCAAAGATCAGTTGGTTGTAGATGTGTGGTATTATTTCTGAGGCCTCTGTTCTGTTCCTTTGGTCTAAATATCTGTTTTGGTACAAGTACCATTCCGTTTTGGTTACTGTAGCCTGATGGTATAGTTTGAAGTCAGGTAGCGTGATGCCTCCAGCTTTGTTCTTTTTGCTTAGGATTGTCTTGTGTATACGGGCTCTTTTTTGGTTCCATGTGAAATTTAAAGTAGTTTTTTCTAATTCTGTGAAGAAAGTCAATGGTAGCTTGATGAGGATAAGAGAGGACACAAAAAAATGGAGAAACATTCCATGTTCATGGACAGGAAGAATCAATATCATGAAAATGGCCATACTGATCATCACTTGTTAACCTAACAGTAAGACAGAAAATAAAAAATGAGTGTATTCACTCATATGTCTCACACACTGATGGTCAATGATAAACAGATGTATTTGAGGAAGAAGCAATGAAGGATCCTGGAGACTAGTGGAGGGGCTATTTCTGGCTATTTTTAAGCTTCTCAATTTTTTTTTTCTAAAATTAAGTGCATATATGTAGGTGCGTGCTGCAATAACCCAAAATTAAACGAAAGAGAGCAAGGATTAGGATAGGAAGGGAAAAGCAATAGATCTGAAATATATTTTGAGTGTTATTTCCTTTATGGTAATGCTCAAAATGTTTCATCTACCATAACTAGCAGTTTCTTGGATGGTGCATATAATGTTTTAAACTTTTACCTTACATTCTATTTGAAACTCTTATGTGATTTTAACCTTGGGCTTGGAACTTTTCTTGTGTTCTCCCTACATCTTTTAGATTAGCAGAACATTGTGACAGAATCTTAAAAATATAATAAAACTTTAGTCCTTTCCTGATTCAACAACACCCACTTTCAGTTTTATAATTTTATTCAATCTCCTGTCTTCCACTTTGTAGATTGGTTCTTTAAAAAATTATTTTCCCAGTTGGTCATAGATATATTAAGAATATTGTAAATTCAAATGCCCCAGTCAAAAGAGGCAAATATGTAGGATGGGATTTTATTTACAAAATAGGTATTCCCTGAAAATATTCTTGTGTTAAGTTACGGCTATCTTTAGTTTTCTCACTTCCATTTTGGCATGGAAGGGGTTAAACTACATATTATGGCTTGTTATGGTCTGTTGTGGCCATGAAATCACTCAATTTGGCTACTCCTTTCTGCCTCTTTAGATACTGGAATTGTAAGTAGAAGAAATAGTTAAATTATAAATATTTAATGTATTTGTGTTTTAATAATAATTTTGTTTATCAAACCTATTACACAATACTATAAAGAACCACATAACACCAACCCATGTTTGTAGTCAAAATAAAATTTAAAAATCTAGTTGTAGGTGTATTTTAAAGCAAATAGAATGTCCAATGACGCTTACTTTTTAGTAAACAGTAGCAATTGGTCATGAATTTGATGTATGAACTCTTCCTGGAGAGGAGACTGGGATTATGATTCTAAGCTAAAAGTACATTCACCTTCAAATTTGGGAAGTCCATTTCCTTTTCATAAATTAGTTTGTATCAACCAAAAATTGATCTCAGGGGGATCCAAAGACAGGTTTCTCTTGTTTTTTAGCACCTTAACTGGAGAAAAGTTTGTAACATTGAAGTAAAACAAATTAAGTGCAACCAGAATCTTCAGAAACCATTTGGGAGCCAAAGAACATCTGACTTATGTCATTAAGAGAAGGAGCAATTGTACCTTGTGGACTTTTTGATATTCAGTCTTGATCTCTGACTTAAATATTTACCTGTAAATCTTTGTTTTGATTATTTTTTATGACTATGTTATAAAGACCTTTCCTAAAGAATTGCTCACGTAAGTGTGTGTGTGCATGCATGTACGTGTATTGCCAAAATGAGCATTTTTCTTCCTACTGCCTGGGAAGATCATACTCAATCATTAGTATTTACATAGCACTTGTTTCCATCTAATTCTAAGAGCAGAGGGATTCTGTTTTAAAGTCATCGGTAAGACAGTTTGTTTTTCTATGAACATACTGAAATTATGCACTGGGCAAATTAGTGAATTTTACCAAATATGTCTCAAGGATAAATATAGTAATTTTCACAGTGAATGTTTTCCATCTCTCAGGAAATCTATGTTTGTCATGAAATGATAAGATTTTTTTGAGGGTTGGGGGAATGGGTTGGTTGTCTTTGAAAACTGATTTTAAATTTCATTAAATAACAAGGCAAACCTGAAAAATATTTTACATTTAATGGAAGAATTTAAGCATGATCTTTTGGTGGAATGCAAGTGGCAAAAAAATTTAACACATCTCCTGAAGAAACAGATTTTCCTTTTCCTGGGTGATCATTATAAACCGTAACTTTAAAATTTTAAATTGTGAAAAATATCTTATCTTGGGAATGAGAATTTATACCAATAAACTATTCTTGTAACGTTGTAACTGAGAATTAATGTGCTTTTATAAGATGATAACTTTACTATTTTTCTGTGCAGTAATGCCAAAAAATAATCAGGCTTAAAATATGACTTGACTTGTAGTGTAAATTGGCATAAAAGATTTCATGTTTGTGTCTTTACTGCTATATATTTTCTTAAGAATGAAATGAATAAAATACTGGCTGGAGAAGTACCTAAGATTTTACACCTACTAAAAGCGTATAAATAATATAAAATCCAATGTGTACAGATGACCTAAATTCTTCCTATATCTAACCAGTAGCTCTCTGTATAGACCCAGATCTTCAAACCAGTTATTAAAATTATAGTGAGAGTTAACTTTGAGAATGCTCATGTGCAAATTATCTGATAATATTACAGGGATGTGAGCTGAGAAATACTTGAAAAGTATAGCTATAACAGAGTTCTCCAAATTATTTCTCTAAGAAGTATTCTTTCTGGGGGAAATTAAAAAAACAAAACAGAACAACTGCAATAATAAAGCAGCAACAAAGCAATGGTGAAGTGTTTTGTAAATAGTTTCCCCAAATCAAATTAAAGTGGCAAAGCTTTCATTTTATGTCTATCTCTCTGCTCTCTATGGATTTTTTTTTCTGTTTGGTTTGAGTGATCTATATAAGGAGGTTTTAACAATTAAATGCTGTTGAAGTGACCTGTTCGTTTTTCTTTTTTTGTCTTTCTCCTGTTTATGTGACACGTCATTTAGGGAGAGCTTACGTTACGGCCCGGTTTTTTTTTATGCCAAAGCTATGTGGATTTTAGTGGTTAGTTGTTTAATATTTGACGTCATAGTGTAGTCACTTTATGTCTTAAGCCAATTTCAGTTTAGAAAGTCTAATTAAGACAATCCTTAATGTAGAAAGTAAAGGGCAAAAAAAGCCAAGCGTTTTTTTTTCTCATAAAATTGCAATGTTGTCAATCAGAAATCATGTTGTAAGTGGCTGTCCTATCATATCCATGTGTAACAGAGCACTGATTGACAAGAAAGATTTTATAAATTGATATGATTCATCATTAGCTTTTAACTAGTTTTCTGACTGACAGTTTAACAAAAGAAAAATGACACCACCTAGGGTTAAGAGTAGTCATAATAATAATAACTTTTTTTCTAGAGGATATTAGGAAAACTGACCACACATACATTAAGTTACATATTGTCTCTCACTAATCTACTACTAATGTTTAACTATCTCCTATAAAACTGATGCTACCAATATAAAGTAACTTATCATGATTGACAAAAATTCCACAATGGTTGTTTCAATAATTTATAAGCTAATTCATTATTATTTTCCTACCAATTGGCAGGATTTTGTGTTTGCACCTGGAAGACGTTTGAGATTCTGCATAACCCAGGTTTATTTTCTGTGTTTGCAAAATGCAGGATGTTCCCTTTAATAACCTGAAATTTTAATAAGGGCCTAAGAAATAGTTGAAAAAGTGAGTGAACTTGTATTTAAATTAGGTCTTTGAGAGCTTGGAGATTCTAAGTTGGTGAACTCTAATTAAATCCCTTAAGGCCACTGGGTCTGCCTCCCTAGTTCTTGATGGTGAAAATAGGGTCTTCAAAAAGAGTCCCTTGGCAGTATACAAGTGGAGGGGAAAAAATCCTGCAACCCTTCACTATAGCATTTTATAAAGCTAGAATTCCAGAAGGAGTTCCAGACAAGGAAAACAATAGAGACTGAAACCCGAGAACTAGTAAAGCAAGGAAAGTAAGGGAAAAAGAATTTGGACAGAGTGGTTATTCAAGAAGAACATCACTCATTCAGATCAGAGCATGAATGTAGAGCAAGACAAAGGGGCAAATAAGATATACTAGAGCTGGTAACGACATAGCAAATCTTATTTGGCACATTTTGCAATTAACATTTCCAGTAAGAAATGCTCAAATACAAAACTGCCATTTTTTTAGTTCTGACATTATAGTGGCTTTTTCTTCAGGGCACATTTTCCATATAAATATCTAAGCATTTTTTTTCTTTCCAACTAGATTTCTGTCCTCATTTGTGTGGGTGAATTTAACTGTGATGGTGGGAGCAAAACAGGTATTGAATCTACTTGGAGCCAAGAGGAGATAAATAACAGGTAATCAAAATGTGGAGATTGAACTTGAGTGTATTTTCAGCATCTTTGCCTATGCAACAATACAGATACATGAATTGAGTGGGTGCTTCTTTATTTCTGTCAGTATGCTTGGGGGTGAAGGTAGAGGGAGATTTTGTACTTTCTCCTTAACATTTAAAATATTCTAAATAGTGTTTCTTGGTATCATAAAATTCACAGTTGAACCTCCTCATGCAATTATGAACCAAATAATCGAAATCACCTCCTAAAAAAAAGAAAGAAATATCAACTTTGCAGATAGTTTCCCCTGACTCTCAGATATTCAGTTAATACCAAAATATCCAGTTTGGCTGCCAATATGTGCATCATTTCCCCCATATACCTCAGTCTCATTTCTTTTCACCTTTTGGCATTTGCACTCTGTTTCTGAGTCTTTATTTCAATAGATTAAAAGAAGATAAAGATCTGCCAGTGGTGGCAAAATACCCACAGAGGTTCCTCATCCAGTGGACTCCTGTGAAAATCGACAGAAAGCTAATTGAAGAGGAGAGGCACGCTGCTTGGCTCTCATTAGTCTATTCCTGTGCCATGCCCACGTGGACCAGTGCATTCTTTCACAGATGATTGATATGTGATGCCCTCACACCCCCCATCCTGACCAAATGTTCTACAAAGTAGGAGCGATGTAGGAAAACTTGGAATTTATACTTTTGTAGTTTGCTCTACTTTTTATTTCAAAAGGCTTTTAAAGTTCTATGAACACTATTTAGATCACTTGTATGTCTAGATGGAAATACTGATTCTTGATGCTCTGAATAAACCCCTAACCCCAAAGGGATATTGAACTACTGGGTGCTAGCTTTGTTCTTAAGTATAAGTTCCAAAAAGTTTTATTTACTTTTTGAACTCTTTACTGGGATGAAAGTATCACAGTGCTTTTTTGGTCTGCCACTTAAGTGGCTTCATCTTTTCTTGGGGGAAAAAAATGAAAGTAACAAGCAAAATATAGAGGAGATTTTAGTTTGTTCTTTGATCAAAAGGGTCATTTATTGATCTGGGGCTTAAAAGGAAAAGATCTGTTTGGGGGAAAGTCATTGTACTACCCACAGTTTGAACTCTTCTTTTTTACTATCTATTAGAGTATGATAAGTCTACATTTTTTTTTTGTAGAAGCAAAACTCACAATTAAAATAAGAACTCCATTATCACTATGATCATATGACTGTTGTAGTAAACTTGCAAAACTGAAAGCAGTCAATATCTACATTAGCTGAAATGCTGGTAATTTATAGTCTTAAATAGAGATAATTTCTTTTAAATTGTAGCTTTACATAATGATTTGTTTGGTTTCTTCTTTTACTTCAAATAGAAAAGGAAAATGAGTTGTACTTTAAAATTAAATATCATCTACTTTCTTTTCTACCCCTTCACTTTCCAGACTCCAGAAATCAGCTTGAATATTCTACAGAGGATGGTCCAGTGACTATAAAATAAACTGGAAGCAGAAATTTCTGTGATTAGTTCAACTATAGAGTCATTAAGTGAACTAGAACAAGTTAGTAAGTCCTTCCTATATTTGCTTAATTCTTGGAATCTTCTAATAAGGGAAATAAAAAAAATCAGTGTTTTGAATTAGAATTATTTCCCTTCTAATAAGGGAAATAAAAAAATCAGTGCATTGATAAAGTGAGGTACATAGGATATTTTATAGAAAAGACATTTGACTTAGTAGCATCATACCTAAATATTTTTGGATGGGTGTATAATATATCTATACAAAGAGATAGATACATATCTATGTATGTGTGTGTGCATATGAATTATTGTCATAAATTATGTACTCCAGTATGTTACACAAATACTGAGTAAATACATGGAAATTTGCTGATACAGCTTTCCCAAACTGTTCTTTGGACTACTAGTGTTTCATAAGATATTGATATGTATACTTTGGGGAAAAATTATACCTGTTGAAATAAGAGGGAAATTATTTTTTATAGACATTCACACTATAAATTGGAATACTAATGACTCTGAGAAGGAATTTAGAAAGAAAGTCTTTGCTTCTAACACTTACTTGATCTCATTATAGCGTTTAAGGTAAAACCTTTCTTAAAAATTCAATCATTGTTCCAAATATACATTCCAGAAAAAAACTTTATATGGGCAAAAATACACATTTTAAAATATCACAACACTTCTGTTTAAATACTGTCCCAATTATTTATTAACTGTAATACCAATGGAAAATATTTAGCCCTTTCTTATATGTCAATCCTTATTTGCAAAATGAAGATAATATTTATGCTGTGCTTGTTGTAAGTGTTTACAATATATGGGCTGTGTGATATATCAACTTACTGTGCATTCCACTTCTGCTCTGCTATTTTAGTTGAGTTTTCTTTTTAGTTCCTCTATTTTGATATAATTGGATTCAATGTCATCGTTAAGTGAGTTCCACATGGGAAATCGTGGGTTTCAAGAGGTTGTCAAAGCAATACACAAAACTAAGCATCTATGTCAGCTAATAATGTATTTGGCTACAAATGACAGGAAATCTAACTACAATGACTTAAACAGTTTTTGTTTGTTTTTCCATATGTGGGAAGTCCAGAAAAAAGCACTCTTGGGATATTATATGTAGCAACAATAGCATTAGGGACCAACACTTTTATCTTTCTGCTCTTTCATCCTGGGCATATTGACTTTCCTCTCCTTACTTGTCACTTTATGGTGACTAGATGGTGAAGTTGCTGAAGCTGGTGAGTAAGTGGTGACTGCACCTTTAGGCATCATGTCTGCATTCTGGAGAGAAGAGTTCGGGAAGAGTCAGATACTAAGCCAGCCCTACCTATCATGTAAAACAAAGCTTTTCCAGAACCATCCAAGCCAGAACTGGTGCAGGTGGCATCCCTTGCTTCAGGGGAGGCTGGGAAATTTGACAAAAATGTTGTAGTTGAGACAGACCAATCATCATTCATTGCCCAGCTCTAAGCTTATCACTGACTCTAACACAATTGTAGTTTTCTTAGCAAGAAAGACAAAAGCAAAATGATATTATTTGCACAAATTGACTGATGTCATAGATTCCCTTTTAAATGCATAGATTAATATGACTCAAGGATAGCATCCGGAATTAAATAATGACCCAGAAAAGTTTTCATGTTTAAGGTGGAGGAAGTCAACATTAGGGAATTTGCATTTTTAACAATCCCACGTGGTAATTCTCACCAAATGGCTTTGCTTGCCAAGCTCTCTAGAACATGGAGCCAATGCACCTAATTTCAGTGTGCAGGGAGAGTGAGGAATAAGGGCAAGCAGGCAAGGAACAGATGTGGAAAATAAATGGAATGCTGTCTTTATATGTCTGGCTACTGCTTCCCATTAGGCCATGATGTTACTAGGCAGGTGTAACAGCTCAGCACACAGTATATTCCTGGGCATGCTGTATGAAATTATTAAGTTGGAGGGTGAGGAAAAAAGAAGACCTTTATCTTCCTGGGTTCCCTTTTCCTCTCTTTCCCGCTGGTCAAAGCTTTCCCCACAGGGAATTAGCGCTCCATCAATTCCAAGTTACATCATTCTATCCCTTTGCACGCCAACCTCTTTGATGCAAAAGATGGTGTGTCAGATCTCATGTCCTGCAATGAGACATTCCATTAAAATCCAGAAGCAGAGGGAAAGGATGAAAACTCCAGGAATGCAGCTCATCTGCCTAGCTGTGTGGCAACTGCCAAGGGAGAGAGGTGATGCCGACAGAGGGAATGTTTGTTGGGCCCCAGTAGCAGCAGCGCTGTCCAGAATGGGAGAACCACAGAAGTCTGCAAATAATAATAACTTTTTTTTTGTATGATACACTACATTTGAGAATTGGTGCTTTAGAGTTTAATTTATCTCTGGAGTCTGGACTAACTTCGAAATCAAAAGATCCTCGTGCCAAATAGCATTGCCCCGTATAACTTCTACAAAAGTCTTAAGGCATAACAGGTTTCCTAAACCTTCATTATAGGCTGTATTGCTGGTAGACAGTGGATCACACTGGTTTAGTACAGGACTTTGGTTTCACACACAATGAGACTTGAATCTGGGCTGTGCTGTTGTTTATCTTTGTCACTCTGGGCAAGCCATTTTTTAACCCAGCCTCAATTACATATGTATATATATATATTTTCACTAAAAATGTGAAAGTATTAACAACGTTTTTCTTTAAGGCTTGGGGAGGATGGTATCTGACAGTCTGTTTAATGAATTTGGTATACAATTTTTTGTCAGATATAACTATGCCATTCACTTTCTCCTTCTTTCTTGAAGATAATTTCTAAAATTTCAATAGCTTTGCTTGTCAGGTGGATCATACTTCAACAGTTTGGAGGGCCACAGTGAGTTGGGAATTTCTGGGTTTTGTCTTGTTCTCTGGTCCAGGTAGGTCAGAAGAGACCACACAACTCCCAGACCAATTCCACTTTGAAAAATGCAAAGTACAGAACACATTTTGCTTTCCCTGGAGAAAAGTCTCAGGTAACATGTGAGAATGTTGAAATAACACCACACCCACCTCTTACCAGAGCAGCTAATTTAAAATCACTTGAAATCTGGGAGAATTTGTCTCAATATCTTCTTGTAAGAACCTACGGCTAACTGTTTGCTGAAAGGTTTCCTGAGAATAGGATCTTATCCAAGGCTTGTGACAGTGGTAACTTAGAATGAGGCTACAGAGATCTAATTAAAAAGGTGATTTCCTAACATATGGAGTGCCTATGTGAAATCAAGAGAGTTTTCTGTGCTGGGGGAGAGGCTGACCCTGTAAATTCTTATGACATTAGGCTTAAATCCTAGCTGCTAAACACCTTTCAAATATTTATCTCTTCCCAAGTAAATGTACTCCCTACAAAGCTCTATTTGTTGACTTTTATCCCAGTTGGATCGACTTTGGGGACTGTATCACCGAGACCTGTGCATTAAGTGGTACATATGTTGAATAAACAGCCAGACAGCTACCAACTGTCAAGTTGCTTTACTAGAGTAGAAAAAATAAGCACATATGCCATGTTGAAAAGCAAAAGAAAAACAAAAGTTTATAATAGAACTAGGAAATGGTTCAGGTAAAACGCAGTCACATGCTTAGGTGCATGATTATTCTCGAAAATACCTTTATAATTTTTTTGGAGGAGAAATGATAATCCAAGAATGATCTCAAATGTAGCATTAGCTGTGAAATCTCCCCTGGTGGCTCATAATTCATTAGTGAATTAATAAATGGAAAGGGACACAAGGTATGTTAATATAAGCCAAGGCTGGAATGTGTGCTCAGTGAGGAAATGCAGGTTTGATTTTTTTACAAGCAGCAGATGGAAATAAGGGGACAGGTTGTTCTTTACAGGTATGGATGAAACAACAGAACACACCAGCTTTTCTGGCAAGGGGACTGGAAGTATTTATAGTTAGTTTTCCATCTTGTTGTCACCAGCATTGCTCTCCTATAATACCATAATGGAACAACATTGACTATGCATCCCAGGTGGCCACCTGCGGAGCAGAAAGGATCCTGGTCACCAGCAATTGATTTGTGCAGGAGACATAGTAGCCCTGTTATTTTAAAGGTTGTGTTAGCTTATTTTGGTAAGGAAATAAACCGAAGTTATAATCATGAGTGTCAGTTCAGGTGCTCTGGAAGCAGGTAGCAAGCAGGTTACAAGTGTAAAAAATGTATTGGAAGTAATACACATTTGAGATAAAGAGGAGAGGGGAAAGTTGATGAAAAGGCATCAAATGATGATGCAGGTTTAACACTTACAAAAGGAGCAGGGAAAGGAAGGAGAATTGGATAGAAGGGGCCTCAGAGTACGGTGTTGCCCTGACAAAATTTCAGCCAACTCAGTGATTGCCCTAGAGGATTCCATGGTAGACAAAAATGGCCAGGCCCTAGAAGAGTACTCTGCCATCACTGGTGAGAGCAGCCCATGGAAAATATGTGTTCTTAAATTAAATACCAGGGCAGATTCCAAAGGTGGTATAACCAAAGGTTGTTGGCTGATTGCTCTTCTGTGGCAAGTCGTCTCTTGATAGGAGAACTGAGTGGAACAGCTCTGTGGCTGAGACAGTAGACTTTCCAAAGATGACGTTGGAGTAGACTTCTAAGAAGGAGTGACTTTCACACATTCATTTATAATAAAAGGCAAATATGACTTGGTCAATGTGGATTCTTTTATGAATTTATAAAAAAGCCTCGAGGTAGTAAAACACTCTGTGTCAGCCTCCACTCATTTTCCCATCCATTCTTTTTTGCATGGTCTGGAAGCAAAATATACTAGACAGTCAGGTAGAAATTTTCCTAGGGTGGAAGAACACTATCAAATTATTATTTTTTAAATTTTACTTTAAGTTCTGGGATGCATGTGCAGAATGTGCAGGTTTGTTACATAGGTATACATGTGCCATGGTGGTTTGCTGCACCCACCAACCCGTCATCTAAGTTTTTAAGCCCTGCATGCATTAGGTATTTGTCCTAATGCTCTCCCTCCCCTTTCCCCCCACCCCCCGACAGGCCACAGTGTGTGATGCTCCCCTCCCTGTGTCCATGTATTCTCGTTATTCAACTCCCACTTATGAGTGAGAACATGCAAACACTATCAAATTCTAAGAACACAAATGCACTTTGCTGGTTTAGTGATGAAGAGCCAGGAGAACCGAAGTTGAAATCCTGGTTTTGTCACTCCCTAACTTTAAGAGATTGAGTAACTTAACTTCTCTGTGTTTCATTTTCTACACAATAAAAAAAGCAACAAACAAACAAACAAGCCAGTATCAAACAGTGTTCATTTGATGAGTGATTTTTTGAAAGATTTCCTCATTCTAGAAACTTTTATTTTTATAAGATGTTTGCTGTACTTTGTGTTAATCTTAAACACTGAGGAAGCCCATCTGGCTAATTCAGGGTAACCTCCCAGTTTCAAGATCCTTAATTTAATCTCATCAGCAAAGTCCCCTTTGCCATGTAAGGTGACGGAATTCATATGTTCCAGGGATTAAGACATGACATCTTCGGAAGGCAGAGAATGTGGGCAGCCTGGAGAAGCTGGAAAAGGTAAGGAATAGCATTCTTCCCTAAAACCTCCAGAAATGTAAACAGGAATAGAAAACTAACATGCTACTCAAGCTACCTGAGTTTATTTCTCACTGCACTAAGTTTCACTCTCCTGACAGATACAGCTGTCCTTCCTCTTATCCCTAGGTCAGGTCTGCTGATCTGAGTGACTAGTAGATGTCATATTCAATTAGTCTCCAAAGTGTCTCTTGCACAGCAATTTTGTTGCCTATCTCTATGCCTTTGCTTGTGCTCTTTCCAGTTTTGGAAATGACTCAATCATTGGCTCTGCTTTTCAAATCTCGGGTATTACTTAAGGTTCTGATAATAACCTGTGTCCTTCCTGAAGACTTTTCTACCTACTCCAACTCACTCCAAATGCTTACAACTGAGAATTCCAATCATTTAGAATCAAAGAATGGCACTTTTGCTCAAAATGTTTCATATTAGAAATATCTCCTTCAATCCAAACAGTGTCAAACTCCTCAAGAGCAGGGACAATCTGTTATATATCTTTTGTGTCTCATTCAGCCTCAGCCAATGCTACACAGCCAGTGCCAAATCAGTGGTAAATTAGTACTTTGTTTATTGAGAAATAGTAAACATTTAAAATATAAATACCTCTGGGAGTTGATTACATCCTTTTAGCTATCAACATTTCACTGTAGTTTATGTAATAAATGGAAGTAAATTCTTTTGTATTAATTAAATTTTAGTTGACAAATAAAATCGTATTTATTTATAATGGACAACATGATGTTATGAAATATGTATACACTGGGGAATGGCTAAATTGTATTAATTAACATATGCGTTACCTCACATGCTTATCATGTACATACATATCACTTAAAATCTACTCTCACCAATTTTAAAGAATACACTATGTTGTTAACTACAGCCACCAAGTTGTACAATAGATCCAAAAGATCTTTTGAACTTTTTCCTCCCATCTAACTAAAAATTTGTATCATTTATCCAACATTTCTCCCCACCCTGGAGCTGTGGTCCTTGGTAACCACCATTCTATTCTCTGCTTCTAAGAGTTAAACATTTTTAGATTCCACATATGAGTGAGATTATGCAGTATTTGTTCTTTGCCTGGCTTATTTCACTGAACACAGTGTCCTCCAGGTTCAACCATGTTGTCTTTCCTTAATTTTTTTTAAGGCTGAATAGTACTGTATTGTTTATGCACATCATATTTTCTTCATTCATCCGTCCAGTGATAGACCCTTAGATTGGTTCCGTATCTTGGCTTAGAAGGGGGACTAGTGGGCTTTCTAGGAAGCCATAAGAAGGCTTGGAAGCACTGGTCATCAGGGGAGTAGGTGGAGGCACCAGTTGGGTGGATAAAGATAGGGAGAGGGAAAGTAGAAAGGCCAGTTTTGTCGATTTCACATTTTACCTTGACTGTCCATGTGTTTAATATATCCTTGCATTCACAGAGTCTATGTTCTGAGAAATGAGGTGGTTGATATGATCGAAACTGGAATAAAATGTATATTTCATCAAGAAACAGATGGATCTTAAGAATCTGGTAAAAAAAAAAAAAGTAGAATTTGGCATAGTTTGAATGTTTGCACGTAGAAAGAGAATATTACATTGTGGCATTTCCCATTTCTTTTTACATGTGAAATTACAGTGAACTTATAAAAATCCCCCTCTGTGTTTTTTGTTTTTTTTTTTTTTGAGACAGGGTCTCACTCTGTCGCCCAGGCTGGAGTACAGTGGTGTGATATCAGTTCACTGCAACCTCTGCCTTCTGGGTTCAAGTGACTCTCCTGCCTCAGCCTCCCAAGTAGCTGAAATTACAGGCACACACCACCACACCTGGCTAATTTTTGTATTTTTAGTAAAGATGGGGTTTTACCTTGTTGGCCAGGCTGGTCTTGAACTCCTGACCTCAGATGATTCACCTGCCTTGGCCTCCCAAAGTGCTGGGAGCCCAGTCCCCCTCTGTCTCTTTATACACACATGCATACTTATTATGTGTACATACTTAACCACATCATCTATCTGTCATTGCTTTCCATTAATTACATTGCTAAAATATGTGAATAATTTAAATTTTAAACTTTAATACTTATGAAAAGGATAACTGCATAAAAGTGAAATTAAAAATACAACCATAGGCTGATGTTTCCAGATAGGTTTTGAAAGATTACATGTGTTCAATCATAATATAGTTCCTTTTCCAACAAATAGCTAAAATTTATTCTAACTCTAAATCATTAATATTATATATACAAGATTGAGCTCTGAGAGTTTATTAGAAAAGAAAGTTTATATTTCACTCTCCCTTCAATGGTTTCATAAACCAAATTACTTTAACATGACTTTCAATGAGCAAATATAATATTTACACTTTTGATCTACAAAATTTCTTTAACAAATTGGAGTGTAACTAGTACTGCCAGTTTTTATATATTGGTGAATAAGGTTTGTTGTAGTTAATTATCATCTTTCTATAACTGAATAACTCAGAAAAATTATATATTACCAGCACAACCAAAATAAAATAAGGTTATTATTATATGTCCTCTAAGTGTTCTTAAACACTTTTTTAAAAGTATTTATTTTGTTATGCTTTATGAGTCAATGCATTGTCCTATATTCTGAGTATAAAGAGATATTTAAATAAGACTTGCTTTGATGAACTAACCACGAATTCTGAGTTTTAACATGTATGCTAAGTTTTATAAATTTGGTGTGAAAATGAATGGGAATTCACGAGGGTTGTAACACAGAGATTCATAGTATCAGAAATTGAATGAATGCTCCACTCAGAGTGTTTTAATTTTCATTGCCTATACTCTCTCGTATTTCACCTGAATTCAAGAACTCATATGCCATTTACTTAATTGTGTGTATTTCTCTGCTTATAGTCTATATTTCAACTTGGGAATGAATTTCACGTTTCTTTGTGTCCCATGCACAAAGTATGTTGAACATGAGGTTCTTAGTAAACAATTGATTGACTGCTTCAGGTTTAGGTCCAATCCACAATGAGACCAGTCTGTGATAGACTATCTGCACATCCTTATTAAACCCAAGCATTTGGAAAAATGAAGTTCTTCCAGTGCTTTTTTTGACTATCTCCAGGAAAAGGATAGTTGTCTGGTTATCTGGAGTTAGCCAAGAAGTCTCTGATTTTCAGAAATCATCCGGTGTAATATGAAACTCATTACATCACAAATAACCCTGCTTTGAAATGAATTATTACCTATACAGATCCAATTTAATCTATACTTCACTTTTCTTCTTATGGGTGATTACTATGTTATTCCTATTGTCTAGCACAATGCCTCCTACATATTGGGGATGTTCATAAATATTAGTTGAAGTAAGAAATAAATGATGTATTAATGTTAATGAATCATCAATCCAGAGTTAAACAATCCTACAGGATAACTGGCATTTTCCAGGACAGTCTTTGAGAAAAACCTTCAGTTATTTCAGAAAAGGGAACAAGGCCCCAGAGGTCTGTTACATTGGAAACTGCTTACCATGGGTAGCCACCCGTATAAACTGATCGCAGGCAACATAGTCAAGATGTTTGTACTTGTGGTGCCACAACCTACTCTTCGGCCAGATATTTCTTGACCGTCTTCTTTTATAATTCAAGAATGCTTAAGACTTTCTCTTTAAAGTGTATTGACTTAAAAAGCTAGACTTCCTAGAAGTGTCTGTACTATAAAAGAGAACCTCCGATAGAACATGACGTGTTTCTAATGGAGGATTTTAGACATAAATATGGGACATCTGAGGCTCTAGACTTCACAGAAGCTTTTTGTATTATACTTCTTTGTCTCCAAAGGCAAAAGCTTGTGGCATATACATTTAAATGAGTTATTGTTACTGTGAGAGGGATTCTGCCGCAGTAAATAGTTGTTGAGACAGTAGAGAGGTGAATGAAATCAAGTTACAGCTGATACTAGGGTGTGCACTTTTGGTTCAAATAGTAAAAGACTATATTGTCTAGTCCATGTGATGCCGTTACATTGGTTTATACATTTAAAGGAAAGTTAAACCGTAAATATGATACTATCTGAGCCCTTTCCTGTGGCTTCTTTAAACTATAGGGGTTTGGTAGGTTTACACACGGAAGTCTGGAGGATAGGAGTGTGACATATTGCAAAGAATAACATGTCCGAAAGTTAAAGTTACAGTGACAGTAGTAGGAGCCCTTAAAATCAAGCTGCAGTGTTCTTTTCCTCTGCTAGGGCCACAGATAGAAAGATGATGAAAGTGACACACACACACACACACACACACACACACACACTCACATATATGTAAAGTCAGTAATTAATTCAGTAGTAAATCTGCTTAGGCCTTCCTCCTCTATTTTCAAAATTTCAGGGCTTTTGTCTACTATTTTTTAATTCCAAATTTCATTTGAAAATAAAAACCTTTAATCTTTCAACAATTTTTACCCACAAAATAAAGTTTAGGAGAAGAAAAGCTAGCTGTGAGAATGACCTGAGACATGATCGTTCCTATCATTTTAGTTTGAAACTCAGCAAGTAGATCACAAAAACAAGTATGCTCCAGAGAAGGAAGAAAACATGCTGTCCTGTGGACTATCCTAATACCCCTTCAATTCCTTGAAATGCCTTTCCAGTATGTATAATTAAGAGGGCATTCTCTGCCTCATAAAATTCTCCAAAACAGCTGTTTTTTTTTTTTTTTTTTTTTTTGCTGTGGCTATTTTGCTTTTGTTGCTTTTTTCTACCTAACGATGAGTTTTGCACATTTTGAATCTTTGTCCTAGCTATGCAACAGATCTAATTGCCCACCTTTCCAGGCTCATTCTGATGAAGTAGAACCAGAATTACAGTTCTCTGGTTTGAGAATAATCACTGCAGCAATATATAACATTTCTGAGAACACAGTGACCTTTTCCCGTTAGTAAGATTCTTTGAAATCTTGGGGATGTTTCCATTGCTATATTGATACATCTTATGTACTTTGCCAAAACCAGGCAGTGATATTTCCATTTCTGTTCTCTCTTTTTCAGCCACCCCCTGGGCTTGCTTTGCACCCCACACTATAAACACTGAACATGGTGTCTGAGTATGAGACAGGAATGGTCTCGCCACCTGGGAGTCTAAACCTTCTCCATTCATTTTCAAAACAGGATCACAAAAACTGTGCTACACCTGCTTGTTCCACACAAGGACTAGATTCCCTAGTTCTTAGATAGTTTTACAGACCATTTCCCTACATATTCAGCTGTCAGCTATTGTTACTTTTTACAATCCAGAAGAATATGCTAATTATACTGACACATAATGCAATATGCTTAAGAACATGCCACTCAAACGTGTGGCTCTCAGGAGAATTCTACCTTCAAGAAACTTCATCTATAAGGAAATATCCCCTTTGAGATAAAGGCAATTCTTTTGTAATAACAGAGGGGAAGGCTAAAATGTGATTTACAGCACATCACAACACTCGATAGTGTGATTTAACTGTTGTATAAAAACATATAGATTTAGGTTGAATTTAAATAGATGGGTGAGAAAGAGAGAGAAAGAGAGAGATTAAAATAACAGATGACTTTCAACTATAAAAAGTTCTCTAAGAAATGACAGAATAGTTAATGCATAGATTTCAAAGAAAACGACTGTTTCATACCATTGAGTATTAAACCTCTAATTTCTATAAAAATCTCTAATTTTTCCACATATTAAGTCAAGGAACTAAAAATGTCTTCTGTGGATATTTTTATAATAATATTTTCTGTTATAAAAAAGGCATTGCCAGACACTACCATCTGTCGTGTAGACTGACAGTGTACGAATCTGATGTCTTTCTGTGACTTCCTATCTTATATAATTGGAGGTTTCAGCCCAGAATGATGCTTCGTTTCCACCTAAGGACAACCAAGTTTGAATTCTCCTGAAATATTTTAATCATTTCCCTGCTATGCGCTGATAAGACCAGTATTCTGCATAGTTAAAAGCTATAAATGTGTCTATTGAGAGGGTGTTAAAAATTCTCCTCTGAGCTTCTGGCCATCATCCAGAATTATTACCATAATACCTTCTGAAATGA
The DNA here is from genome assembly GCF_009828535.3 of Hylobates moloch. Classification (NCBI taxonomy): domain Eukaryota; kingdom Metazoa; phylum Chordata; class Mammalia; order Primates; family Hylobatidae; genus Hylobates; species Hylobates moloch. The sequence goes on along the minus strand of NW_026652281.1, from coordinate 56,335,035 downwards.
CACGGAAAACATAATGCATTATAATTGATAAATGTTTCATTTGTACTTACTTTATTTTGGAAATTTGAAACACTCAAAATGTCTTAGCTGCATCAACACGGGGAAAGGTTTATTTTACTATTTTTTGATGAAAAAGCTGTCTTTGCAAATTGTTTATGTAAAGATTGGAATATTTGTCTACGGTGCTTTAAAAAGAGTTCAAGGACATTAAAACTACTCTACTGACTCAGATGTGTGCAAGTGTGTGTATGTGTGTAAGGGTGCATGTAACCATCTTAATCCCATTCAAGGAGACAAGATTACGGAATCACTTTTGCAGTTTTTCATTAAAAAAACCCACCTTTTTCAATAAAAGAGAAATTGTTACAGTTAAAACCTGTTAATTGGAGATAATGTCTGTGTAACTGAGCATTGTCCAAGGGTAATGACCTCCTGCTGCTAAGCCCTGAAAATGTTGACAGGAAGCCAACACATTTGTTTTCAAAGCAGGAGACATAGGTCCTTTGACATGATTCTATTAAAATGGCTTTATTTTTGTTGCACTACGTAATAGACAGAAATCTAATCATTCTAGTTCATATTATCAATGCGCTCCCATTTTTCTACTTCCAAATATCTTTGTAGGTTATGTTTTCACTGCTACTAAATGCACCAATTAGTACCTTTGCTGCTGCTGAGTAGCTGATCTCATAATAATACAGTCAGTTAAGTTAATTCGGTAGGTTGTCAAAAAGCACTGAAATGAGTTACTATTCATTAAGGTATGCCACTCAATACAATGTAATAATCAATGCTTTATAATTCATTGTAGCTGAGGAAAGAGGTTGGGTAATTTATAAAGAAATAGTGACAAGGGTTCCCCACTTCCCTGCCCCTAATTCTTACGCACTTCATTTGGCTAATGTTTGAAATTTCATTTGTCTAATGTATAAAATTTCACTTAAAAATATTCTTCTGGGTTGATTGATATTTTTATCAGTAAGAATAAAGGATCTAAGAACTGGTTTCCTTACGGGATTAGATGAACATGAAGGAGTGTTAACCTGAGGTAGCGAAAGAGGAGATCTTAAGGTATTAAAGCACCCGTAATGTGAGGATTGGAGGAGCTTAGAACCAATTCTGAATACTCTTCAGAGACAACCTAGGTGATGGCTGCTGAACCACTTGCATTATGATTGTGTGGAAAGAATAATTGCAATGATTCTTTTTCTGGCTATAGAGGGAAACTTTTGTCGTATTTTAAAAATACTTACATTAATGTCCTGGCCCTATCCTCAGTGACTTTTAATTCAATTGTTTTAGGATAGGGCCCTAGTAGTCACATCAATATTTTTTAAGCTCAATAGGTGATTCTAATTCATAGCCAGAGTCTTCTGTTCTGTGGTTCTGAGAGTCACCAGAAGGGCCTGTTGAAACACAGTGGGCTGCACCCCTACCCCTCCAAAGAGCTTCTGATACAGTGAGTCTAAGGAACAGCCAGAGAATTTGCATTTCTAACAAGTTCCCAGGTGGTGCTGATGCTGCACTAGAATGTATAGGAAGCCATTTAAATTATGTCAACTTAGTCATTTCGTTATTCCTGATGACTTTCAAAGGAAGAAAAGGGAAGACTCAAGACAGCAAGAGTCAAGTAGGGCCCAGGTTAGACTGTGTTTTCCCATTATACACCACTGTGTTGTGATAGTTCTAAAATAGCTTTTTGATTCCTTTCAAGTTTTCCATTTCTCTGGTTTACTTAAAATTTGTCATTTCCAAACACATAGTTTTTTTAAAAATAATAACTTTATAGCTAATACTTACTGAAAATTCAGTTACCATCAGGATCCAACCTAAATGTTATGTATTACCTCATTTAATCTTCACCACTTAAACAGATGCTCTTATTAGCATAATCAGTATTTACTTTCTTAAGGTCACACAGCTAATAGGTAGTAGATTTGTAATTGTAATACAAGCAAACTGACTCTACAGCCAAAAACCTTAATTTCTCTGTACTGCTTCCGCATACCTAATGATTTATGAAACATGATCTTACAACTCTGTGGGGCTAAGTGTATCACTGTTTATTATCAAATTGTTCTTGATGACAGAATAATGATAAAATAACCCCCATTTACTGAGTGCCTACTTAGGGCCATGCACTATGTTAAGCACTACTATCAAATTCCCAAGTGTTTAAGGGATGAGACAATTAAGTGGTGAAATTAGGGTTTAAATTTATGCCTTCTGGTGGGTGTTGGAGTTCCGCCCCCAAAAAGGAATCATTTAGGTTCCTGATAACATTCCAGTTTCAGATTCAAAATTCTGAAAAAATGTAGCTATGCTCCTGACAATATCCCTGTATAAGTCTGGCAAATTTACTTTTGCCTAAGAATGTCTGATATGGTTTCTGTTACAGTTAAAAAAAAAAAGCTTTGATTAAAATGGTGGTCATTTTGATGTATGAATATGAAGTCCCTGAGGCTTGGAGAGTTGAAGAGTTTAAATGACTTTAACTAAGATCACCCAAACTAAACAATGGAAGTAGGAATAGATAACTTTTAGGCTTATTTTCTTTCTGCTGCAACAATTTACTCCTCATGTCTGGTTTTGCACCTTTTCTTAGATCACTTGTGTGAGAAGATCACAGTACAGACCATAAATCCTTAATTATTTTTTCCATAGCGCATTTCTGAGTGGTAGCCCAATGAGTCTTATGATCAGATAGGAAGGGCTGCTGCTAGTGTGTTTTCAAGAGTCATGCATAGCCCTCCAGGAATCATTGTCTAGACCTCACCAGCTTGTTGTTAAGAGACAAATAAAATAGCAGATTCCAAGTGCCTGGCACATTGGAAGCACAAGGTTCAGTAAATGGTGGCGATTACTGTATTGTCCTAATGGCAATAGAAGGAGGGAAGTGAGAGGGAAGAGCAAAGCTCCGTACTAACTCAGATGACTCCCTGGTTTCAAAAATATCATTTGAGTATAGAAAATATTTGGTTTGTATGTAAAGAAAAATGAACTTTTCAAAAGTCAGTATCAGTCGTTTTTACAGCTCGTGTTTATGAGGTTTATCTACTCATATCAACAGGTTCAAATCAATTTGACTTGCACATGCTTCGTGCATACTGAGACCCAGGTGATGTGCAGATTTATTGTTGGAGAGCTGTTTCCAGTAACTTAGAGCCAAGAAACATTGTTATAATCATGTAGAGGGGCGGAACTATGTATACAAAATGCTCAGGCACAGGAGACATTTATTTTTCTGTCTGTTGTTCTGTCTGTCTATATCTATCCTCTTTCTCTCTCTCTGGCCAAATTAACTTTCTAATTTTTTAAAGGAATTAAAAGGCTTTAATTAAAAAATCTTGAGTGGATATAAAGTGTAGAAATAGAAAATTTACAAACTATTTAAAACCTGGAATCACTGACTGTTCAGGAACTACACAGAAGGATCATGAATGGTGGTGAACAGCAGAAAGAAATTATGGATGAATCTACATTATTTTAGCTGCTCCCCATGCCACCTGTCTCAGAGGAAAGCCTGACGTTTATTAGATTTTGAACCAGACTAATGGTGGCAGCAGATCCAGTGATTGTAACCTGCCTATCAGTAGATCCTTCCACTGGGTTCAAAATTTTGATCTGCACCACAGACTTCTGAGGGATCTCCTTGATTTTGATGTCTTGATGTCTGAAATTATTCAGCCAATCAAATCATTTGGAATGGTGAGTTCATGAGAGTAGTTGGAGCAGATGCATTCAAACCTGCACTGAATCCAGTGTTGCCATGAGTCATGGGAAAATAAGCCTGTTGCACTGCCTACTGGTGCAGCTTGGTCAACTCTAGAGGTGATCCCTCCAGATAAGCACTGAGGCACATGGACAGAGTGGTGTGGGGAAAGTTCGCACTGTTGCTGCTTGTGATGTACTTGTCCTTACCACCTGCAAAGATGACCAGAGAACTCAATAATAGCTTGGGCTGGTAAGGAATAGTCATGCCCTTCTCGGGGTACTGGGAGAGTCTCCAGCATGTCTACGCATGTCTGTTTGACACACTCAATCGTGGATTGCAGAATGTTAGCAATAGTGATGGCCCACTCAGTTGAGTTGGGAGCATATCCTCTGTCAGCTGCACCTGAGCCTCTACACTCTCTCATATTTCCTTGATTTTGCAACCACATTTTCCAATAAGAGGGCCACATTGACTAAGATGACCAAGGGTCTACTGGCACCTGTGCTATTGGTTATAGAGCTGCTGATGTCCTCTTCCGGTTTGTCAATTATCATAGTAAGCCTTTGAAGATGGGATTAGTGAGTCCAGCCAAAGTGATAACTGTCTCAGGACAATTTTCTAATTTCTTTATTGAAAAACATCCATTTGCAAAGTTGAGGGCATTACTCTATATGACACTAGATGGTGTAAGTGAATTTAACATAAATTATCTGTTATTAGATATTACTTAACTGTGACTGCATGCATCACAGTGCTGCATTTACCTGATAAACCACCACCACACCCAGCTAATTTATTTATTTATTTTTTTGAGACAAGACTCCATTGTCCAGCTTGGAGTGCAGTAGCGCCGTCTCAGCTCGCTGCAACGTCTGCCTCCAGGTTCAAGCGATTCTCCTGCCTCAGCCTCCTGAGTAGCTGGGATTAGAAAGGCGTGTGCCACCATGCCCGGCTATTTTTTGTAGTTTTAGTAGAGATGGGGTTCCACCATGTTGGCCAGGCTGGTCTCGAACTCCTGGACTCAAGTGATCTGCCTGCCTCGGCCTCCCAAAGTGCTGGGATTACAGGCGTGACCCACCACGCCCGGCCCTAATTTTGTATTTTTAGTAGAGACGGGGTTTCATGATGTTGGCCAGGCTGGTCTCGAACTTCTGACCTCAGGAGATCCACCTGCCTTGGCCTCACAAAGTGCTGGGATAATAGGCATGAGCCACCACGTCCAGCCTAGTGTTTATGTTTTGACCTTTATTGTTTGTCACCTATTCATCTTGATCGTGCTATTTCTTATCCCAACATTTGGGACATCAGTTTTAACACAGTCTCGATATGTAACCTCTTTAAAAATATATACATGTAGGCCGGGCGCGATGGCTCACCCCTGAAATCCCAGCACTTTGGGAGGCCGAGGTGGGTGGATCGCTTGAGGCCAGGAGTTCAAGACCAGCCTGGCCAACATGGCGAAATCCCGTCTCTACTAAAAATACAAAAATTAGCCAGGCATGGTGGCACGTGCCTGTAATCCCAGCTACTCAGGAGGCTGAGGCAGAAGAATCGCTTGAACCTGGAGGCAGAGTTGCAGTGAGCCGAGATCGTGCCACTGCACTCCAATCCGGGCAATAGAGCAAGACTTTGTCTCAAAAAAAATATATATATATATATACACACACACACACACACACACACACGTAGAGAAGCCTGCCCCAGAAAAGATTTTAAAAATAAAATTATGAAAATAGAACAAATGTTAAAAGTGAATTCAAAATTTAACTACTATTAGGATTTTAATGTTATCCACTCCAGTTATTTAGAAACAATTTAAAATGTATACTTATAACAAACACATCCATATTATGTTGCATCAATAAATACTTATTTTAAGTATTATAATTGTCTTCATTCTTTTATATTTTTGAGAAAGAATCTCGTTCTGTAGCCCAGGCTGGAGTGCAGTGGTGCCATCTCTGCTCACTGCAAACTCCACCTGTCGGGTTCAAGCAATTCTCCTGCCTCAGCCTCCCGAGTAGCTGGGATTATAGGAGCTCCCCATCACACCTGGCTAATTTTTGTATTTTTTTTAGTAGAGACGGAGTTTCACCGTGTTAGCCAGGTTGGTCTCGAATTCCTGACCTCGGGTGATCCGTCTGCCTCGGCCTCTCAAAGTGTTGGGATTACAGGTGTAAGCCAGCATGACCGGCCTGTCTTCATTCTTTAACAGTAATTACAATTAATATTCTAAACACAGCCATAAATTTTATCTAGTGTATCGGTGATAATATACTAAAACCTTCCCCCACTACTAGACATTGGGGTGCTTTAAATTGTTCATAGTGTAATGCTATACCTTCATATATTAACTTTTTCAGTATTTTGGCTGATTTCATTAGGCTAGATTCCAAGGACTGGGAATGCCTTTGACAAGGTATTTGTCAAATTGCTTTCTAGAAGAGTTATACTCATTTATGTTGTCATCAAGAATGAATGGGACAGTAAGTTCACTGTACTTTCACCAGCATGTTAGATATTTATTTACTTACTTATTTTTGTAGTTCCAAATGTCAAATGGTACTTGCTTTAATCTACGTTTTCTGGCTACAAGAAAGTTCTTACATTTTCAAATCTGTATTTGATAATTCTGTTTCCTTTAAATGTCAATTATGTGTTTAAACTCTTATCCATGTATCTGTCATGTTATTAGTGACTTTTCTATTAGAAGTTTGAATGTTTCACATGCATTTTTCACATGCATAAAAATAAAATCAAGTAATTAAACCAATACTACATTTGTTGGAAAATTTCTCAGTTTAACTTTTAAATTTTTTTATATTCACATTTTAAATGTTATGGTACCATTTACTGATATTTTCCTTTGTGCATTCTTTTCTTTGTTTTTTTTTTTTTGAGACAGAGTCTCGCTCTGTCACCCAGGCTGGAGTGCAGTGGCGCGATCTCAGCTCAGTGCAAGCTCTGCCTCCCGGGTTCACGCCATTCTCCTGCCTCAGCCTCCCGAGTAGCTGGGACTACAGGCACCCGCCACCGCGCCCGGCTAATTTTTTGTATTTTTAGTAGAGACGGGGTTTCACCGTGTTAGCCAGGATGGTCTCGATCTCCTGACCTTGTGATCCGCCCACCTCGGCCTCCCAAAGTGCTGGGATCACAGGCTTGAGCTACCGCGCCTGGCCAGCATTCTTTACATATTCAAAGCATTGAAAATCATTTCTTTGTTGGAGGTTTGATAAATATTCAATATAATTTTCTTTTTACTTTGACTTAATTTTCAGTAAAATTTACTTTTTAACACATCTGGAATTTGTTTCAGGGTATGATGTGAAGTGAATACATTTGAATTTTAAATAATTTACTATGCTGTGACCCAGCTGCCTGATATCCCATACAAGTTGCCAAGTGCCCACTGAAAGAATAATGTTCTTATATTTTGTGTTCATTGAGATAACATTGGTTACTTTATTAAGCATGGCAGAGTTTTGTTTTTTTTTTTTTTTTTTTTTTTACTGAGAAACCTATACCTCACTTTGTTTGTTTTCAAAAAGTTGAATGATCAGAAGGGTATAATTTAATAAAATATTATTTTGTATATTTTGTGTTACCCTGTTTATTACAAGAGTACCCTTAACAAACTACTGCAGGTACTTTTGGATTTTCAGAAGTATTTTAGCCTACTATTGTTAATATATGTATTTTTTAATGTTCTAGGTGAACTTAGATATAAAAACCTGAGTTTGAAGTATGTCCCAATGACTGATTCATTATGTGATTTTACGCAAAGTTTAATCTTCTGAGTCTCTGTTTTCTCTCCAGACAGTAGGGATAATGCAACCTACATTATGAGACAATGGTAATAATTACATGAAAAAATATATGTAAAATGATCAGAAGATGGCCTGATAAAGAAGAAACCTCACAGATGCATTATTTTCTTTTCATTTTTATATAGTATAGGCTATTGGTCATCTGAACTGGTGAAAGAGAACAAATGTTCCTAGTAAAATCCACAGGGACAACTTTTGACTTTGAAATATGTCTCCTTTGAATTTTGAATATAGTTATTTCTGATCTTCAGGGAATTTAAACAACATAATGAAATTATAGAGCTAATACCTAATTCTAGACTCTTTTAATTTTTTCTTGTGTTCAACTACAAGCTAAAAACATAGAACTCATTTTAAAACTTCCCTAAGGCAGAAATGATGGTAAGTGTTTGAACTTCAAAGGGTTTGCCTAGTCAGATGAGGACTGTATGCTTAGTAAAAGTAAACAGATAGGAAAGAGACCAACAAGAACAGTAATTAAATAAAGTATGTAGTTCAAATATCTAATTATGATATTTGCCTTAAAAAATCCACCTGGGATTTCTGTTTAGTTGTCTATTAATATAATTTTAGAGACATGAGAAAGACTCCCGTAGCAATCTATCCAGCTTGCCACCCATAAAATCTGACACATATACCTGTATTATAACACATGTCTCACTGTGTCCAATGATCTTTTTAATAATTTGTAGCCTGTTAAACAGGGCTTTATAAAGACAGAGGACAGGTCTTGTACTTCTTTGCACTGATCCTGATGATCATTAGGATTCTCTATAAAAGTTTCATGTCAGAAATTCTGTATTGCTATATTTAGAGCTTTTGTGTCATTGTGCATGAGATTATAATTATTGTTGTCTAACTTTATATAATCATAGGATCTTGGACAAGGATGTGTCAGGTTGGGGCCTGGGGGAGGACAAGAACATAAGAGACTAGATACTTAAACAATAATGATGCAAATAAGATGATTTAGCTCAATTCTTTAAAAAGCAGAGCCTGAGGTAAGGATTAAGATGCTATTATTTTATTTAGAAGATTCAAGCCCACTGAAGAATAAATGAAAAACAGAAAGCAAAGCGAGGACGTTGCAGAGAAATTTAATGCCTTATGTTACAACACTGGTCACCACTGCATGATGAGTCACTAAGAGATACTGCCAGATGCATGGTGAATGTGTTCACACAACACATAGAACTTCTTCGGAAGTGTGGTAAGAATGAGTCATTCCTAGGAGAGGGAAAGGAGGAGAAATGTGTCTTTCCAGCTTTCTCCCATCTCAAGTTACCTGTTGGTCAAATCTTATGCAGAGTGTTTTACCCCTACACTGACGGCTTGTATAATCTGGCTTGTCAGTACCGAAGAGAGATCCCTTGTATTATGGACTATTTCATCCAAGTCCAAAGATGAACCAGTGACCTAATATGAATGCGGACTTGATCAGGAAAGAGAGAGAAGAAAAGGTGGTCAAGAGAATCTGAGAAAGCATACAAAGTTTGTTTCCTAAAACATAAGGGATGTGGACATTAAGGAAGTTGGGAGCATTGAAAACTACAGTTGTAGGGTGATAAAAGTGATACTCTTTTGCTGTATTGGTCAGGTCAGGGATTGCTATATGCAAAACAAATGCACCCCAAATTACAGTGGTTTAAATCACCAACAACTGTATTTCTTGCTTACGTCTCAGTTAACTATGGGTTGAGGGAACTCACATTTCTTTGACTTAGTGACTCTGCCATTTCTAGGATTCCTAGGATCCAAAATGCCTCCAATGCATCCTCTGCATCTGGCTGCTAGGCCAGGGAAAATAATGAGAGCATGGGGGGTTGCCTGGGGATTTTTTTATGTGCCTCATTGTGAATCATCACTCAGCCCCACCTAAGAGCAGGGGAGACTGAGGAATGTAGTCTACTGGTATGCCCAGAAGGAAAAAAGGAGGGCTTGTGAACAGTTAGTTTGTGTCAGATATCCTAACCATGTTTAGGTTTTGCTGTAGGAGAATGTTTCATAGTAGTGGTATACTTTGACCTTTAATCTACTTAAGTAATGCAGTAAAGACTCATTTTAATCAGACTCCACTCTTTTGCCCTCTGCATCAAATTTTTCAGATTTTAAAAAAATTTTCCCATAACATCACCATCTTGCTTTTGCTTTTTCTGGAAAAATGTAACTAACTTGAGAATCAATTCTACTCTAGCTTCCAAGACAAACCTTAACCTTAGGGTATTTATATGACAATCTGTGGAGGTACTTACGGAATCAGCCCTCCAGACTCACTGAAGCTGGGCTTCCCAAATGAAACTACTACTTTCCAATGCCTGGACTCATAATCCTTGCAAGGTAATTTAGCAAACTTTGTACAAGCTATACCTTAGCCTGAGACTTTTCACAGTCACTGCACTTTTTGATAATTTCATCCCTAACTTTTCTCTCAATGAAAAGGCAATTTACTGACTTTCACCAAGAAAATTACCTTTCTTATCCTTCTGTCATTGCCTGTAAAAGACAGCTGGGAACAAAATAGTGAGGCAATTAATAATGTTCTTCTTAATTTCTCTCTTCACAGAATCCTGGTACAACAACTGCCTATAAACACTTGCCAAATCTGAGATCAAGCTACTAACTGAAGTAGTCACAATAGGAGGTGTCTTCACTATAAAAATGTATGAAAATTTTGAGTATATTTACTGTGAGAATGCTTTGCAAAGACTTCACAAAAAAGTATTTCACATTGTAATAGTACTGGAGCATGAGTCACCAGGCAGTAATCAAGTTGTCTTTTTCAATCAGAATGAAGACCATCAATTTCAAGTTGATTTTTTTATGTCGTGAATGGAATGAAGGAGAGATACCATAGCTATCTTTTCAGAGAGAATCGGATATACTTTCCTGATACACTTGGAACACTGTAATCCTTGGCACAGGTAACATCCGTGTTCTCAAAAAGGAGTTTGCATTATTTTTGCAGAATGCGCTCATGGGTCTCTTATTAAAGTCTGTTCTGCTGTGGAGATATATCCAGAAGTTCAGCATAAATACACTGATTTTCAAAAACCTAGGAATTATCCTGCTTTTACCTTTTATTACCTGGAAAAATTACTTCAAGTAATTGGATCTTGGTTTCCTCATTTGTAAAATGAAAATATTGTTATTTACACCATATGGATATTAAAAAGATTGATAAGATAACATATATGAGAATGATCAGCAGGGTGTCTGGCATAGATACTTTGCCTTAAAGGTATTGAAATGATATTTGAAGTTTGATATTGTTGATGCTGATCGACTGCCTGTTTTTGTTCTCTCTGGTCTTCTCTGGGATTGCCATCAAGAATTTTAAAACTTATCCTTGATCTGAACAGAGAGAAAGAAATTCATATGACATATTGTTGCTTTTGGTCTGAACTTATAGATTAAGACTTTCCTTCTAGACATATATCCATATTTTTGAAGAGGTTCCCATCTCTAAATGAATTCTTTCCTAATTGTGTTTGTGTATTATACCCTGATCTCCTGATCCTGTTCTTCACTGTGGCTGCTAAATTCTAAAATCTCTGGTATAGGAGTCCTTCCTTATCAGCACAGTATATGTTCCAAAACCCTCAGTGGATGCCTGAAACTGTGACTAGTACCAAACCCTATATATACTATAATTTTTCCTATATATATGTACCTATGATAAAGTTTAGTTTATAAATTAGGCACAGTAAGAGATTAACACAGTAACTCAAAATAAAGCAATTATAACAATATATTGCAATAAAAATTATGTGAATGTGGTCTCTCTCTTTTAAAATACTTTAGTATTTTTGGACTGAGGTCGACTGTGGGTAACTGAGACCACAGAAAGCAAAATCATGGGTAAGTGGGGAATGCTGTATAACTCATTCTGCAAACTCTCTAAACCCTTGCTTGAATCTCACTAAGAAATTTTAAAACAACTTTCCTTGCAAAAGTGAAAGCACAGCTAATAATGAAGGCGAAATAAAATAAAAGGTACACAGCCCAGTCCTGAGCTATAGATAAGCAAGGCATCTAATTATTAATCTGATGTGAAATGATACTGGCCCCTAAAGATCCTGTTATGGATATTTTATGGATCACATTGAAACTGGTGTTCTTGCTGCTTGTTTTTCCTCCTGTTGAGGAGAGAAGCAAAAATAATCACATGCTACGGCTTTGTGAATAACTTTAAGGGAAAGTAAAAAATGAGTTCTTCTCATTTTTTCCTTCTAGATTCTAATTCTTTTCACATTTAACTGAACAATCAGTGAAATTCAGCCCTTTTGACTCTTCATAAATGTGGGATAAGTGGTGAAAACAGAACATCATGATGAGAGACTCCAGACCTAGATTATTTAATTAGTGTTTTGTCTTTGGCAAAGCCTTAAATCTCTGTTTCCCAGTTTTCTCACTTATTAAATGGAGTAAGTAATAGCTTCCTTACATCACTGGGATATTTTGAGAATAGATAAAATGATGAGTGTCAAAATTCTTTTGTAAAAAGCAAAAGTTATTTTTAGACAAATATAAAATGTTGCAAATAAGTGATACTCTACCCCCTCTATTATACTGACGCTAACATATTCAATTATAAATATCAGCATAACTTAATTTTATAAAACTTAGTATAAATAAAAATCTTATAGAAAATGCACATTATTTTTTCTCACTGTAGTCCATGACACTTGTCAAATTATCATCTCGGCACAACTTTAACTTATTAACCAGGCACATTGTAATTCTTCATCGATGTGCTTACTGTGAAAATTTACTTAAAGCAATTTGATAAAGAGCTGTGCTAATTCAATTATTGAATTTCATGCTTTATATTTAAAGCCTATAAACAAAAATTACAAAAAAAGTACTTAAGTTATTGCATTACTTTAATGCTCTGAATAGCATTTGTACTTGAGATTGTTAGGCAGCATATTTAAGTGATGTGCTCATGAAAGTGAAATATTCAAAACAGCTTTTATGAAAATCTCCCATCTGGCAGTTACAATTGATCAGAAATCTACTCTTCAGCATTATTTTGAAAATAGCATGCGTTTTTAATTAAAACTGTTCATTCAATTTATTAATGTAAGTAAAACCTCCCATCTGATCATGTTTAACTTGAGAAAGTGGTTTTCTAAAACCTCTTTTATGAATTGAATTATACAATTTTTAATAAAGAATAAAAGATGTCAGACATTTGCTATTAATCTTTTTTGTCCTTAATTTCACAATTGATCTATGAACATGCTTAAAAATATTTGATGAATTCATGGTCTTAATTCTTATATTATTTTAAATCTAAGTGAGCTACAAAGGATCTAAGATAAAAATCTTTAATAAATCATGTTAAGGGATACTTTATGTTAGTTAAGTTTTAATGGACAAGATATAAGTAGATTATTAAGGTTAAAATTTTTCACAGTGAGAAATAAAAGCTAATTATCAAATGCTTTTATTCAGTTGCTGTGTTCATTATGTACATTATCGAAATTAATCCTTTTAAGAATCCTGTTTCTCAGCAAAAGGATTTCAGCTCAGGCAACTGGACTTTGAATCACAGGCATTTCATCCCTGCCCTGCTTGTCCTGGCTATGGGAGGTTTATAAGGACGGCTCTGCTGGATTCTCTCCAGGAAGGTCAGTACCTGGATTAGATGCCATGATAATTCCCAGACATGGTTGCTTGTCAAATGGATTATTAAGGCTATGAACTAATAACCTTATAAAAATGGAAAACAAATTTCTTTAACATGTATTCTGGATAGTGTATATATCCATCATTCTGGATAATGTCTATATCCTTCATGTTTTACACCCTCATTTCACAGGGTTTGGGATAAATGTGTTTGGAAGATCTTTCAGGTTATGCCTCTCCTTATAAATAAATCTATAGTCATTAGGTGCAGAGTGTATCTTCCATTGGCACCTTATATAATTATATTCTACTGTTCAAGTTTTCCAGTGTGCTTGTTTCATAAACAATCAATAGCCATGTTTCCCAGCATGGGAACAAAAAAAGGTTGAAAACTGGTTCTACCAACAGCTTAGCTTGTCAAACCATGAGCGCTATCTGTGCTGTTTTTCAGCCTATATCTATGATTTGTATCTCTGAAACTTTCACTTACGTATTTCTTATCTTACCAACAGCATTTCTCAAAATGGTCTTCTTTATTTCCAGTGACTTATCCAAGAATTGTATTGCTACTGCTGTTTCCAACCTTTTCAACAAAAAATTTTATTAGCTCTAAACATGTTTCCTTGAAAATAAATTCCAGAGTGTTGTGTTTTTAGTTACTTATTTAACATTATTTTGAGTTGTAACAAAAATAATTTATTAGAACTTATAAACCTGCATGTAAGGCAAAATGAATTTTAAATGTGTAAGAAAGCCAAAGGAAAGGGAGAGTAAAAATTAAAAAAGTAAAATCCAGCCAGCATGGGGCTGGTACATAAAATATTTGCGCTGAAGTTCTATACACGTGCTAAAGGTAGACCACAAATTTGACTTTAAGCTTTTTAGAAACAAATCAAAAGTGAGAAATGTGATCAGTATCTCCAAAGTATAAGGAAATGAGTTGCTCTGAAGATGCATATTTACTATTCATGAAACCAAGGTTAGGAAACAAATTTTTATACATTTTTATTTTGGAAGAAAGAAAAATTGAAAACATTTATCACAGAGTAAGGAGTTTCTAAACATTGGGAAATGCTATCTTGCCATGGTACAATCTAATAAAAGGTATTTTTGTGGGAAGGAAGTATTTATAATATGTGATCCAGTCATGGCACCCTTTGATGGTCCAGCTGGTGCAAGGAGAGATTTCAGAATCTCTGAAATTGTGTCGAAGAAGTAGGAGCAACATTCTCTCTGCAAATGGTCCCAAAGCTTCAACTTCAGCTACTTCAAAATAGAACTTCATTTCAGCTTACATTCCTCTGATCCTTCTTGGAAACTGATGGCATCGTTGCTCCTAAGTACAAGGTTCTCCATTCCCTCACCGGTTTTATTAAGAAAATCCTACAACCATGGATAAGAAAGGCTCAGGTAGAGAAGAGTGGAGATTATTATTTATTCATATCAGTGACTCCAGGGTTGCTAGTGAGATGCAGGGACACATAATAGGTGCGGATACACGTTGCTTTCCTACAAGCTCTGAAATTAACTGTTTTAATATAGGCAAATAATTTCACCTATAAAGGAGGGATAATGATACTAACCCTGGTGGAACAAGTTAAATTAATAAACATTGGTTAATAACAAGCACTTAATAAATATTTGCTGGATCAAGGAATGAAGTCTAAAGCACTGTGCAATGTAAAAGATGAGATATTAGTAAATTATCTAAATACTGCCACAATAAATATTTTAGTATTGGATTTCCAAGGCAATATTGAAGAAGATGGTATCATGTTGAATAGAGGAAAATGTATTATTTTGTAGAAGAGTTACATATAGAGATAGATAATTAACTTACCTATAGAGGTAGACTATTAAGTGCTAATATTCTCAGTAATACTATTTTAATAAATAATCTAAAATATAAGAATATGCATTTTTCCCATGAGACGTAATATAGGCATATTTTTATTTTGAATGAGGATAAAAAGCAATTTGCAGAGTTTTTTTTCAATTGCATAGAATTTCCCTCAAAAAACGTATGTCACCATAGATCTAAACTCTCGTATGAATGGACTACATATTCTTGATAATTCTCTCTAAACGTTTTTTCTCTGTACTGAGATTTTGACTGATATCAAGTAATAGGAAGTTTAAGATTATATTATCTAACATAGTAGATGCTGAATAAATTTTGTCCATTAACTGACAATCAGTTGATTAACAAACACTTGATTTCTAAATATACTTAAATATTTCTAGTATAATCTTACCATAATATAATCATGTTTCTTATTAAATAATTTATCTGCCTCTAAATGTAACTCTTCTACAAAATAATACATTTTCTTCCATTCAAAATGGTACCATCTTCTTCAATATTGCCTTGGAAATCCAGTCCTCAATATTTGTTCTTACATTGTCTTATATTACATGACTTAATGTTGAGCTGTAGATTTCCAAACTGGCCACCATATGTATGATGATACATATAGCTCACTCATCATTTAAGGAGCTATATGTATGTATATGCTTAATCATAACAACATATACTGTAGTAGTTTTAGTGAACTTTCATCCATGCAAAATACCAACTTGTTTTCTACTATTGTGTTTCTTCCTGGTCCACCATTTCTGATGTGGGGATTTTTGGAAATTTTGGCTTTATTCTTGAGAAATATATACCTTTTCTTCTAGCTCTTCTGCTATTTTCTTCCTATTCCTCTTAATATGTTTTTTAAAAAGATATCTACATTTTAAATTTCATTATCTAACATTCTCTATTTCAATATGATCTCCAGTCTACTATTTTCCAATTTGTGATTTAATGGAAATCAACTCCACCAAATATAATGCAGAAATTATTTCATCTTTTTGAGCCATCTGTGTTTCTTGACTTTATAATTTCAATTTGAAAATTTTTAATTTTTATAATTAATTCTATAATTTAAACGATTTAATTTCAATTTAAAAATCGGAGTAAAATTTTTACTTATTTATAACCCTGCCTTATTCAAGAACGATGGTTTAGATATTGAATTCATCAGGTATTGTGTTGATTGTTAACTTGCTTAGCAGTTCCAACTTTTCCCTATTCAAGCCTGTGCTATTACATCACTTTCAGGTCCTGCTGTGCTTGCAGGAAGGGGGACACGAAACCAGTTCCACTCAATGAATCATTAGCGAAAGTAACGTGTGTCAATTCGGAGCCTTACCAGTGCAGAATCTTCTAGAGTTATACTCTCTGGTGCAGTAGCTGATAACATTTAAGATGATGGCTCACTGTCAGAACCTCAATCCTTGAATCAGTTCATTGATCACAGCTCAGCCCCCCGCTGGCCTCTAATGGTGTCCTGAACAAAAATTAATTTTCTTTTAAGCCATTGAGGGATTTTATTTTTCTTTTAAACTGCAGCATAACCCAATTTAAAGAGACTGATACAGGGAATGCTTGGTTTTGAAATTTTCTGGGTGATATTAAAAAAATATTTGAGATTGTAGC
This sequence comes from Hylobates moloch, assembly GCF_009828535.3. Lineage (NCBI taxonomy): Eukaryota > Metazoa > Chordata > Mammalia > Primates > Hylobatidae > Hylobates > Hylobates moloch. Next base: position 56,318,378 of record NW_026652281.1, on the reverse strand, counting down.
AAGCACTGCCAGTCTTCTACTCAGACCCCTGCAGATCCCATTTACAATCTCTGCACACCATTTTCTCACTTTCTGTGTGTTTTTGCGTCTAACAGCATGCACTTGCAATTCTCTTCAGAGGACTGCCCTCGAGTTACTGGAGCTACTTAGGAGCACATAAGCCAATGATTGACTGACTCATGAAATCCCAGCTTTCTTACATCCAGAGAGGACAATCTTATGATAAACTTATATCCCAGAATTTCCTTGCAAGATCAGTCTCAAGTTACCCTCTGTGGGAGCTTGCCTGAAATCTTCCATTCCTTAACTGCTTCTTGTTTCTATACCCTGCATCCCTGACTCCCTTCTAGGTTTCTCCTGGGAAGTCTTTCTTAATAAATCACTTGAGTATGTGGCTTATGTTAGAATCTGTTTCTGGGAAGTCCTATCGAAGACTAGGAATGGAATATACAATATGTAGTTTCATAATAACGTTGAAGGGAATATGTTTGGCTGGATTTTAAAATACCATGGTATGTAAAAATGAAATAAAACTTTAGAAGGTTGATTTTGAACTTTTAATCATTTAAGCCAGGAATTTTGTCATGTTTAACTTGCTGTTCTTCACCAGATCAGAATATATTGCTGCTTAATTTTTCTTAGTAAGACATGCTTTTTATATAATCATTACACCATTTCTCCACTTTAGGTGGTGGATTTTAATTATTCTATCTGTTCATTGTCCTCAAGCATCTTCAGACCCTGGAAAACATACCGAGATATACATGAGATTGAGTCAGAGCCTGTGATCACATAACAGACCATAGCTCACTGGCCACACAAAAGTGAAATCTACCAATTAACTCTCATTACTGTAGTGCTCTAATGAATTGTTGTAATTGACCATTGATGATGATGGCATAGAAAAATAGAGGGGGAAAACACTTATTTCTTCTGATTATGTTTTGTGGTGTCAGTTCTTAAATGTCCTTAATTTTATTTATCCTTTTGGCCACAATATCAAGGCTGTGGCATACAATTCTGATTTTGATTTTCTCTTTGTTTTACTTCTGAAATTATACTGAGACCCAAGTATACATATTTTAGGAGATAAATTGATTTTGCAATTTATAAATGCAGAATTTCTTTTAAAACAGGATACTTGATCTTCTTTTAGGTTAATAGGGTCCATGTAGACAGAATAGATTACCACAAGTATCCTTTGTTTGAATGTGTATCAATCTCTGCAGAAATAATGAGTATTCTCTTGGGACATGTCTCTTGTCATGAGGTGGGGGTCTTTGAACTATACTTAGTTGGTTAAGCAAAAAAGAAATTGTCAAGATTTCAGGTATATTCTAGTGAAGTAGAATGCCTAAAAATTTAGTTACCCCTTATCTCTTTATCAGCTGTTCTGTCCATTTTCCCTAGTTAGATTACTTCTTAAGATAACTTATATTTATATTTGATGAGCAAAAATAAAAGTTACAAGCAAATCTTTAGGTGCCATAAATTTTATAGAGATACAAGAGAAACACACCTACCATTTATACCTCTGAGATAGAATCCAAGCTAGACAATTATATTAGCCCATTTTCGTATTGCTACAAAGAATTATCTGAGACTGGGTAATTTATAAAGAAAAGAAGTTTATTTTTTTCACAGTTCCACATGGCTGAGGAGGCCTCAGGAAACTTACAATCATGATGGAAGGTGAAGGAGAAGCAAGAGCCTTCTTCACAAAGTGGAAGGAGAAAGAGAGAGAGCACGAGGTGGGAATTGCCACACTTTTAAACCATCAGATATCATGAGAACTCACTCACTATCATGAGAATAGCATGTGGGAAATCCTCCCACATGATCCAATCACCTCGCATCAGGGCCCTCTTTCAATGCGTGGGGATTAGAATTTCACTTGAGATTTGGGTAAAGATACAGAGCCAAACCATGTCAAAAATAAATGATATATGTGATTACAGTAAACACTTGGAAAATAACATGACCTTATTTAATTTAAACATATGTATATATCTTTTGACCCAGCCTCTTCATTTTTAGGAATTTTTATAAAATAAAACATAAAACACAGTGGGATTTATTTTACCATTGGTTATAATAGCAAAAACCTGGACATAATCTAGATATCTGCAAATAGATGAATGGTGCATGGTTGCAGAAGTTAAGGTACAATTTTAATTGGGAATAGCTATTAGTATGAATGAGTCAAATTAATATATCCTTATCTGAAAATATGCACTTGATATGGAAAAGAGCAGTTGTAGAATAATGGGTATTACATGAACCAATTTTTGTTAAGAGAAAAATCCCTCCATATTATTATAAGCATAGAGGCATATCTCAAATAATGCACACTAAAATTTTAACATTGGATAACTCAGAGGTAGCAGAGCTGGGGAAGTGTTGTCTAGTAACTTTTTAATGTGTTTGTATTATTTAGCATGATACGGCATGTGCACATTTCCTTTGTAACTTTAAAAATGATAAAGTATATAAAGTGTTTTAAAGAAAAGTGAGGAATAAAGATAAATAAATATATCTGCCTCTTTTATTTTGGAAGTTCCTTTATGATAAAATTATTCTTTCTAGGCTAAGTATGTCTATTTTTCTCAAAGGTTTCTATTTTTGGCTTTTGACAACAGATTTCATTTGGAGTATATATGTAGAAAGACCCATTTCAGACCTTATTTAAATGCAGCACCCACAAATGTAATATATGATGTAGGAAGATGGAGCTAGCTATGCAAAGATGGCCAAACAAATAAATTTCTGTTTTCCATGTTATTAGGCAGAGGTTGCTCCTCAACTCTGTGAATCCACCTTCAAAGAAATAAAGAGCACAGATTACCCAAGTGGTTAATTCATAGACATCGCTAATGTTCACCAGTACTTCTGGATCTCTGCTTCATATGGACATGCAAAAAGGATTATGACTTTTCATTCTCTTAAAGGAGGCAAGGGCATCAGAATTACTCTGAATAATGACATGTGAGCTCAGATGCTTGGTATTATTTGTAAGTAAGAAACTTTCTGTTGTTGTTTATTACCACAGCATAAACTGTTATGCCTGACTGATAACAGTTACTGAACACACTTCAGCTGTCTTTATAACACTTTGATCCTATACATTAGGAGCTGGCAAAGTTTTTGTAAGTAGGAGACCCAATTTTAGAATTACGTATGAAATATAAATTTTTTTTTGAAAGTCGAAAAAGAAAGTTTATTCCAACATATTATCCTCACAATTAAGAGTATACAGAATATGAGGGCAAGATCACTGTTTGATTTAGTGAATCTGGCTGCTAAATTGACTCTAAGCTATTTTCTTTACAGTTTGTCACATGGTACTTTTTTTTTGGTATCAACATTTCTTTTTTTTAAATTTTATTATTATTATACTTTAAGTTTTAGGGTACATGTGCACAACATGCAGGTTTGTTACATATGTATACATGTGCCATGTTGGTGTGCTGCACCCATTAACTCGTCATTTAGCATTAGGCATATCTCCTAATGCTGTCCCTCCCCCCTCCCCCCACCCCACAACAGACCCCGGTGTGTCATGTTCCCCTTCCTGTGTCCACGTGTTCTCATTGTTCAATTTCCACCTATGAGTGAGAACATGCGGTGTTTGGTTTTTTGTCCTTGTGATAGTTTACCAAGAATGATGGTTTCCAGTTTCATCCATGTCCCTACAAAGGACATGAACTCATCCTTTTTTATGGCTGCATAGTATTCCATGGTGTATATGTGCCACATTTGCTTAATCCAGTCTATCGTTGTTGGACATTTGGCTTGGTTCCAAGTCTTTGCTATTGTGAATAGTGCCACAATAAACATACGTGTGCATGTGTCTTTATAGCAGCATGATTTATAGTCCTTTCAGTATATACCCAGTAATGGGATGGCTGGGTCAAATGGTATTTCTAGTTCTAGATCCCTGAGGAATCGCCACACTGACTTCCACAATGGTTGAACTAGTTTACAGTCTCACCAAACTTGTAAAACCGTTCCTATTTCTCCACATCCTCTCCAGCACCTGTTGTTTCCTGACGTTTTAATGATGGCCATTCTAACTGGTGTGAGATGGTATCTCATTGTGGTTTTGATTTGCATTTCTCTGATGGCCAGTGATGATGAGCATTTTTTCATGTGTTTTTTGGCCGCATAAATGTCTTCTTTTGAGAAGTGTCTGTTCATATCCTTTGCCCACTTTTTGATGGAGTTGTTTGTTTTTTTCTTGTAAATTTGTTTGAGTTCATTGTAGCTTCTGGATATTAGCCCTTTGTCAGATGAGTAGATTGCAAAAATTTTCTCCCATTCTGTAGGTTGCCTGTTCACTCTGATGGTAGTTTCTTTTGCTGTGCAGAAGCTCTTTAGTTTAATTAGATCCCATTTGTCAATTTTGGCTTTTGTTGCCATTGCTTTTGGTGTTTTAGACATGAAGTCCTTGCCCATGCCTATGTCCTGAATGGTATTGCCTAGGTTTTCTTCTAGGGTTTTTATGGTTTTAGGTCTAACAGTTAAGTCTTTAATCCATCTTGAATTAATTTTTGCATAAGGTGTAAGAATTCCATAAAATTCCATTTTCTACCCAATGAGAGTTTGTATAAGGTTGATCGATATAGGTTCATAGCTTGGCTCAGCCAATTACTTGGTAATCTTGTACAAAAACTCAATTTTTCTCAGCCTCAGTTTCCATTAGTAAAATGAAAGTATGCATGCCCATGTCACATGGTTATGTGAATTAAATAACATAACTTGTGTGACCTAGTGCTTTCTACATAGCGTGAGTTCAAAAACTGTTAGTCATCTGTACAGGAAATCCTTGTGAAATATTTTAAGTGAACTTGAGAGTAGAGAGAAACATGGCTTTAGGATAAAAAGAGGGAGGCCATTATTGATATCAGGAATGCCCATTACCCCCAATTTGAGTAGCTTTGCCCATTGAGGCTTGGAAAATGTTGTAGATGAGTATGCCTCCTTTGGAATCTTAGATGTTTAATTGAGTTTATGGTATTTATTCCATCATGGGAGAAAAGCTAAGAATTTCCACCATATAGCCAAAGTAAATCAATTTACTGAGTTCTACTTAATTCTCTATTTTATTTTAAATTTATTGAAACATAATCCTCTCTCTATTTGAGCCCATTGTCCATCATGTTAGCAGTTATACTTGGAAATGGAGTCATTCATGTATATCACTCATTCACATTTCAGACCATGGAGCAATGGGGACAGGAGAGCTATCACCTTAATAAACTGAGCTGCTTATTTAAATAAATTCATGCAAGCCACTGAGAGTTGGAGTTGATGTGCTCAGTAATTTAACTTCCAGGATGGATCTTGGAAAGGTATCTCACTATTGCACATTTGGTCAGATTGAGACAAATCAGACTTAAAGGTTATGATATGGTAACTGAGTGATTACTCCAAGGCAAAGTGATTCTATTCCTTCTCACCAGGAATTAGTTTAGGAACTGCCAATTCTGGCCATTGATATATGAAAGATAGTCTGGGGGCACTTCTGAAAAACATTCCATCACTCCATGAGTCTTAAAGAGAGACTTAAGAAAGAGATAGTGTCTGTCTTCCTGTAAATGTTGTCATGTTTGGATATGATGCCTCAATCTACTTAAGTCACTTTATGACTGTGAGTGTATCATTTTGAGGACAAATCTAACACACTGAAATACTTGATGAGATGGCTAAACTTTTTTTTTTTCTTTTGAGACAGAATCTTGCTCTGTTGCCCGGCTGGAGTGCAATGGCTCAATCTTGGCTCACTGCAACTTCCGCCTCCATGGTTCAAGCGATTCTCCTGCCTCAGCCCCCTGAGTAGCTGAGATTACAGGCACACGCCACCATGCCCGGCTGATTTTTGTATTTTTAGCAGAGATGGGGTTTCACCATGTTGATTATGCTGGTCTTGAACTCCTGACGTTGTGATCTACCTGCCTTGTCCTCCCAAAGTGCCGGGATCACATGAGATGGCTAAACTTCTGATTATACTGATCCTGGAATTGTACTGCTGCTAGAGACTTCTTGCTATATAAAACGATTTTTTTTATTGTTTAAAACATTTGAGTTATTTTTCTGACTTGTGACTTTAGTTTTATTTTATTTTATTTTATTTTTTTTTTATTTTGAGATGAAATCTTGCTCTGTCTCCCAGGCTGGAGTGCAGTGGCACAATCTTGGCTCACTGCAACCTCCACCTCCCTGGTTCAAGTGATTCTTCTGCCTCAGCCTCCCAAGTAGCTGGGGTTACAAGCACCCACCACCATGCCTGGCTAATTTTTGTGTTTTCAGTAGAGATGAGGTTTTGCCATGTTGGCCAGGCTGGTCTTGAACTTCTGACCTCAGGTAATCAGCCCGCCTCGGCCTCCCAAAGTGCTGGGATTACAGGCCACTGTGCCCAGCCCACCTTAGGTATTTAAATTAATACATAGCTACATTAAAAAGTTGAATTTAAGATTCATAATTATTCCATTGATCTATGTCTCTGTTGTGGTACCAGTACCATGCCGTTTTGGTTACTGTGGCCTTGTAGTATAGTTTGAAGTCAGGTAGCGTGATGCCTCCAGCTTTGTTCTTTTGGCTTAGGATTGACTTGGCGATGCTGGCTCTTTTTTCATTCCATATGAACTTTAAAGTAGTTTTTCCCAATTCTGTGAAGAAAGTCATTGGTAGCTTGATGGGGATGGCATTGAATCTATAAATTACCTTGGGCAGTATGGCCATTTTCATGATATTGATTCTTCCAAGCCATGAGCATGGAATGTTCTTCCATTTGTTTGTATCCTCTTTTATTTCATTGAGCAGTGGTTTGTAGTTCTCCTTGAAGAGGTCCTTCACATCCCTTGTAAGTTGGATTCCTAGGTATTTTATTCTCTTTGAAGCAATTGTGAATGGGAGTTCACTCATGATTTGGCTCTCTGTTTGTCTGTGATTGGTGTACAAGAATGCTTGTGATTTTTGTACATTGATTTTGTATCCTGAGACTTTGCTGAAGTTGCTAATCAGCTTAAGGAGATTTTGGGCTGAGACAATGGGGTTTTCTAGATATACAATCATGTCATCTGCAAACAGGGACAATTTGACTTCCTCTTTTCCTAATTGAATACCCTTTATTTCCTTCTCCTGCCTGATTGCTCTGGCCAGAACTTCCAGCACTATGTTGAATAGGAGTGGTGAGAGAGGGCATCCCTGTCTTGTGCCAGTTTTCAAAGGGAATGCTTCCAGTTTTTGCCCATTCAGTATGATATTGGCTGTGTGTTTGTCGTAGATAGCGCTTATGATTTTGAGATACGTCCCATCAATACCATATTTATTGAGAGTTTTTAGCATGAAGCATTGTTGAATTTTGTCAAAGGCCCTTTCTGCATCTATTGAGATAATCATGTGGTTTTTGTCTTTGGTTCTGTTTATATGCTGGATTACATTTATTGTTTTGTGTATGTTGAACCAGCCTTGCATCCCAGGGATACACACTTGATCATGGTGTATAAGCTTTCAGATGTGCTGCTGGATTCGGTTTGACAGTATTTTATTGAGGATTTTTGCATCAATGTTCATCAAGGCTATTGGTCTGAAATTCTCTTTTTTGGTTATGTCTCTGCCAGGCTTTGGTATCAGGATGATGCTGGCTTCATAAAATGTGTTAGGGAGGATTCCCTCTTTTTCTATCAATTGGAATAGTTTCAGAAGGAATGGTACCAGTTCCTCCTTATACCTCTGGTAGAATTCGGCTGTGAATCCATCAGGTCCTGGACTCTTTTTAGTTGGTAAGCTATTGATTATTGCCACAATTTCAGATCCTGTTATTGGTCTATTCAGAGATTCAACTTCTTCCTGGTTTAGTCTTGGGAGGGTGTATTTGTCGAGGAATTTATCCGTTTCTTCTAGATTTTCTAGTTTATTTGCATAGAGGTGATTGTAGTATTCTCTGATGGTAGATTGTATTTCTGTGGGATCGGTGGTGATATCCCCTTTTTCATTTTTTATTGCATCTATAGCTCAATGGAACAGAACAGAGCCCTCAGAAATGATGCCGCATATCTACAACTATCTTATCTTTGACAAACCTGACAAAAACAAGCAATGGGGAAAGGATTCCCTATTTAATAAATGGTGCTGGGAAAACTGGCTAGCCATATGTAGAAAGCTGAAACTGGATCCCTTCCTTACACCTTATACAAAAATTAATTCAAGATGGATTAAAGACTTAAATATTAGACCTAAAACCATTAAAATCCTACAAGAAAACCTAGGCAATACCATTCAGGACATAGGCATGGGCAAGGACTTCATGTCTAAAACACCAAAAGCAATGGCAACAAAAGCCAAAATTGACAAATGGGATCTAATTAAACTAAAGAGCTTCTGCACAGCAAAAGAAACTACCATCAGAGTGAACAGGCAACCTACAGTATGGGAGAAAATTTTTGCAACCTACTCATCTGACAAAGGGCTAATATCCAGAATCTACAATGAACTCAAACAAATTTACAAGAAAAAAACAAACAACTCCATCAAAAAGTGGGCGAAGGACATGAACAGACATTTCTCAAAAGAAGACATTTATGTGGCCAAAAAACACATGAAAAAATGCTCATCATCACTGGCCATCAGAGAAATGCAAATCAAAACCACAATGAGATACCATCTCACACCAGTTAGTATGGCCATCATTAAAAAGTCAGGAAACAATAGGTGCTGGAGAGGATGTGGAGAAATAGGAACACTTTTACACTGTTGGTGAGACTGTAAACTAGTTCAACCATTGTGGAAGTCAGTGTGGCGATTCCTCAGGGATCTAGAACTAGAAATACCATTTGACCCAGCCATCCCATTACTGGGTATATACCCAAAGGACTATAAATCATGCTGCTATAAAGACACATGCACACGTATGTTTATTGCAGCACTATTCACAATAGCAAAGAGTTGGAACCAAGCCAAATGTCCAACAACGATAGACTGGATTAAGCAAATGTGGCACATATACACCATGGAATACTATGCAGCCATGAAAAAGGATGAGTTCATGTCCTTTGTAGGGACATGGATGAAACTGGAAACCATCATTCTTGGTAAACTATCACAAGGACAAAAAACCAAACACTGCATGTTCTCACTCATAGGTGGGAATTGAAGAATGAGAACTCATGGACACAGGAAGGGGAACATCACACTCTGGGGACTGTTGTGGGGTGGGGGGAGGGGGGAGGGACAGCATTAGGAGATATACCTAATGCTAAATGACGAGTTACTGGGTGCAGCACACCAACATGGCACATGGACGCATATGTAAGAAACCTGCACATTGTGCACATGTACCCTAAAACCTGAAGTATAATAATAAAAAAATAAAATTAATAAAAAAGTTTAAAAAAGATTCATAATTATTGAATAATGAAACAAAATTAATTGAATTTTTAACATGCGCTTTTCAAAAGACAGCCAATGATTAATAACACAGATGTAACCTATGCTTTCAGATTTTGCAATTGAGTAATTAAACAATTTATCTGCACTACAACACAGCATCAGTATGCAAGTATATGTCTGACATCATATGAGAAGGATGCCTGACCCAATCTTGTGAGATCAAATAATGCTTTTCAAAGGATAAAACTTCCAGTCTGTGATCAAAATGATGAAGAGATGTTGGCTAAGCATATAGAGGGATAATAGTAAAGACTTTTTTGTGTGGCAAATGACAAGAAGTTATTGGCTACTTTAACTGGAAAATCCAGTGGTAGTCTTAGGCCCAGCTACATTGATAGGGTTAAATCATATCATCATGAACAACACGAACAGTTTGGACAACCAGAAAGATGGAATTCCCATTGGAAATGGGAAGGGGAACACAAGTTTCGGTGGAAGTATTAAGAAACTCAATTTTCAATATATTAGTTTTGAGATAGTTAGAGATACAAATCTAGAGTTTCAGGAAATTTTCTTGGCTGTAGGTACAAATTTGTGAATTGTTACTGCATAGCATTGAAGATAATACTGAAGGCAATGAGGCTGGACAAGATCCCTGTAGGAGTAAGGATAGATAGAAAAAGGAAAAAGGTCCAAAGAATGTGTTTCTGAGATTCCAACATGGAAGGGTTGGGGAGATAAGAGAGAATATGTAAAGAATATGAAAATGAGCAGCCATAGATGTGGGTTAAAAATCAGGAGAACGTTGTCTTGGAAGCAGATATATATAAATATAAAAGGTGGAGAGAGGTGGCCGGGCATGGTGGCTCATGCCTGTAATCACAGCACTTTGGGAAGCCAAGGCAAGAGGATCACATAAGCCTAGGAGTTTGAGACTAGCCTGGGCAACATGGTGAGATCCCATCTCCATATAAAATTAAAAAATTAGCTGGGTGTGATGGTGTGTGCTTGTGATTCCAGCTACTGGGGAGGTTGAGGCAGGAGGATCACTTGGGCCCAGGAAGTTGAGGCTGCAGTGAGCCGTGTTCATACCACTGCCGTGTTCATACCAGCCTGGGCAACAGAGTGTGACCCTGTATCAGAAAAATAAATTGCAGAGAGAAGAAAAAGATTTCCACAGGGCCCTTCCACGGGCCTGCGCCTGTGTCTAAATATTTAGCCTTCTCTCCTGTGTCTGTGGGTGGAATCTACATTTACATATTCTTAGAAAAAGCCATCTCTCCCTTCCTAGAATTTTCCCATCTTCTTTGACCTGGAAAAGGAAAGTTTGACTTAAATAAAGAGGTTATGTTTTATTTGCTAGGTAAAAGTGAGGAGAAAAATGAGCAATACTGTAGGAAAATAAGCAAGCAATAACGTACCGCTTTTATTTCCTTTTTCCCTAATCCTTCAATCTCAAATTTTGAGATTGGCTGGGGAACCAAAATCTCTAAAAGGTAATAAGTTGTCCTCCAGATCATGATCCTCTCCCCTCAGCTTCCATAACTACAGGAGTCTTTGCCATCAAATCATTCTAATCTGCTTACAGATATTAATATTTTTTGTAAAGTTTGATAATTAGAACTTTGGAAAGAAAGCTAGATTTTCATCTCCTTGCTTTCATCATAATGCGGTCATGTAACCTCACATAATATATGGATGTATATGAGATATAGCCAGTGAACAAAAGTCCAGTAATTAGGAGAGCTGAATCCCATACTTGGATGGGTCATTAACAAGATTTCAAATATGGAAGCAAGTAAGCTTTGAATTCTAGAACTCACACTCCCAATCAGTGCTCAAACTGCCTCTTGGACTCTTCTGATGAAAAAATTAACATATGTGGAAATTGATTTGACAACGTTAAAAGCATTGTGCATGTAATAAATATGGTCATCTATTTGCTTTCTTATTTCAAAGATAAACCAGGAACATCTGGACACCCTTACACCCTGGGTACCCTGTTAAAGACTCCTTTCTAAAGGTGTGTGTGTGTGTGTGTGTGTGTGTGTGTGTGTGTGTGTGCCTTTGTAACTGTGTATGTGTATAAAACCCTAGTTGTTTTGGATTGATTTGTTAAACCTGTTTAGAAAATGTGTTTCTTTCTTAAGCACCCATTGGCCTTATTGTCACTAGATGGCAGAAACAGATCCTACTTCTGTGGGAAAATGAGAGTTCATTTTGCATTCGGGGAAGGGCACAAAAAGGCTTCCCACAGACAATGTTTACAGGCTTTCTTTATTTTGACATTTCTTCTGAATACATTAATGTTTTTGGAAATTCCCTGTTAGGTCCCCTGCAGGGGTATACTGCAAAGTGATCTTGGCTTACACAGGAAGAAGAATGGCTTGCATTCCGCATTTCAGTTTATAATTTTAGAATGAATACTACTTTATTTAAGGGCAGGGGAGAGTGGGAAGGAGGTGGAGTTAAATACTAAGAAAAATCAAGAAGCTGTGTCACGTTACTAAAGCACTGCTGCTGTAATATTTCATCTGAGCCAGAGATGACTTGACTATAATTCATTCTCTTTAGGGTAAGAGGAGTTGACAGTCAAGGTGTCCAATATAAATATATTGTAAAATTCTCTATGTAAATTTTTGTGCTGGGATTTTTTTTCTCTTCTTTTTTCCAAATCAGTTACTGCTTCAGAGCACTATTAGTTTCTCATACAAATAAACGACTGAGATAGTACCTATTTAAAAAGCCAAATCGATGCTCCAGAGGCCTTTTGAACAATGTTTTTTCACTGTCCAAACAATCATTGATCTTCAGCTTCTTTGTACACATGCCAATTGTGGTCTTCTTTAACAATATCTAAATAGAAATGGCTTAATTCAGAGAAAACCATTACAATGTGTTGAGGCTGCAATTGTGGATAAACAATTATGCTCGATGCGTGTGCTTCCATGTATCTTCAAAACACTTTAAAAATAATCCCATCTTTTAAAAATTACTTTTGTTCCTCTTAGAAAATATTTTTATGTCCATTGGGATCATTTCTGGTCCATGAAAAGGACAGTTTTAGCATTGTATTTACTTGCTTAAAATGCAATTTAAAAATATATGTTTCATGTATTTGTGGCTGTGGGAATTCCAAAGCCATAGGAAGAAATGCTTGGTGAACTCATTTGCATACCAATACCCAGAATGCTTTTCCAGCTCACTGCTATTTAATCTAAGTCAGCTGGTGTCAGAGCTCTGGGAACAAACTGAACGATTTTGACATGCTTCTCTGTGTGTGTTCTGAGTTCTTTTTCTGCACTGGGTACACAATGAACACTCAAAATTTCATCTCTACTATAAATTTTTTAGAAAAGACTTGGATATTTTTAAATATTTATTTTCTTTTCAATTTTTCTTTAACCCTTTCTATGAAACGTTATTCGAATTATTACTGTAATAAAGTTCTAATTGATAAATGAATCTAGAACTACTGATTACCTGGAATACATGTTAACTTGAATAACTTGTGACTCAGAACACAAATGGAAGAGTTGGAAGAACACATTCATCCGTTTTGAAGAAGGTCAAGTTGGAGAGAATAGGATACATTTGGCAAAATCTGCAGATTTGGTGACTGAGAGCTGATGGTGTCTTATCAATGTAAAAGATTTAGCTGATCTATACTTTTAAAGTATTAAGGTGTGGTGATGGCACTGCAGATACGTTTCTTAAGGGTACTTATATTTTTGAGATGCGTTTGGAAATGTTTACAGATTAAATGAGGTGCTATCTAGGATTTGCTTTAAATAACATGGGAGAGGAAGAAATAAATGGGAGTGTAGATGAAATAAAATTGCCATTTGTTTATACTTGTTGAATCTGGATAATGGATATGTAGAGGTTCATTACATTCTGTCTACTCTAGTAATTTTTGAAATATTCTGTAATAAAGATTTTAGAAAGGAGAAATAAAAAAATATATCACAAGGTACCTAAGCATTTGAGTTTAGTCTAAACTTTCCTTCCAAAAGTGGTTTGATTATCTCCTTAGGCATTTTAACACACATATCTATGTGAAAGAAATTTTGTCAATTAATAGATAAGAAAAAATAATACATGCAAATTTCTCTTTATTTTTGCCCTCCTTCCGTCTGCTTCTGTTTGTTACTCTGTCTTTCCTGGATCTGTAATCATGTTCCCTCTTCTAGCTACTGTTCAGTGGTATTAAAACAGTCTCTTTCATCTTACACAAATTGTTTTGACTTTATGTTCTCTTCTTAATACTCTCTCTTCTCTCTTTCAGAAGATTCTTTAAAGATTATCTATACTTTCTCTGTTCTCATCTTACCCTACCAGTCATTCTTAAAAAAATAATAGTGAAAAATATACCATAGACTCAAAGAAGAAAATGATGAAATGAACGCCCATGTACCAATTATCTGCAAGGAAACAGAATATTTTCAGTAATTTAGAATTTCTAATATGTCTTTCCTTAATCATATCCACCTTGTGCTATATTGTATATATTGCAGTAAGGTAGCGTCCTGATTGAGGTTTGTTTTTTTTTTTTTTTTGTCCATGGTGTTCTTCATTGGTTTACCACTTCGTATATATTAATATTATTAAACATTATTTTTCAGTTTTATCTGCTTGATAGAATTTTAAGCATTGAATCATACTATAGTTTTTATCTTGGCTTAGAACATTAGGCCTGACAGACACTGAGTTATAGAAATAAAATTTTTAATTTTGTAATCTTTCTGGAGATACAGTTTTCATATTTCTATGTAATCTGTAATGAATGATCTATTGTCTGTATAACATCAACAGTTATGTCTCTATGTGTTTATTTTTAAAAATCATTTCCTCGAAGCCCTCAATGGCTCCCTAACCTACTCAGAATAAAATCCAGTCTTTGTTTTATGACCCAAAAGGTCCTTGCCCTCCTTCTGGCATAGTTTTGTTTTCACTGTCTTCTCCTTGCCTTCGTTCTCATTGATTTGGCCACATTGGCCACTTCAGTCTTCTCTGAAGATGCCAACTGCTGTTCTGCCCCAGTGCTTTTGCACTTGCTGCTGTCCCCTGGCTATGACAATTTCCCCTGACATATTTGTGTAAATTGCTTCCTCCTTTCTTCATGTTTCTCATCAAATGCCACCTTAACTTAAAGAATGGCTTTACTTGGCTCCTTATCTAAAATAGCAAACTGTATGGTCACACTACGTCCTCTTTATTCTGCTTTAACCTTCTTTTAATCTACTTATTTATTTTGTGTCTCTTCTCCAATTCTCTTCCCAATATAATAAGGTGAGTGAAAGCACAGACCTTTGTATTTGGTTAATTCTCATAACCTCAGTATTTATAACAATGTTTATCATTTAAAAGTCACTCATTAAAAGCTAATAAGAGTGTCAAAAAAAGAAGATACCAGAAGATTTAGAAAATATGTGACATGGTGACTAAGCACAGGAATTTTGAATCAGTCTGCCTGTGTGTGACTTTGTCACTCACTAGTTGGACAAATTACTTCATCTCTTAGTATCTCATTTACTTTATTTTTAATCTGAAAATCATGATTGAACTTGCCTCATAGTGTTGCCGTAAGGAGTACGAAAGATGTTACACAGAAAACCATTGTTCTAAGTGCTAGTTCTGACGTCCAGTACACAGTAATCACTCAGTAAGTATTTATCCCTTATTATTATTAGCAGCGTAAATCAATGCAATTTATGGATTTCACCATTTATGTAGGAAATATTTATTGAGTCCCCTACATGCTAGACATTTTGCTGAAGATTGGAGTTACAATGATGAATATCCTATTCATAGATCTGCCTTAAAAACTACTTCATGAGAACACAATATAAAGATATATTTATTATTTAAATATTTTGAATTAATCCAAAATTTATTAACGAGTGTCCAACACTTAAATACAATTCTAAAGAATAGCATTTTTTTCTTTTTACTTTATACATCTATAAATAGCAATTCAAATTCCCACCAGGGCTTACCAAGTTGATATCAATTAAAACTCTCCAACTCTGGCAAAACTCTCCCTTCAGTTCATATGTTATTGTTCCTCAGCTCAACGAAGAGAAACATAAAAATCTCCTAATAACTGTACTCCCACTCCAAAATCTGTGGCTTACAAACATAGGAAACAGTCGATGATGGATTTAAGATACTGCCCCTTTATCATTTATCTTATTTTAAATGTTATCTATCTTTGCTTTTTTATTTTGTGAGTTGAAGCAGCAATGAGTGGGGCTTGTGGCTTAAAGTAACTTGTATAGATGCGTTCAAAAGTTATGCATGGCCCCCTGCCAGCTGTACCCCTCAACCCAAGTACGTGTTCAGGTAAGCACCAATTAACATCTCTTGGAGTCAAAGCATTCTTCAGAACTTTCTCTTTTTTTTTCTTTTTCTATGGACAAATCTTTAAGACTTTTGTTATGTGTTCCCTGATCCCTTACTTGTCACCTCATGAGTTGCATTTGCTTGTTTGTTAGTTGCTCCGTGTTATTTTTTGTGCTCAGCAGCACATCATTTAATGCTAATTTACTCTATCTTGAAAAATATATATAAGTAAGTTTTGAAAGGTAAGCTAAAGGACCATCTTTAGAGCAGTTCTGATATGTTTTCCAGGACATTGGCAATGCATCTGGTCTCATGAGTGGATGTTATAATTCAGGCAGAATTACATCGTTTCCTCTTCTCACCCCAGTCCCCCAAGCAAAAACATTTCCTCTAGTTTCTAGTCAGAGTCTAAAATACACATTTGATATAATTCCCTTGGATCCTAAAGGTTTTTGGTCTTAAAGTCCCATGTTTAAATAGAAATTCTAATGAAAAAAATGTCCCCTCAACCTTTGATTACTCTTATCACTCTGGTCACTGCACCATTTAATCTACCTTCAGAAATATAGTCTGGGGGATTTTATGAGGAGGGGCATCTTGAGAGAGGGGAGGGACACTGCAATGGCAACTTATGACACTGCTAAAGATAAAAGTCACATATTTTAAACTTTTTCCCTAGAACCTTCTATGAGAAAATGAATTGAGATCTGTAACTAGTATAATAGAATGTGGTTACTATTCTAAAATCTCAGAATAAAAAGACTATTTTTGAATTAATTGGGTTTTCATTGCCACTCATACTTTTCTTAATAGGAAGACAGAATATTTGAGGAAAATAATTTAGTTTCATTAAGTTCTTCCTTTGACATCAAAAGCCCTTAATTTCAAAAAGCTATTTCCAGTTAAGTTTGCAAACCAGTTACCAACAGTCTACCAAACATATTATTAGTAATATGGATATTTGGGGTGTTGCCAATATCAGCTTATAAATGGGCTGTTCTACATAGTGTCATACATTTTCAACAGCTTCAGCCAAATATATACCACTATTTCCATTGTTAATTTATTTTTCCATGAATAGGCTTCAGCTTGCCCCAATGATTTTGTGAGTGAAGCCTAATATTGTTCTTAAATTAAAAAGCTCAACATTGCCATTAGCAACCTAGGTAACATGTTCATGACCAAAAGACTTATGAAACTCTTAGGGATCAATTGGGGAATCTAGCACTCTGTTTAAAGCAAGAAGAGAAATTAAGCTCAATGCTGAGAAAAGAGAATGCTATCTACCAGTGCACATCTTTTAAGTGGTTGCTCCAAACCAGGTTCCAGACCAGATGAAAATAACAAACTTCTTATATTCAATCAGGAAGCTCATAACTTTGTGCTGAACAAAGGCAAGTAAGCAATCCTTTAATAGGCTACGTTTCAAATACTTGAAGAGAGACCAAAGAAGGCTCCCCAGAGAGAGCTTCCAGTTGTAGCTGTATTCTCAGAGAAAACTATTAGTTGAATGTTGAAGAATTTGGTAGAAAGAGAAAGGCATTCCAAGAAAAGGAAAGCATGAAACCACGAGGGGTGCACTAAAATGTCTAGTAAGGCAAGACCAGAAAGTTGTAGAAGAGTGCTGGGAAACACAGCTGGAGGGAGCTTTGAAAAGCATGGTTGGAGTATGGACTTATCCTATAGATTCTAGAAACCGTGACAGTTTTAGAAGGTTTGTTTGAAGTGCATTTTGAAAGATATATTGGAGTCAGAATGATATTACTTTAATCGTGGCAAGAGATCAAGAGGAAACTCATTAAAGTGGTGCTAGTTTGGATGGAGAAGCCTGAAATAATTTGCAAATTGCTTTAGGTAACTGACTGGCAGGAAAGTGAAAGAAAGGGAGAAGTAGGTTTCTGACTTGGGCAACTAGTCTGAGGGTAGTACCATTTTGATATAATGTATGAAGGGAGAAAACACGTAAGAATAAAAGAGGATCTGTAGCTTGAGCACATTTAGCTGGAAGTTAGCAGCATATCTGGGTAAAAGTGCATAGTGGAAAGTTAATAACAGAGATTTGTAGTTGTATAAATAGATGTGTCAGGAGATACACAGTATCTGAAGTTGTCAAGGTTAGGAATGAGATTACACAGAGAGTGAATAATGGGAAACTAGAAATTGACTAAGAAGGGAATATTGAAGAAAACTGAAGCTGAAGAACTTTGTATATAAGGAAGATCTCAAGTGCAAATACATGTAAAATAACCAAGAGAATGTTACATTACCAAAATTAGGGGAGAAAAAACTTTCAAAGATGTGGGAATAATAAATAGTGCCAAGGGTATCTTTAGGATCAAGAAAAATGAGGACTTAAAAGTGTCCATTGGTCTTGGTGATTAGAAGGTGATTACTGACCTTAATGAAAGCAATTTTAGTGAACAGAAGTCAAATGTTAGTGGTAAAGAAGTAAACTGAAACTGTGGAAATTGAGGCAGTGAATGTATATTATTCCTTACGAAGTATGACTCTAACAAGTAACAGAATTTTTTTAAGGCAATTTTTTTAGGGCAAACAGAAAATGTTTTTGTGTATCTAGTTTCCTTCTTTCTCTTACTTTTTCAAATGGAAGATAATTGGAAGAATCAATTTCAAAGGAAAGACATTAAAGAAATCAATTTCATGTCATCTTTCCTTTAATGTATAAAACAAGATATTCAATGCCAATAAAAGTAGAAAGGTATCTTTCAGAATAAGGTAATTCTTGATAGTGAACACTTTATGAAAAATGTCCCATTTTATTTTTTATGATATCAATCAGTAAAAACTTGATCATGGAGCAAAACGATTGATCTAGTGTGGAGGCAAAGTTCTATTCCTGAACAGGAATAGGGCCACCTTTTTTTTCTTCCATCAGTATGGGATGAAGTATGATGTGTGAGGATAAATCATTTTTTTTAAATGGTAAGAGGCAGAAAGTTGAGGAAATGAATTTTAGATGATCTTTGTTTTCCCTACAAAATAAGAGACAAATATATACTGGGAGTGAGTAAACATTTAATACTGGGTTTCAAGGTAATAACAAAATTTTGGAACAGATACTCTAGAAATGAAAAGGGTATTTAAAAATGATATTACAATTACCAGTCAACCTGGAGGGCACTATTAAAATCAGAAGCCATATATTTGTAAAAGCACCAAGTATCATTATTTTGTGATTTTTCTCCAGCACTGCTCAGCATGTAGAAATGAAGACAGTAGTTGCCTAATCTTATCAGGGATAAGTGTTTGTAGGATATGGGCACAGGAAGTATAAGCATAAGAGAGAGGTTTAAGTCATTGACCAAGGGTTTTAGGCTGGATAGGGAGGGAAGGAAGGCCAGGAGGTAAGGCCATGTAGAGACCCACAAGAAAATAAAGGGCAATGCTTTGTATTTCTGAAAGTGATACAATCAGAGAAAAGAAAATGAGCCAAGCATTTCTTTCACATATACTAGAAATACATACAGCAGAGCTATTATAAGTGCTGAATAGTTGAGAAAAGTACTAGTGAAAATAAAAATATTGAGAAAATAGGAAATATGTTTTATAAAACAAATCAGGATGAGTTTCAACTGACTTAAGTGCAGAATGGTATCTTTCAGGGCAAAAGCATAATAATACAAGTACAAAGTAGAGAAATAGATGAGTGGAAAATAATAGATTTGGGTACTGTCTGAAGAAAGGCTTATATGTTTAGGGCAATTGTGGGAAGAAAGAAACTCGGATTATTTTCTTTCAGGCAATTTCAGAAATTTGAGGATTTAGGGACATTTTTGAAAAGGTAATTGAGTATGTGAGACAAAAAATGAAAGTAAAATGTCCTAATTTCCAGCTGAAAACCCTATGAAATTTTCTCCCATTTCTACTCATAGTACGAACAATGGCCTCTCAGGAGCAATGTGTGAAGAATCATTTGTTGTATAGATATATTTACTTCAGATAGAGCACCAAGACTCAAGTTCATGTTCTTGGTATAATTTATATTCAGATTTATTGGGATTTATTTTCCTTAAGTGCATTAAAAAGAAAATAGGTTTCTCAAAGACAGCATGATGTATATAAAACAAATAAAGTTTAGCTAGCTCATGGTTTAATGTAGTAGAATTTACAATCATACAATAATACATTGAATGGTATAATAACAAATGACCCATGAATGGATCAAATAGTGAATCTTATATTTGATGTGCATGTAAGCTTACCCCTCACTGAGACACACTTTCAGATGGGCCTCTACCTTTTTGCTGTTCTCTGTGGGCCACAGTACTCATCAAACAATGCTCCCTGGACAGCTGGCTCTGCCATGAACCATCTGGAGTTCCTACTCCCTAGTGATGCCCATTACGGAAAAGTTTCAAGTCTTCAACTTCACCTTTAGGGAATCTATATATCATTTAACAAGACATCCAGTAGCACATTTGCAGGATGATGTTGGCAAAAAGAAGTGTTTGGGGAATCCCAACAGTTTCATTTTAAGATAAATTATAACTACACTTCAAAGCCATTGAGATCAGAAAAGGTCCATCTTCCCAAAGGAGCAAACAGCAAACACGAATTAAGCAATTACTATGTGCTAGCCACTGTGCTAAGGGCTTTAAATGCATTGTTTCAGCACCCCATGAAGAAATTATTTACAATGATAAGTCAGGAATCTAAGATTTCATAGATTAAGTAGAGTCTCTGGTAAATAGCAAGCAGCACTTACCACAATCTATGCACATTTGTTTTTGAACTTGTGTTTTTTGAAGACATACTGGCTTTGGGATATCATTTTGGGTAAAGGGGATTAAAAAGATATATAAGCTGTATATCTTCCAGCCAGGTTATTTATACTTTACTAGACCAGGTGAATATGTGAACAACTTTCTATAACACGATAAGTTCTGAAGTAGAAATGTATACACAGTTCTTTGGGGGCAAATAGGAGAACAAAGTTTTTTCCTAGGAAAGAAGAAAAAGTATTCATAGTAAAAGGGAGTTTTGAACTGGGCTGTAAAATATGATTAGATTCCACTAAAAGAACTTTGCATATATTGGAATGATAACAGCTTAAACATTTTGTTCTCTACAATTTGAGAAAATTTACCAGGCATCATTAAAAAAAATTTTTACTGCTGTTTTATGCTTCCAAGAGATAGAGAAATAAATAAATAAAAAGGCGGACTTAGAGTATAAAACAGAAAGAAAAGGAAAAAAAGAGAAAACAGAAAGAGAAGAGAGTGGAAGTAGAAATCTGAAAGAAGAGAGGAACCCAGATGTACGAATATGTAAAATAAAGATAGAAGCAGAACCAGGATTACAAATGAAATTTGAAATAACTGGAAAAACAGAAAGAAGCAGAAGAGGAAGAAGTGTCTAAGAAAACTGGTGGTGAAATAAAAGAGGAAGATTCATGGAAAGGAAAACAGAGATTTGAATAAGAAGGCAAGAGAAATTTTAAAAGCTATCATTGCACTGTTGTTTCATGCTGTTATAATAAAAATATAATCCCTTTTAATAATTTTTGAACTGAAATGTAGAAAATGCTTGTTGATAACAGTTAAAAACAAGAATGCCCAGAAAATATATTCATGTATTTGTCTGCCATACAGATACAAACACATCTTCAAATACAGGAGATAAAGTCGAAAAAAAACTCATGTGTAGCTTCCCAGTATCTTCTTTCCGAGTCATATTTTGAAAAAAAAAATCTGTGATGCTGATTTTGGAGTCTATCTTCAGAAAAGACGACACTAACTTTCCATGGAGAATGAATGGCTTTGTTTTGGTATTTTTAATAAGGTATGTATCTCAAGATAATGATTTTTCTTTAAAAATTCTGACATCCTAATTTGTTTATAAATGGTTGATTTGATGTGCTTTCAGAAAATATGGAGGACATCTTTAAGGAAGTGGTTATACAAGGCTTTGGTGCTTTGTGAAAATTCCATTTCTGTTTCTATAGAATTGTTTGTGTCTAAATCCCACTACCACCCACTGTTTTTTTGTTGATGTTCCGATGTCTTTAAGAGTATGTGTATGTGTGTGTGTGTGTTTATGTTGTTGGGGTTGTTATTGTTACAGTAGAAGGAGTGCGGTGTGGGACTTTTCTAACTCTATCGCTGTAAACTCTTACAACACATAACAAACAGCCGATCCGAGAAATAGCAAACATTGTCTGTATTCTCTGTGCACTTGGCAGGGATTTTTCATATTGTATGTTATTGGCTCTGCTGTGTGATAGCACAACAGAGCCTTTGTAATGCTCTCGGCAGAGCGATTTATATACTGCGACTCTACTAAGTACCCTTCCCTCTGCTGGTGTTCTTCCACAGGCTCAAAGAGAAAGTGAGTCGCCCAAATAAAAAAAGTATGGATTGACATTGCTCAGAGCACAGGATGCTATAAAGGCAAAATAAGTCTATATAGCTCACATTAAATATCATTTTTTCAGTTGAACGGTAAAATGAAGGTTAGCCCAAAATGAAGAAAAGGATATTTCTCTCTAGCAGACCAAGATGATTAGAATCTGGTTTTCATGCACCTGAGTTTGATGCTCTAAATATGTTGTGTCAAGGACCATGGACTCTGGGGGCATCTGGCTATCAATGTTTTCTTCATCAACTGTTCAGATTAAAACTCATAAAAGATGAATGCCAAGAGGTCCCCTTTCATCTGTGGTCACTTTTTAAAATGGGTTACTGAAAATTTAAGTAACTTGGCTATATACACTGCTCAATAAGGAGAGCAAATATAAAACCCAATAACAAAAAAGTGAGAATGAATATTATTTTTCCCTTAGATTTGTTCCATCCAAACTAGAAACTAACAATCTAAATCTGACAGATAAATTACCTAGGAAGATACAGTTATAAATTTTTTTTCTTATATCATATTTGACAGTGGATCTTATATATTTGAAACTTTACTTCCTTCTCAAAACTAACCCAAAACATTTATGTTTTCCTGAATTTATTTAGACTTCATCAGTACCATTATGCCTGTACTTTTATAAGGAAATCTGGTTGATAGGACATTCTAGCATTAACTGGACATAGGCTGTGTTCTCTGTTATCAGATTCAACCAACAAGAGCTTGTCTGCAATTTGACATTTTTATTCATATTAAAAGGTTGATATTTGGATTCACTCATATTCAGTCATGATATGTTCAATAGCGTGACTTTAAAAATAGCATAAGATGCATAAAAATAATAAGGGAAAGAGATACTAGCAGAATGTGATGCTCCAGTTAATGTCACACTAACCTGAGGATATAGAAAATGTCAATTTTCTGTGGTTAAGGCAGACCACAATGTGTGCGCAGTCCCAGGAAAAAATGATTATGTAAAAGAGTGATGATCTTTTATTTGCTATTTGTTCACTTCTTGGTTAACTGTGGAAAAGATCAGGAAGACACAAGAAGAGTAACTTTCTGGTCCTTGCTAGAACAATAAGGTAAATCTGAGGAGGAGATAAGGAAAAAAAGAAAAAGAGCTTTCAACTTTTTAAAATAAAGTTTTTTTTTTAATGTACTTACTTAATGAATAATATTATTTTGATTAAAAAAACCCCAGGTATTTGTATTCTTTTTCAAATATGTTATAAATCTGTTCACTTCTTTAAAATCTCTGCCAACAATGATCCATCCAGTTATTACCTGACATCCTTTTTCTGTAGGGCATAAGGGATAATCTAAGCACATTTACTTAACGTATTATCCAACAAAAACAATTTAATAGCTTATATGAAAACTCACTGAGTTAGCAAAAATTGAAGATCTGATATGATTTGTGTCCTGACTTTCAAACTTTACAGGTATGAAAATTTTGCAATTAAAAGTAATTGCAAAAATCACAATTACTTTTCCACCAACCTTACTTATTGTAATAAAAAAATTATTTGAGTAAGAGGAAGCAACTGAACCTGAAATACACAGGACTTATCTAGGTACAAGACGACTATACTTAAAAGTGAGTTTCTAATTTGATTCATCAGTAGGCTGCAAAATTGGCCGGGCGAGGTGGCTCACGCTTGTAATCCCAGCACTTTGGGAGGCCGAGGCAGGCGGATCACGAGGTCAGGAGATCGAGACCACGCTGAAACCGCGTCTCTACTAAAAATACAAAAAATTGGCCGGGCAAGGTGGCGGGCGCCTGTAGTCCCAGCTACTCGGGAGGCTGAGGCAGGAGAATGGCGTGAACCTGGGAGGCAGAGCTTGCAGTGAGCCGAGATTGAGCCACTGCACTCCAGCCTGGGCGACAGAGCGAGACTCCATCTCAAAAAAAAAACAAAAAAAAACAAAACAAACAAACAAAAAAAAGGCTTCAAAATTTTTTTCCCTGAAAAATACTATGTAAGGTCTTTAAAACTATGGCATAGTCTTTGAAAAGGACATTAAAACTACTAAAATATATGGTCCTTGGCTATCTTTGAATGAATAGAAGAGTATATCTTATGAAATACGCATTTTATATCATTAAATATTTAAGAAAAATGGATTATCCTGTCAAATATGTATAGGAAATTTTGCATGTTATAACTCTTTCCCAAAATTCAAGAGGCATATTAATATATCAAACTTTTGGAGAAGGTCTACAATCTAGAAAACTGTTTACTCTTCTTTAACACAATATCTTAAAAATGTATCTGACCATGAAATCATTTTATTACACAGCCCCAATTAATAGCCAAGAAAACCAGCATTTCAGGTAACACAATTTAGGCATGCCAGCTGACAGTGGAGAAAAGTAACTACATTTTAAAAATAAACTGTCTTGCAAGGTACCAAGTAATATACATTATTATCTTGTCTAATATTTCTATCTGCCTAGTAGGTATTTTCTTCATTTTAAAGATGAGGAAACTCAGGTTCAGAGAGCTTTACTTATCTGCTTTGGTGACAAAAATTCAATTAGCAGCTGGGTCAGAATTCAAACCTAGGTCTATGTGATTTCAAAGTCCATGATTCTTTCTCTCCTCTTCTTGCATCTCCTGAAAATGTTTTGCTACAGGTTTAAGTCCACCACCCAATGTTTGTACCTTTTCATAGATCAGAAATAGAGTGACTATTTCGAAAAAGTAAAAGGTAATCAGTGATCATGTTTTTTGTCTGTTACTATTGAGATCACACTATTTGTGTTTTTTTGTTTATTTGTTTGTTTTTTCTTTTTCTTTCTGTTTTTTTTTTTTTTTTGAGATGGAGTCTCGCTCTGTCCCCCAGGCTGGAGTGTGCAGTGGCACGATCTTGGCTCACTGCAAGCTCCGCCTCCCGGGTTCCCACCATTCTCCTGCCTCAGCCTCCTGAGTAGCTGGGACCACAGGTGCCTGCCACCACGCCTGGCTAATTTTTTTTTTTTTTTTTTTTTTTGCATTTTTAGTAGAGACGGGGTTTCACCATGTTAGCCAGGATGGTCTCGATCTCTTGACCTCGTGATCCACCTGCCTTGGCCTCCCAAAGTGCTGGGATTACAGGCGTCACCCACCACGCCCTGTCAAGATCATACTATTTGTATTTTGAAAGAATTTACTCTTCAAGGAACATCAAAAAAGTGCTTAAATGACAATAATAAGCATTTAATAATTACAACAATAAGCAATAAATTAACTCCTAACAAACATTAATAAGTTTGTTAGGAGCCCAGATCAATGGAACAGAAAGTTTGGAATTTAAGTGCTTGCACCAGGGTGAGATAAGTATGTGTCTCTCTTCCCCTTCTTCTGCTTAGATATGGGCCATTATTATCATCACACCCTTGGATCTTTCCCAGGGTGTGTGTCTCCCAACATCTTCAGAGGCCTAACAAATCCTTAATTCGTTTTGTAAATAACACTCTACCTTCTCCATGTCTGTATATGAAGAGCTGCAACAGACTTAGAGAAAAATCAGACATCCAAGATGATGAATCTCAAGTCCTTAGAGCTACTCCACTTTCCACACTTCCCCTTTTCTTAACTACTCTTTCCTATTTTCTCTTCCCTCCTCAAACTTTTTTCAGATGGAATCTTGCTCCGTCGCCCAGTCTGGAGTGCAGTGATGTGATCTTTGCTCACTGCAACCTCTGACTTACAGGTTCAAGCAATTCTCCTGCTTCAGCCTCCCAAGTAGCTGGGATTATAGGCACCTGCCACCACGCCCGGCTAATTTTATGTATTTTCAGTAGAGATGGATTTTTGCCATGTTGGTCAGGCTGGTCTTGAACTCCTGGCCTCAGGTGATCCACCTGCCTTGTCCTTCCAAAATGCTGGGATTACAGGTATGAGCCACTGAGCCCAGACCCCTCCTCAAATTTCTTATGGCAGCTCCACATAATCATAGTCTTCTGGTGACCTTATTACCTATTTCAGGGACAATAGAGCAGGCTAAAGTTCTATATGCTCCCATGTCTATCAATATACTTGCATTTTTATCTGTGTTCTGCCTTTCCTGATACCATAGAGTAAGTTTATCCTTATTTCTATGCCCAATCCCCCACCCCCACCTTTTTTTTCCTCAGAAATCTTAAAAACTTTTTTTTAAACTTATTTGGATACATAGTATGTCTATATATTTATTTGTAGAGCACATGAGATATTTTGATGCAGGCATACAATGAATAATAATCACATCAGAGTAAATGGGGTATCCATCACCTCAAGAATTTACCATTTCTTAGTGTTATGAACATTCCAAATGTACTTCCTCAGTTTTTCTAAAATTTACAACAAATTATCGCTGACTGTAGTTACCCTGTTGTGCTATAGAATACTAGATTTTATTTGTTTTATTTTATTTTTGAGACAGGGTCTCATTTTGTCACCAAGACTAGAGTGCAGTGGTGTGACTCCTGGGTTCAAATGATCCACTCACCTCAACCTCCCAAAGTGCTGGGATTACAGACATAAGCCACCGTGCCCAGCCCAAATACAAGATTTTATTCATTGTATCTAATTATATTTTTGTACCCATTAACCATCCCCATTTCCCACACCCCCCACCACCCACTGCTCTTCCCAACTTCAGGTAACCATCCTTCTACTCTCTGTCTCCATGAGTTCAATTATTTTAATTTTTAGCTCACGTAAATGAGTGAGAACATGTAAAGTTTGTCTTTCTATGCCTGACTTCTTTCGCTTAACATAATATCCTCCAGTTTTATGCATGTTGTCGCAAATGACAGAATTTCATTCTTTTTTATGGCTGAATAGTACTCCATTGTATATATGTATCACATTTTCTTTATCCATTCATCTGTTGATGGACAATTAGGTTGATTCCAAATCTTGACTATTGTGAATTGTGCTGCAAGACACATGGGAGTGCAGATATCTCCTCAAGATACTGATTTTCTTTCTTTTGGGTATATACTTAGCAGTGGCATATGTACTTGCTATCAAGAATTTTCTTGCAAAACTCCTTTGAACCAATTCTAACCAGGCTTTCATTGCTATTCATCCCTTTAAACAATTGGCATAGGCAACAGTAACCTCCATGTGGCAAAACGTAATAATTGAATTACAGTTATCTTCCTATTCGACTTCACAGCAGCACTTTTGACATGAGTGATTACCCTTTCTTTCTTGAAACACTTTCTTCCATTAAATTTTGAGACACTGTCACCTCTGTTGTCTTGTGTACTTGTTGCTCCTTTTAGTCTTCTTTGCTAATTCCAGAGAGCCACAAGATCACTGAACTTTTCATTTTTGTCAACTTTCACTTGAAAGTTTCTTTAGTCTTCTAGCTTTAAATACCATCTATTTGATGATGACTCAAATGAATACATCCTTTCCAGATTTCTTTCTCTAAAGTCTTCACATTGATATCAAATGGGAACTTCAAAGTCAAAACCAGAAATCCTGAATCTCCCTATTATACTTCCTCCTTCTGCAATCTTTCTCATCCCCATAAATGGCAACTCTTTTTTTCTGTATACTGTTGCTGGTTTAGAACAGACACGTCATTATGTAGCACAGCTCTCCAATGGCCCAAGCCATTGTGTATCTACTAACACCATACTGGTTAATAGACCATTGTTCGATTCTATAAGCTTAGCTGTTTCAGGGTAATGGTTACACTAAGAAACTAAAATTTGAAGGCATCAGTCTTTTACCGAACTTTCTTAATTATGAAGCAAATTCCTTGATGCTGATGAATGAGACATCTAGTCAGCAATTAGATCATTTTGCTGGCAGAAACATGGTAGATAGATAGGCAGATAAGAAAAATCCAAATCCAGAAAAGGTTTTTTGTTTGTTTTTTTGTTTGTTTGTTCGTTTTTGTGAGTCAATTCTCTGATCTCTCCATGATAGAAAGAGTTTAGTGTAATAGGCAAATGGATGATTGAGTCTAGTGATTGATGCCAAAATTTGAGAGTTTCAAATTGGTCCATCCTGCTAACACCTTGACACTTAGTAGTGGAAGCAGCCCGATCAGTTTGAGTGAAAGAGAATCCATTTCACTGGGCTTATACATATTCTTTATCTATGCTATACCAGCATTTTGTAAGTCCATTGTGAACATACTGTGAAAAAGATGCTGAAACCATTAACAGAGAAGTTTCTTGTCTGCCTGATTATTGAGAGCCTCATCCACAGTAGAGGCAAGCAAACAGTATTCTGTGGGACAAAAATACTCTCCCATGTTGAGAATACGCCAAGAGCTCCACCCAGACACGTTTTGCCTAACCCAGCTTGTCATTAATCCTCAAATATTTTGAATCCCTGATGACCTGACCAAATTCCAGCTACTGTGTACACGTTGGATAAAGGTTTACTTCTCTTATGACTGTATCTCCTTCCAGGAAAAGTGGGCAATGAGATGTGCCACACAAAGTATCACCCAACAGAAGATTTTCTTTATCCTTCAGAGACTGTCCTGAGGGTTCACTCTGGCTGGAGCCAGCATATGGTACGAAGTCACCTGTAAACCAAATTCAATTTTTTCTCCTCAGTCAAATAATCATAGGAACTCCTTGGAAGTCCATAAATGTGGATTGATAGATAAATAGAAGCATGACAGGGATTTTCATGATGAAAAGGTAAGTCAAATTTTCCTGCAACTTACTTTTATATTCATACACTTCTGCCCTTTACAATGTGTAAAACTTTCATTTGACAATCAAGGGATGTCGGTACATCTGAATTCACTGCTTCAAATGACACTGAACAGGTTATGTGTTATTTCACAGTAAAGGGTAAAAAGGCTGAGTTATTTTTAAAATGAACAGTACTGTTTGCAGAAGAAGACATGATTTTGCTAGAAAATTCTAGAGAAAACTGAAGTGATGATCTTTTCGTCTGGTGTTACAACATTCCATCAGGTTTCAGATAATCCTGCTACCACTACACAAAAACTCACAAGCTGTAGCCTTGCTATCACTCACCCATAAGCAAGCTTCAGGTGTTTATTGAGATAAAGTGCCACATTTATTATAGTATTTGTGCATTTCTTAACAATTTGACATTTGTAAAACTAAGCTACTGTTTTTGTCAGTGTGCCCCTGGACCCATTTTTTTTCCATAAACCTAGTCTAGTGACTTTGTTGTATGCTTTTGCTAATATGGTGACTTTTAGAAACGTATATGTACCACTATAACAGAACTGACTGTACAACACAATGCTGAAAGAGATTCCCACAAACAGGAAGATAAGTCAGACATTTGGAGACCAACAATACAAGGCATTTTTTTCCACAGAAAATGGAGCAGTCAATACTGAGGACTCAAACAAAAAAGAGGATGCAGTACCAATGTATTGACTATTTGCTACATAGCAGATACAATATTAACTATTTTAAAGTTGAAGATTTTACAGGAGAATTCTCAAGGCAATATCAGAATGGTAGGACAAACATCATATGACACATAAAGGACTGGGAATGACTGTGAGGAGATACTTTTCATTATAGACTGTTAGAGATACTCCAGCTATCTAGTCCTTAGAAGATATTTGGGTTGAGCCAATGATAATGGCTACTTTGAAAAGGAAAATTAATATACCAAAATGCATGAATATGAGACTCTTGGGCATTCTTCCTTGAAGCAGTTTATATACTTAATTATGAGAATAATGACATATTCGTAAACTAGTATTAATAGGTGATATGTTATCAATACCAGTATTTGTGCTATGAATTCTTTGGAGTTGGAATCATGTTTGCTCCAAAGAGCAGGTGTTGGTTTTGCTGTTAAAACCAAACAAAGCAATTTGGATGTAGAGAAACTGGAGAGAACATTCTCAGAGGAAGGAAAAAGAGGGGCAAAGGAACAGGGGAAAATGTGCTTGACACATTAGAAAGGAGTTTCCAGAAGGAGGAAATCCAAACGGAGAAATAATGCAAGAAGTAATCCAAAGACAGTTAGAACGACAAATTAGTAGCATGTATAAAAGAGTATTTTCAGTAGGACTGTGGAGTTGGAAGTCAAATTAGCTAAGTGGGATGAGGGCAGTGAGGAAATATAATAGAAGCAGTGGGATTCAGATCACTTATTTTTACAAAGTTTGACAGAAAAGATGCAGGAAAGACACTACAATAGCTAAGGTTCAGAATGTTCAAGCGAAGTTATTCAAAAGAGCATATATCCATGCTAGAAGACAAACATGAGTCTATAAAAATCTTGAATCAATATAAACTCTTTGATCTGGAGGATAAACTATACACATGGGTCGAGATATTCCCTATACTAGATTGCCTCTGCAGTGTTCTGCATTACTTCTAATGTTTTTGTTCACTTATGTTTTATTTATTTACTGTAGTATCTCATTTATAAAGTGTACATTTTCATTCAAAATTTATATTTCAATTCTAAAGTAAAATTATGAATATTCTCATAGTTTTCTATTTAAATTGATTTGTGAATATTCTATTCTGCTCAAATCACCTTACTTTGGAAGTTTTTAAATCAGTTTTGTGATATTTGGTTTTATTCCTTGAACCACAAATCGCTGATATAGTAATCTAGAACGTGGCTTAATAAAAAAAAATTGATGAAGGTGTCATTTAATGGTAATCAAATACAGCCAGTAAAAATATAATTGTCATTAGAAGTCTTAAAACTTTGTAACACATATGATGAGTCTTAAAATAATCTGATCAATTTTTCCAGAAACTTCAGTTAAAATAATTTTTTAAAGAATACTTTTATAATGAATTTCATTATACTTTTATTTATAATGAAAAGCAAAATAGAAGAACTCCAAATAGGGGAATAATTAAAATGAGTGTGGTATTTCTATACAGTGAAATATTCGGTAGCAATTTGAAAATGTTTTCAAATACTATATGATGATACAGGAAATCCTCAATATATAGATTACAATATTGGGAGAGGTAACAGAAAGTTAAATTTATATTTTAATGTGAGTTTAACATTATGAGTATTATGTGTATATATGGAAGAAATTTATCAGAATTAACTGTTTTCTTTGGTTTTAATTTTTGCTGATTGTGGCTTTATGGATGATTTGAACTTTTCTATTTGCACCTGCCTGCATTTTACAAATTCTTTATTATAAACATAAACTACTTCTATAATTGGAGAAATTTTTTAAAAAAATTTTAAATGATAAACACACAATAACATCAAAAATACAAAATGAGAAGACAGCAAGTTAACCCAAACTCTAACAAATGTTATACATAGAAATGACAATAGTGATATAGTTTTCATCATAGAGTGACTGTAATTAGAAATAAATGAATGCTTAGCTTCAATGTGTAATCTTGGAAAAAGCCGATGAGAAAAACAAAGGAGAAATCTCATTCTCTCATTCTTTTTTGGAAAGGGCATTAGAAGTTTTTTTTTTTTTTTTTAAACAAAAGCAGAAATTAGGTTTGCTACTGAATCACTGTGTTTGCTAGCAGATGCTTCTCTTTAGTTTTTATGAGGATCGTTGTTGTTCACCTCTAAAAAATTAAATACTGTTTGGCTAGGGTGCAGATGCTAAATCAAACACCTGCTTTCAAGACATACACAGTTGATAGTCTGCCGACTCTAATCCATCTGATGCTAGATGTTGCATTTTTGGAGAAGGTAATATAAGAGGAATCTCCACCTCTAAATTATGGAAAAACGTGGGGTTTCTCCTTCTGTTCTTTTATCATGTTTTTTTAGAATGCAAACTCTTATTTTTTTTTTGTAGCCTTTATATTCAATACCCATTTTCTGCTTATTATCCCATGACCACAGGTACTAACAAGCAACTTTCTGGTAACTTTTTCCTGAGATGCATCTGCTTCTTAGCTGGACATCTTTCCTTGTGTTTGCTAGGCTATGTCCAAGGTAGGTTTTGCCAAGATCCTATGTTTGCATTCAGAGATAAATTAGACAGATAGATAGATCTGTTGATATAGAGAGATGATTTTAAATTTACACACGCACACACACACACAAACTTCAATTCATAGGTAAAATAAGTTATTTTTTCATCTTGAATTAAATAAGTTGCATTAATTTCAGAATCTTGAAAGAATATGGTATATGTTTAGGTATGAAGCAACAAGTGACTTCTCTATTCATCAAAAGTTTGTTGAATGCGTGGTTAACCCGTAGAACACAAGAACCTGTGGAGCAGACAAAGATTAATTATACCTGTACTCATGCAACAATGTTTGTGTTCCAAACAAATTATATTTGCTTGTGTTTAAACGATGCATAAATCTGATGCGTGCAGATGATCGTGTGTTCAGGATGAGTGAGCACACTTGTTTGAATGTCATATTTATCCCTGTATTTTGTCAGAAAATTAACTTCTTTGGAGTTTGTGCTTGAGCTGAGCATATGGTTGTTGATCTCTGGAGATGACAGCCTATCTGAGCAATAGCTCCTTATGGCTCCAGCTCTCCTCGGCTGGCAGATGCTTTGGGCTTTTCTACAATTAAGTGGAGATCATCACTGTTTTCTTTGAGCACTGCTGTGCCTTGTACTCTGAAGTGTTTTGTTAATCACTGTCTGCCTTCGACAGAAGCTGCCAAAGCTCTCATTAAGTTTGAATTTTGAGATGTCATGCTCGAATGATGGAATTTCATCCTTTTTCTGCATGAATGGAATTGGCTATGGAAAGGTGCCAGAAAAAAAAAATCATGTCACTAAAGTATACTTGCTTTATATTTCAGAGATAAAACAAAAGGCAGTTGGGGGAGGGGGATTCCCAATAATTTGTCAACCCCGGAGCATGTAGTTTCCTAGGTGATATAATTGTTGGGTGCTCACCCTTATTAACAGGAATGGTTCCTTCGTTGCATAGATCAACAATCAGTCATTTCCTTGTTCCCTAAGTGAACTTCAAATGTCTTTTCTTACTGACTCCAAGACCTTTTATGGCATTTGATATCGACTCTTGGTATGTTGAAACAGAAAGTAGATGTAAGTTGCACACAAGTAAAGCAATTGCTTTAATAACCTGTCTGTCTAATTGGGGGCAAGTGAAGATATTTGATAGTAAAAAAAAAAAAAAAAAAAACCCGCCATTTTGCCCTTCAAAATAATTGCATGAAGTTGTATAGAGACTAAAAACTAAATGCATCTGTTGACTATTTAATGATTTGCTGTAGGAAACTAAGTGTTATGGGAAATATGGTTTGAAAAGACATTACCCATTTCTCTTGGCGAATCTAATTGTTTCAGTTGAGTGAGAAAAAGTAGAAAGTAAGCCTTAAAGAAAAACAATACTTAGAGTAATTAGCTCTAATGCCTAATCACTTGAGTCATAAAGGATTTAGAAATTTATTAAACTGATCTATGAAGTCCCATACTTGCAAAGACTGACATCTTCCACTTGTTAACAAACTTCAAAGGCAACACTGTTTTTGTGTCCAATGTGTCTGTGGCTCAATTATTTTAATCAACAGCATATGTTATGGATAGTTTATGGAAACACTTTAATGGTCACAAACAAAACAAAATTCAAGTCTATTACTTAGCAGTAGGAAGAAAGCTGGCTACTCTGGCTGCGGTAATCCTGCAGCCTCTTTACTTCTGTATGAATACAACATGCATTTTTCATAAGGCCAGAAACAGATTTTATAACACACTGTTTAAGCAGAGTGCCTACCCTTTCAGACTATTTTATTGAATCTACATATTGAAAGTGCTGGAGTAAAATGTTTACTGAGACTTTTGAGGCAAAACATTAGCTAATGAATTTTATTGGTGATTAGAAAATTAGTATTATTTCTGCACTCCAGGAACACTTGAGGAATACGCTCTAGGAAACTTGTTGCTGTAATAGTAGGTGAGAATCATAGGATCTTACACAGAAACTAAGAAAAACTTTCAGGTAAGTGTATGCTCCTGTAAATTCCTGATTTCATCTTTTGTCCTATGTTTAGACAGAGAAGCTGACTACTTGTCTGACATAAATTCACTCATACCATGAGATCCTACTCCTACTACCCAAAATATCTCCTCTACCTGAGTTTAAAGAACTGCCTTTAGAAAGAAAAATAATATTAAGTTACAAATGTCCCTTGAGCCAGATAATGCTTTTGTCTCTTTATACATCAGTAGGAATTAGTACATCCTACTTAGCTCACTGTCTCCTATTAGAGAACAAAACGTGAGGGTAGCTGTCAATTTTAATAAGATCTGAAAGGCCTGGTGTAGAGCATTTCTCACAGAGCTGACTGGTGGAGTGCTCACTTATTGGGTGTCCTTGATGTTTCAGAAATGAGATGGTGGTGCTCTGGTACACAGGGTTGTAAGAATTAAGGGAAGAAATGTTAACTTGATCTATTTGACAATGTGTAATCCAAGTTGACTCCTATGCTATTTCAGGGGAAGATGTAACAAACATTGGAAAAAACATATGACTAAAATATCTGGCCTTTGTTCATAGATTTGAGACATATGGGTTACAGAGAAACCATATAAACTCTCTGAACTTCATTATCCACTCTGTGTACCTCAAAGTGGCATTGTGACTGTAATATAAATTGAGTATGGAGGACCACTGAAAACCTAAAGCACCGTGCAACGGTAAGGCAACGTAACACCAACATTCAACTTCAAAACCTAGTCCTTTCTTCATTGACTCCTTTCTCTAGACTCTAGATTTCAGGAAGTATTCATATCCAAAATGACTCAAACAGATATTTTTAAAAAAAAATTTTCTATAATGGTAATGATAGAGCACTTGGCAACACTAGGACTTTCTCTGTATATAATACTTGTGCATCGAATGTATGTACATCATTGAGGCCTATATTCTTTGATTTATGATAGCTATTTAAATATATTCATATTTATCTTTAGAATTTGTATACATATTTATTTATCTCAAATATTGTCCAAAGTTAAAGTAATATTATCTGCCTGGAATAAATTTAATTATTCAAGTTCATTTTTATTAAATGATGTTGAAATGTGTTAAAGTAGAGACTAAACTACAAGAACATCCTGACATTGGTAAGAAATTTGTCAAATAATTTGAAAAAGTTTAATCATCTTCAAAATGGAAGACTTCTTTTTTAATTACAAAAATTTCTTTTCTCTAATTGGTAAAGTGCGAATGAGGCAGAAAGATAAGTTTTATCATTTTTAAAAGCACAATTTTTTCTAAAAAATATAAAAGTAATAACTCTTCATTTTAGAAAATACAGAGAGGTAAGTAAATAAAACCAAAAATATGGGGGTTAAGGACAGACATAATACCATTACTCAGAAATAAACAAAGATATTGGTCAGGCATATGAAAATGTGCTCAACCTCACTGATATTAGAGAAGTCCAAATCAACACCACAGTGAGATGTCATCTCAGCACAGTTAAAATGGCTTTTATCCAAAAGACAGATGATAACAAATGCTGGAGAGGATGTGGAAGGCAATACCAAACGCTGGAAAGGGTGTGGAGAATAGGGAACCCTCCCACATTGTTGGTGGAAATGAAAATTAGTACAACCACTAGAGAGGACAGTTTGGAGATTCCTCAAAAAACTAGAGCTACCATATGATCTAACAATCTCACTGCTGGGTATATACTTGAAATAATGAAACAATATATCGAAGAGATATCTTTACTCTCTTATTTATTGCAGCACTGTTCACAACAGTCATTATTTGGGAGCATCCTGTGTCCATCAACGGATGAATGGTTAAAGAAAATGTGGTACATATACACATGGAGTAGTATTCAGCCATAAAAAAGAATGAGATCTTGTCATTAGCAAAAGCATGGGTGGAGCTGGAGGTTATTATGTTAAGGGAAATAAATCAGCCACAGAAAGACAAACTTCACATGTTCTCACTTATTTGTTGGGGGCTAAAAAAAATCAAAACAGTTGAACTCCTGGAGATAAAGAATAGAATAATGGTTACCAGAGGCTGGAGAGGGTAGTTGGGGCTAAGGGAGAAGTGGGGATGGTAAACGGCATCAAAAAATAGAAAGAATGCATACAACCTAGAATTTGACAAAACAACAGGATGACTATAGTTAATAATAACTTAATTGTACATCTTAAAATAACTAAAACAGTACAATTAGATTGTAACACAAAGGATAAATGTATGAGGGTATGGATATCCCATTTTCCAAAATGTGATGATTACACATTGCATGCCTATATCAAAGTATATTCTCATATACCCCGTAAATATATACATCTACAATTTATCCACAAAAATTAAAAGTAAAAAAAATTGCTATAGGTCCCTTATCTTATGTTTTTTCTTTTATGTAAATATGATCATCTCAATTATTGTATAATATTGGATCCTGTGCTTTCCATTTAACATGATATGAAACTATATGTATTGTTAAAATTCTAAAACAGCTTTTTGTGTGTAAAATTCCACATACACATTGCTATATATATGTATATATATGCTTTATAAATGTGTGGATTATTTTGTCAATATAATGCTATTGTGAGCACTTAGTATTTTTCCAGTGTTTTGCTGTTCTATATAAAAATACACTAAATGTTTTTCCAAATAAAACTTTTTCTGAACTTGGTATTATTTTCTTATTTTAGAATATAAGGAATTTAATTCCTGCCTAAAAGGTCATGTGAGAATTGTTGAGGTTTTGATATATAAGGCTAAATTTCATATTTGGACTTTGATTTAAAACTTGATAGATTTTTGATTTTCCGTCAATAGAATCACATCTCACTGAACTTCTGATTAGGAGAGTAAAAACCTTGTAAAGTTTTTCTTTCTTTTTACATGTCAGCACCCCAACGTGAGCACACACAGACATATATATATTACAAAACAGAGAAGAATATGTTTTGCAATAAAAGTATCTAATGTCTTTCTTTCTTGAAGGAAATGTAAATGACAATGTTGAAATACGTAGTATTTATTGGCAACGTAACCTCTTGAGTGTTAGCACAGAAGGCAGAAAAGTTACCCCACCATCTCGTTTTTCAGATGTTCTCTGGCACCACTGTTTGTTATCTTCTCAGTACCTATTCTCTTTCTTCCTTCCATACTAGCTCCTCTCATCTCCAATCTATCGCCATTACCACATTGGCTTTGAAACATCACTAAAGCATTTTTAAGGAATACAATTCAAAATGGTACAATAATTTACATCATCTGCATTAACATAGTGAGTCTATTTTTTTGGTAATCTATTTTATTAGGTCTTTATGACGGTTAAACTAGATAACACACATTAAATATTTGATAGAGTGCCTAATGAATGTTCAACAAAGCATTAAGTTTCTTTTCTCCTCATGTTATTAATAAACTGACAGAGCAGTGATATAACACTAGAAAGCTTATAAGGTGTCTATAATTAATGTCCAATACATATTAAAAGTATACTAGCTGGGGTAAAAAAAAAATCCTAAAGTTTGGGAAAATCTTCCTGAAGGAGACAAGTGCTATCACTAAACACATAGCTATCTAGGGAGGATATAATATTTTCAGTGTTTGGAATCAAGCAAAAAAGTAGATTTTAATATAGATTGTTGTCCCTGTACTTCTATTTTTCTGTCTTTTATAACACAATTTTTTTTTATATAATTTAGTGGCACCAGTATGAATTAAGTGCCCAAAACCTTGTAAGTATTAAAAATAACTTATGATGGGGATTTATTTAAAACATAAAACTGACTTAATTGTACTAATATTTTAATGACACATGTATTTGTGAGTATTTCAAAACAATCCATTTAAAAACAAAAAGTGTTGCTTATGTGAGGAAAGAGATTTAGCTAGCCAGCGTAGCACAGGCATGACGAGATGGCCTGTAGTCTGTTGGAAACAGTGCTATCTCCTCACCTTTAAAAAGACAGCATTGGATGGCAAGTCTTTAAGAAAACTTTGTTTCTCCGTCGTGAAATCCGTAACATCTATACCAAATTTACAATATTTCTTTCTACATTAATCATATAGAAAGACAATCATCAACAGGATATTTATAAGAAATTTATAAGAAAATTATTACTGGCATCAAACCCTATATCATCACACATTATACCCTCACTTTCAGACAATGGAAATGTAATTAAAAGTAGATTGGGTTAATGTACTAATATTCTGAATAAAATTAAATCCTACCAATTAAAGACAACAGAATAAAATATTTTGAATATTTCAGAAGATATATTTGAAAAATATTCTACCCCTAACAAAATTAGTTTGCACTACTAATACGTATTATTATAAGCCAGACCAGGCTGTTTTCTCCTGCTACTGTGTCAAATAATTACACTTTTTATAACCAAGGAAATGGGGTGTGCTCTCTAAAGGTCTCTACAAATCATCTCCCTTCAGAACAAGCCCAGAGTTTTGAATCTTGAAGAATACAATCTTGAGGAATACAAGACAATCTATCATTTATAGATTCTAGGACAGATGGATAAGGCTAACTTTTTTGGCCTTTGTCTTAAAAACATGATGGGTCTCTTTTTTCTTAAATATATATGAGTAAACTGTCACAGGTATGTATTAAAGTAAATTTTATTTGGTTTATATGTACTTTTTAAAACATGTCTCCTCTGACCACAATGATTCTATTCTTCCCTACATATTGCCTTAGCTGGGCCCCCAGAATCTTCTCTCCATCTTCCTGTCCTTTTTCCTTATGCACACCCCATTCCAGAATAAGAATATAGTGCTATTTCAATCAATATTTATTTCCTTACCAGGAATTAATCTTCAAGGGAACAATTACTATTGCATTACTTTTGTCATCTATTGGTTTTGCCCAAATGTTATTCTAATTATTTTCCAAAAAAAGAACCCTACATACAATATATTCTACCCTCAAGGAGTAAACACTTGAAAAAAGAAAGACAAAAAACCTTGTATGTATAATTGTGTCCAGAGTTTCTTCCTTCCAGTGGGTTCGTGGTCTTGCTGACTCCAGGAACGAAGCTGCCGACCTTCACAGTGAGTGTTGCAGCTCTCAAAGGTGGCACATGGAACCAAACAGTGAGCAGCAGCAAGATTTATGGTGAAGAGCGAAACAAGAAAGCTCCCATAGCGTGGAAGGGTACCCAAGCAGGTTGCAGCTACTGGCAGGGGTGGCCAGCTTTTATTTCCTTATTTGTCCCCACCCACGTCCTGCTGATTGGTCCATTTTACAGAGTGCTGATTGGTCCATTTTACAAACCTCTAGCTAGCTACAGAGCACTGATTGGTGCATTTTACAATCCTAGCTACAGAGTGCTCAGTGGCGCATTTTACAATCTTCTTGTAAAAAAGATAAATTCCCCAAGTCCCCACCCGGCCCAGAAGTCCAGCTGGCATCACCTCTCATAGTGACCATAAAAATTTAAGGTGCTTTTAGTTTTTGCTTTACAGAAAATATAACTATGTTTCTAGTCATCAAATATGTAGAGAAAAATAATCATGTGTTACAATGAAATGTAATGAGAAAAATGTAATAAAAAAACTTGGTATTCAGCTGCAGACCTTAAAAAATAGGATTACATTGCTTCTCAGCCTTTTGGCTAAGATCAAGTGTGAAAAATAGGATTACATATTTGGTCCCTAGTTTTGCAGTCAAGGGAATTAATTTTGGAGAAAAATGTCGAGCTTCTTTCTTTTTTTTTAAATTTAGTTTTGAGGTTGGAAGACTCATGTCACATAATGATTTTAATACCTAAAATATTTTTGTTTACAATTTTGGTATTTTGCAGCAAGTTAAAATACCAAAGAGAAGGTAAATGATATAGTAGAAATGTCTTCTGGTCCAGAGTGAATTAGAAGTTTTGGAGAATAGAGATGCTGAGACAAAAGAGTTGGCCTGACTGTCTCTTGTTGAAGATTGAGAGAGGGGAAGGAGAGTTCAGTAAGGTGCATGAAGAGGGGAGAGCAAGGCACAGTCATGTCAATATGGCAGATCTTTGTGATCCTGTAGCAAGAACTCTTGAGCTTAGCTAGTATAAAATAGACAAGACCAAGGACCAGATGACAATATGTCTAGAGAGTCTGCTGAAGGAAATATGGTAAATTGAATTATTGCTCCCAATACCTCACTAGCTTCTCTCATAGAAGTATACATTTAAGGCCTTTAACATGTAAATTTCCAGTGCTTCTGACCAGAGTGTGAGGATTATACACCCCTCCACCCGACCACCATACACTGATTTTGGTTTGGACGTATGTCTTTCTTTGGCCAGTGTGCTCTAGGTAGAAGTGGCAGTGTGCCAGTTTTGAGCCATGGCCTTAAGAGGCATTGCATACTTCTGGTGGCCCCTCTTGCTCTTTTGGTCTCCATTATGAGAAGATCACAACCTGGGTAGCAATGACTGAATACTAAGCATATGAAAAAACCCTAATCAGACCTGCAGCCGAAAGCAGAGCCACCTAAGCCAAACCACAAACCTATGACCCACAACAAAAATAAATGTCTTTGTATGACATTGATATTTAGGGGACATTTTTGCATGTGCAAAATTATCACAGGAGAAATCTGATAATATAGGGAGGGAGTCAGCAGAAGGACCTTGCCATGGGATGGCTCTCCTACCAGGGCTACAGAAGAGACTCTCCAAGCTCAAATGAGAGAATTGTACTAACTCCAGCATAAGCCTAGATGAGGCCCAGCAGTAGAGGAATACTCCCTCTTCCCAAAGATACTAAGAGATCAGATTAGGTTATGTCATCAGTCTTCCCTCTCTAAGGCCAGCTGGGCAAACAGTACCTATGTGGACAAAAAATATAATCTTAGAAATCAGAGGGGACAGTGAACATTTCATCCAAGGGCCTGACACTTCCTTGCTTCCATGAGTTCTCAGGCATTTCTGCTACACCTAGAATTCATCTTCCAAGAAGAAAATTGAAATGAGGAGGCTGAGAAACAGAAATAGTTATTCAAGAAAGAATAAACAGTTCTTAAATAGACAATGTATATCGTCACTCAATTTGGGCTTTAAAAATTATCTGTTTAGGGTGGGCACGGTGGGTCATGCCTGTAATCCCAGCACTTTGGGAGGCCTAGTCGGGCAGATCACAAGGTCAGCAGTTCAAGACCAGCCTGGCCAAGATGGTGAAATTCCATCTCTACTAAAAATACAAAAATTAGCCAGGCATGGTGGTGGGTGCCTATAATCCCAGCTACTCGGGAGGCTGAGGCAGAGAATTGCTTCAACCCGGTAGGTGGAGGTTGCAGTGAGCCGAGATTGCACCACTGCACTCCAGCCTGGGAGACAGAGTGAGACTCCGTCTTAAAAAAAAAAAAAAAAAAATTGCGTTTAATTCCTTTTTGCTTGTTTGTTTTCCCCTGATAACTAAACATTAGGGGGTTAGGAGAAAGACTAGACTGGTTCCGGGAAAAATAAAGACGCTTTTCTCTATTAATCAAGTACTAAATTGAATTACAACTAGTTAAAATGGTTTGTTAAGGTTTCAAGGAGGAAGTAGGATATATAAGCAGAATTATGAAAGAATAGGAGAAGATAAATTGTGGTGAAAGATGAGTGGTGTGGGTCTCCATTTCGTTTCCCTCTATCCACATTTGGTGCTTCCGTGTACGCTGTGGTTGTTTGTGAAGAAGGAAAATCACTCAAAGGAAACAAAGATAGTTTCACAGTTCAGTTCTTTCTGGTATTTTTTTTTTTTTAAACTTTTGTGCTTATTTAAAAAGAGTGAAGTAAGAGCATGCCAAAGGGTGTAATTTCGTTTTAACTTAAGATTTCTGTATGTTTTTAAATACCACTTTTCTAAATAAACTGTTCCCATGAAGTTTAAAAGGCAAAGAAAACACAAGCATTGTAACCTTATTAATTGTTGCAAAATCACTACCAATGGAAACTTTTGTACTTAGAGTACTATTCTGCTAAGTAAATCAAATAATTCAGCTGTTGCTCTTCTTATTATTTTCATTGACTTTGAATCACAGAGGATATTGATAGGCTTTTAAGTTCATAAAATATGCACACTGAGGAATATAAATAGCTATTTCTTAAAAATTGCATCTCTGGCCATTTTTTTAAATAAACAAATATCTACTTATGGATTGGGTTTGGTTGTGGATCTAGTCCATAATTCCAAAATTTTGATTCTTGCTTATTACTGATGCTTGGTCTGTTACTTTTTATATTTGTTATGGACTGAATGTTTGTGTCCTCCCCAAAATTCATATATTCAAATCTTAACCCCCCAATGTGATGATATCAGGAGGTAGGCCCTTTTGGAGGTAATTGCATCATGGGTGGAAAGCTTTCATGAATTTGATCAGTGCCCTTATAAGACGAGACAGGAGAGAGATGATTTTTTTTTCTCTCGGCCATGTGAGAACAAAACGAAAAAAAATAGCCATTTCAAATAGGTAGAGTGTCCTCACCAGACACTGGATCTTCTGGAGCTTTGATCTTGGACTCCCCAGCCTCCATAACTGTGAGAAGTAAATGCTGTTTAAGCTACCCAATCTGTGGTGTCTCGATATGGCAGCCTAATCAGACTAACACAATAATCAAATAACATATTATCTTAATTTGTCACAAATATCTACCATAGGCAATTAATTTTTTTGTGTTCCTATTGATTACAAAACCAATAAAACATAAAGAAATTTATTAACTGAATCTCAGTATGATTGATTTCCAGTTCATCTCTGTTGACTTTAAAAAAGTCACAATAGGGATTAACATACTTTTATTAAAAATGATCAATCTTAAAGTTTATTCTCCTTTTGAGTGTTTAGATTTTACCTCTTGAAATGCTTTCTGCAATTCAGTGAAATATTTCTATTCAGATAGTAGTGATATTAGCAGTTTGAACCAGATTAGAAATACAAGTGACGCCTCTGAGGGAAGATGCCTCAGAAGTTCTAAGATTCGAGATTGTGTACATTGATTTTTAGCAAAACATTTTTTACTACTTTTGTCTTTGAAAAACTTAATAGGTGAAAATCCTGCACATTACTTATAATCACTGATGTTATAGCACTACTATACATGATACTGCAGTGGTTTACAAAACTATCCCTGCAGAAAGGACCTGAAAGATAAAGCTATTTATTTTTAGTTCTTCAATAAACATTTTAAAGCAGGATTCTTGAAAATATTAACATATTTTCTGGCTCTGATTTGTCAAGATACAATTTCTTATCAAGATTTCATTTTATTATTTAAAATTATATTTCTAAATTAATTAATTGAATACTTTGCTGGAATAGATGTGACCTTTATGTCCTTTGGTTTTTGTAAAAAAATATTGTTTACATTTCTACTTGAAAATAACAGATATAAAACACACATTTTTAAATACAAAATCACCACTCCTAAGCAGTAGCATTAAGGTAAGACCAATAATACAAACTTCACATAGTTCTTTCTGAATTTAGTCTTCCGTTGAAATGCATATGTACCATAAATCTCTGTGATCAGTTGCTGCATTTATTATATCAGCATAGTATTCTAAAACTTTCCATTTCTCTTGAAGAAATTGGTCTCCAGCCTTTCTGGTTTCCATTTACTTACTCATTTTCTTACAACAGAGACACTCTGGTGGTTCCATCTATTGGGCCTTAGTTTCTCCATGAAGAAACAGAATACCCCTCCCCTGAAAAAGTTCTGTTAGATACTTCTCTGAGGGAACACTGCTACAGGTGATAAATATGAACTGTACCCTTGTTTTGAGGTTAATGTTTTTCAAATGCATTGTTAGGTTATTTTCAAAATGTTGTCACTAAATTAACATCTTTAATTTGGAGCTGATACAAAATCAAACTAATGCAGAATTTTCAAAAACCATTTTAGATTTTGCCAATTTTGTAGAGTTGAATAAAATTTCTTGTGTTAACCTATGAAAGGCTAACAAAAGTTAGCTACTGTAAATAACTTCATCACTATGAGCACTATTAAACATTCAAAACAAGTTCATGTTGTCTTATTGGTATGGTAATATCTGAAGTAAAGTGAAATATACCATGTGAAAATGAAAATGTTAAAAAAACCCAAACCATGAAAAATCTAAATACATCAACATATCAACAACTATGATTAAACAAATAAATCAAAATTTTAATATGTGTTTTCTATCCAGGCTCTAAATTTTAATATAATAGTTTTAATTTTCTTTGCATTCTTGTAAATCACACTCATTTTCAGTAATGTTGTTCTTTTGGTCCATTTCCATAATATAATGTTCACACTTTGGAGTTACCCTGAAAAATAAATACTCTTCAATTCTTTTAGAAATAAATATCCAAAGGCAAGTAAATGCATATGAACTCTCACACACACACAACTTACAGGTAGTAAAAGGAGTCAGAAATTCTGTCAGATGTCACAGGTTTGTTAATGGAAGAAGATGTGGGGGTTATTGTATCTTGGCATCTAGATGGCATTCTTTTGACTATTCTTCGGTTTATTTGCACCATCATTTCACGTATCTTCTGTTCATGTAACATAGGGCATCTTAAATATTATTTCTATACTATTTCTTTCACATATCTAATCTTAAGAAGCAGTTTAATAGTTGTATTATAAACGTCAACATCTTTAAAAATTTCAATTATATATTCTGATAGATGCATTCTCGTTATTGCACATATCAAAATGAATTTAGGAAGTTTAACTTCTTTAAGATTTAGTGTTTGTGTGTGTGTATGTGTGTGTGTGTGTGTGTGCATACATATGTATAAATACACACAGAGACGTTCCTGTGAAATATAGTATTGAATGGGTGAGATCTGTTTAGAAATCTCATGCATAGATTATTGGTCAGATTGCAGAGATATCTGAAGCAGAAAAGACGTTAGCTCAGCATAATGAATATGTCTGCCAGCCATTTTTATAATGACTTGCTGCAGTTTTTATTGTCTGACAAACCGTATGCTGTGTTGTACTG
The DNA here is from genome assembly GCF_009828535.3 of Hylobates moloch. Lineage (NCBI taxonomy): Eukaryota > Metazoa > Chordata > Mammalia > Primates > Hylobatidae > Hylobates > Hylobates moloch. The sequence goes on along the minus strand of NW_026652281.1, from coordinate 56,273,414 downwards.
TGAGCTTTCTTGTTCGACATAATCAAAAATGATGCAATGTATCCCTCGAAGTCTAGCTGGATGAAAGGAAGGCAGCAGAGTGCTGCTTCTGCCAATAGTTTGGTTGCATATTCTGTTGAAATTGTTCTGCAGGTGATAAATGCACAATTACCATCATTTATAATGCATTGTTTATAATCCACTGCAGAGATATTATTCAGATTATAAAGTTTTTAAATCCATTCATACATCCAAAACTTCTTCCTACACATGAATGAAACCAGCAGGTGTATTTGAACCTCTTGAGATAAAAATATTTACTTATACTTAGAAAGCTATGAAATAATTTACTCTTGGTTTGTTAATTTATTACTATATTTTATATGACATTTAAAAAAATTTGCTTATCAGGGAAAAAATATCTTAAAAGATAAAAAATCCTAGTTAATTAGTTAAACACATCAATATTTCATTAAAGGTTTAGAGTTAATGTGAGTGATCATTTTCAATCTAGCACTTTCGTATGTATGAAAAGATCCATGCTTAGTTTTAATAAGAATGTATTAATATAAGGTCTATAAAGTACACTGGGCAGGAGTGTTGTACAATAGAACTGCATGGTATGTATATTCACTTTGGTGATAAACGCTTCATTCCTTCTTTAGAGGATTATTAAAAGCATTCTCTGGAGGAATAAAATGGTGGAAGTCACACATTTAATAGCTCAGGTACAAAGAGTCAGATTGTGCCAGTTGGCAAAAGTTAGCAGGAAGCTGTCACAATAAATGGCAGCAGCTGCTCATAGTTCTAAAGAGTATGTCCCAGTCAGAACTGAAAACTGATGGCATCTACATTAATACTACCTTAATGGCCCATCTGCTGCTCCATAGGGTCCCTAGCTGCTGTATGGAGTCATAGGCATTTGACAGGCAGTCTCTGTATGCCAGACGCACATTGTGCCAAATGTTTTAGGCTGCTTCATCTCGTTCTGATCTGTCAGATTCTCCCTACTCATTTATCAGGCAAGGAGTTATGAGGATTTTTCTTTTCTACACATCATTGGCTTTCAGCATTGGGGCAGCTAAGAATTTGGAAGGCAAACTTTTTTGGTTCTTATTTTTTTTTCTAATTGATGATGCAAGGCAAAGTTGTCTAATACACTGTACTGTAGTGGGTAGGTTAACAAAGCACTACGACAAGCAAGCCCTGTGGAGAAATCAATTGAGTGAATTTTAAAATGCAAGGCTGCATAAATATGTTTCTGTGATTATATTGGAGGAAAATATTATATATTTCTATAGAACCTTATTAACTGGGCACATATAAATAAAGCTTACCTTTAGGTTACTAAGATAAAAATATTAATATCTTACTGGAATACTGTTAAAATATTTTGATAGGAAATGAAAACTTAACATTTAAGAGCATTTCTTAAAACTTCTATTTCTAAAGTTGAAAAACCTTCAAAGTAAAGTCAAACACAAATATGAACAAGTTTCTGTCTTGGAGCAGTTGATGAAATTGTACATAAATAATGTTCAATGTTGATAATGAAGTATTATTCTTATTTAATGTTCTGAATGGTCACTGCAGTGCAATTCATATGTCATTAAGGAACTAATGGAAAATATATTATCAAATGTATAATTCTTATATCAAAAATGTGAAAAATTTCTTTATGATAAAGATCTCTTGACAATGGGGTAAATCATAACTCTTGAATTAAACAGTTATGGCATTTCTCATTTTAGGGACCAGCCACAAAATGGCTGCCAATTATATGTATTTTAGAAAACTTAGTTATCTTCTGCTGAAGAGAGCTGACGGATAAGCCCTGCTCCCACTAGAATCTCCCTAGCCTTCTTGATACTCTAGATGTTTCTAAAACATAATTGCTCCATATTTGTAAGTGTCCTTCTGTCAATATGACCTATATAGTTTTTTTAATGGTTTCTGTCTCTTTGTTTAGAATATCCAGATGTTGGAGGTTTAATCTGGTTGTTTTAAGAGCTTATGATAGACAAAAAAAAAAATGATACACACAAAAAACCCTATCAATAGGTATAGATAAACAAGACATGTCAAATGTTATGATGTTCAAACAAGAAAGTGTGGGTGAAACTGTTATTTTTTCCAAGTTCCTGTGGGTTTCTCAATCACAATCAGTAACAATAGCAACAATAATATTAATACTAATTTTAAAAGAAACTGTTAAATTATTGCTTTTTTAGAAACTCAATCAACAATTTGCCTTGAAGAACAGATCATATGGAAGCGACAGAGTTTAATGCAAGCATGTGGGTATGCAAGTGCACATGCACACACATGCGTTGTGAAGGCATGGGAAAAGTTTTTGGTGGGTTCACATATTTAAGTAGTGTTAAAATTTTCTTAATTTGTGTGAGTCTATGCTATTTCAATATAGGTATTTTTAAGATACAAAACAATCAATATGGAAGTTTAATATAATTTTTAGATGTTTAAGATTTATTAAATTATTTCTGTATTCAAATAGACCCAACATTATGGTGATTGTTACCCAGTCTTCAGTAGAGGTAAAATCTTAATTTTAAGTATTGAAACCAATCTGTAATTCGTGCTATTGTATTCTTGTGACAGTACATCGTGGGCATCTTGTCTGGCAGGTACAAAGCACTGAAGTTTTTGGTGAGAAGGATCAGGCACAGCCCTGTTCTTTCCTAAGATGCTCTTGCATCACTAATTTTCATTGGCATTTGGAAATCATCTTCTAGGATAAAAATGTACCAGTTATTCAGAAGAGATTGGGCGTGTTCAGGGTGGTATGGCCATAGAAAAGTACCAATTATTCAACACTTCGAATGTGCCAGAGATGGTATTAGAAGTATTGTATATTGTTTTTGGTCTTCACGGCAACTCTGTGATGAGAGTATTACTCTGCTACACAGATACCAAAAAGGAGACTGGAATCGTACATAATTTACCCAGGATCACAAATGAGATTGAGTTGGATTTGAACTATGGCTGTGAGAATCCAAAGTTATACTGCTTGGTTGTTTACAATTGTGATCTTTAAAAAGGTAAAGTATCAGACATTCTAGGTATACATGAAAGAAAACAGTACTGGAAGAAGCAGTGTGGGCCTTGAGAAAGGGTGTGCCATAAAAGGAGTCTGGCAGACAAAGAGAGCCCAGGGTCAAGGCCTATACATCAGAGGGGAGTGTTGGTTCTTACCACAGCATGTTGGTGACAGCAGAGCTCATGGTGACACAGACATCTCTCTGACATTTGTAGGTTCTTGGGAAATGGCTTTGACTCTGTATTATAAGGGCTGCAAATCTTTGGGACCTAGGCAACTTTGCTGTGAGACAGCCCTTGATGAAATGTAATAGAAAAAGAGATTGCTGCTTTTCACCATGAGGTAGGTGGCACTAAGGATAAATTTTCAGTGCAAACAACATCTAATTGGCTTTAGCAATTGCTTGTGAACTACCACAGAAGTGTCTGGCCCAGAGAAATACCTCTCAGTTCTAGCTTCTCATACTGAAGACAACAGTGCACAATGATCAGGCTAATTTGTGAAGGCAGGTAAACATAAGGAAATTTAGAAAATTGGAGAGGAAAACACAGAAAAGATAAGCTCACTTACAAGTCAAATAAATGTGACTATTACAGAAATTTGGGGTATTAATGTAAATTGCCTTCATTGTACAAAAAGCATGTTAAGCATAGGGCAGTAGGATTTGTACTTTTGGCCTTTGTTGTCAGAATTAATTCTCATGCAAATACTTTAGAGTGGTTTTATTAGGCTAGAGATATGAAAGATGAAAATTTTGTTTTCATACAGCAATGACTAACATGTAGAAGAAATTCAAAGTAGTGGCCAATCTTTAACTTACTGTTACTTGAAGTAGAAGTGTTTTCTTTTTTTTTTTTTTTTCCAGAATTGTATTTAAGGCTTTGAGTGCATGCATTATTTTCCCCGAAAAATAAAAGAGCAAAGAAACAAAAAATAGCAGAGAAATTTGAGACAGAACAAGACCAACAAAAGATCATTCCCTCAAAAGTTACAGTGATATTTTAATATGAACCCCTGTAAGGGTTTTAATGCAGCATTTCTTAAATCAGAGTTTTTCTAGCTTTTCCAGTAATTAAAAGTAAGAAATCAAAAGGAAAAGCTAGAAAAATAGAAATGTGCTTACGGCTCTTTGTGGTGTCCATGAGCTCCTATTACTTATGTGATACAGTGCATTCTAATACAGAATAATAATGAAGATAATAGAAAAATAATGGCTCACTACTCCCAGCTGGAGATGTTGACGAGATCCCATTTGAATAGGATTTTGCTGAGTTAAATAATTTTCTGGAGAGCAAGAAATTTGTCTTAGAACACAGTCCTGAGAATGAAAGAAGAAATGTGAAGAAGACAAGTAATAGAGTTGGCCTTAATAGGAAAAATATCTTGAAAGAAAATGCCTTCAGACTGATCTTTGAAGGAAACAATGCCACAGATAGAACTGTAAGGGAAGCTAAACCTTTCGTATGTGTCCTTCCAGTACTTCTACTAGGGTCTTGCCTGCCATTTGCTCCTATAAATCATTTCCTCATTCTGACTCATGCAATCTAGAGCCCTAACATGGCACAGCATATCTGTAAATGTGGCTAAATTATGTCAGTCTCTATTGGTTGGCTTGGTTGTATGTGTTTGTGTGTGTGTCTTTATTTTTGCAGTAATCGGTCATAAAAGTTTAGTCAGATAAACTCATTCTTATTGTGCAACTAGCCAATATATTATCTCTTCTAGGTAGTTTACTGCTATAATACCTAAAACCAATTGAACTTTTATAAATATTAATCGATCAATATATTATTGAGATAGGAATTTCCTGGGGGGAGGGAGACTCTTAGTGGCAAATTAATATTAGCCTCTTTTACAGCCATTTTAAAAATACATTCTTGTTAACTAAACCCTTTTCAGGGTCCTTGTCTTTCAAAGGAACCTGGGACTCCTCAGTTGCAATGGGTGCATCTATATTTGCTTAAAACATTAAAAGTGACCCCATTCTTCATACCAAGTGATTGAATTGGGGATAGGAGCTTGAAACATTCTATTCTGTGAAGGGTTTGGTTAATATACCAAGCATCGTTTGGCAGAAAATTGGTAAGAACCTGTATCGTTGATGTCAATGAACTAATTTAAAAAACCCTGAAAATAATCAATTCCAGAATTCTTGTTATGTGAAATAATAAACCACTTACTGTTTAGCTATTTTGTATCATAGTACTCAGCTGCTAACAACTGATGTTATTCTAACTGATATAGTACTTTTACACAACAACTTAAGACAAAAAAAATAGTAGAGTAAATTGGTTTGAGTATCCAGGTGTAGGCAGAGAAGTATTTACATAAGAGGTGAAACTAAGGAAGGCAGGTTAGAGTTAGACTACAGGGGTCCTAATTCCAATTTTAGACATTTGACTTGCATCGTATAGACATAAGGGACAGATATTGAGGATTTGGAGCAAGAAGTCTGAAATGATGAAACCAGTGTCTTGCCAACATTGATCTTGATTTTGTGGCAATATATACAATTTGTTGGGGGGGAAGCAGTCTAAAAATAGGGACACGAACTGGGAGAACAAGTGTGAAGCAATGAAGATTAGAATGACAATTGCAATGAACAGGAAAGGATTAGGGAAAATAATTTGAAATCAATTGATAGACTTAATGACTGGTTAAATACAGGGAATGAAGAGGATGAGATAATGATTGCTCTGAGGTTTTGAGTCTTGAGTTCAGTGGACTGAAGGTTTGTGTCACTCCTTAATTCATAGGTTGAAATCCTAATCCCGAATGTGATGGCATTAGAAGGTGGGACTTTTGGGAGGTAATTAGGTCATGAGGGTGGATCCCTCATGAGTGTTATTGGTGCCTTTATAAGACGGGACCTCAGAGAGCTCTCTTATTCTCTTTATACAATATGATAAAATGAGAAATCTTCAGTTTGCAACCTGGAAGAGGGCCTTCACAAGAAACTCACCATGTTGGTATCCTCATCTTGGGCTTTCAACCTCTAGAACTGTCAGAAATAAATTTCTGTTGTTTATAAACCACCCAGTCCATGGTACCTTGCTACAGAAGCCCAAACTGATTAATATACTGAGTAAATGAAAGAATAGACCCATTAATTGAAAACAGGACAATCAGGAAGAGAGGTTAATTTTGAGAGGCGAAAACCAAATTGAGTTTAAGAAGGTAAGTAGAGAATTCAACAGAAAAATACCTTTCATGCTGCTGGAAATTCAGGACGGTTCTTTAAGATGAGAATTTCAGACTGATTTGAATTATATTTGTGAATATAAAAACAACTTCTTAATGCATAAACTGTACCTTTTTTTCTACATGTAGTATAAGTCTCAGAAGAAACTCACATTTGTTTAGCACTAATAGACATTTAAAACTCTTATGTCTTAAATTTTAGTTTCAATTTATTATATAGTAGGTAATTTGTTCTTAAGTAGGTGATAATAGAGATTGAACTCTTAAAGTAGAGTCTGACTATTATGTCATTACAACGTGACTTAAAAAAATTCCTAGGGACTGTAGGAAAGGAAAAAAATACTGGAGACAAAGGTTTCAGGAGTGAGTGTGTGTGTGTGTGTGTGTGTGTGTGTGTGTGTATAATCATTGTGCCCAGTTACATAAGAAGAAGAAATAAACCCAAACACTCAGTTTTATTAACTTTGCTAAATTGAATAAATGTTCTCTTGACAAGAAAAAATACAATAAACTCCTTTGTCCTCTTTTTTTCCCTGGTTGGAAATACCAATTATCATAATGGAGGATAATGAGAAAACATTTTTCTGTGAGAGGAAGCCTTAGCAGATATAAAAACAACTTTTTAAATATTTGTTTTTTGAATCTGAGAAGGCAGCCACCAAGAAAAAAAGCACTGATAGACCTGGAAAAGGAGATACTAAAATTTCTGAAGAGAATGTTTATTTTTTAAGGAATCCAAGGAAAACCATAAGAGTAACATCAATATGATATTGATATGAATATTGGTATAACACAGAACAGATCCTTGAGGAGAAATTGGTCAGCCTGTGACTTGGTTAAATTGATAGCACCTTGTAAAACTCAATATATATTTCCAATTCAGTGGCATGGACTACATTTTGCTGTGGTGGAGAAAGTATTAGGGAATATTTTCAACATGTTACTGGTAGAACTAGACCATCACTGCCTAGCTGAGGACCTTAAACAAAGTTTCTCTCTATCATGCCATTTCTCCATTTGCTGAATGGGAATAGCACATTCTCTAATTTACAGAATTGTAAGCAATATTTTCAAAGGTGTGTATGTTTTGAAAAACATAACATTTTATGCATACATAGGGAATAAAAATAACATTATTTGAGTAAAAGAAATTTTGCGGCTGGGCACGGTGGCTCACACCTGTAATCCCAGCACTTTAGGAGGCCAAGGCAGGTGGATCACAAGTTCAAGAGATCAAGACCATCGTAGCCAACATGGTAAAATCCCGTCTCTACTAAAAATACAAAAATTAGCTGGGCGTGGTGGTGCGCGCCTGTAGTCCCAGCTACTCGAGAGGCTGAGGCAGGAGAATCGTTTGAACCCGGGAGTCAGAGGTTGCAGTGAGCCGAGATCGAGCCACTGCACTCCAGCCTGGAGACAGAGTGAGACTCCATCTCAAAAAAAAAAAACAAAAAAAAGGAAAGAAAAAAAAGGAATTTTGCCTATTTCCAACGTAAGAATGAATGCATCCAGTTGACATATCACACAACCAAAGGGAAAGGAGGCCTGTCATTTAGGAAGTGATGCAAACAGAAAAGGATTCTATCTTGGATCATAGTTTTAAATATTTGCTCTGTCCATTTGCCCATTGTCTTTTTTTTTTTTTTTTCTCTTTCAGGGACACAGGTGATAAAAGTATTGCTTCTTTACGGGTCCTCCATTTCCACTGCTTTCTTTCTAAGCCTTTTCATTTCTTTCATGACTCATTTTCTTGGTTGCTTTCCTACCTGTCATCAGTGCCTCTTGTTAGATATTCATTTGAGGCTACTCTTTGAGAACCTTGCAATCCATTTTTTATTTTTGAGGTAATGTTTTTATTTTTTCATTTCTTTCCTCAGTTCAGTCAACGTTCTTTATCATCTCTATGCCTATTTCTAATTTTTATTTATGAATTTCTCGTTCAAGATGCTTTTGCATATCCTCAAATGCTTGAGTATATTTAATCATATTTGTCATGTTGATTTTCAGTTTTCTTCGAATTCAAGGTTATTTTGTAGAAGGAAGTGGTTTACTCGGTTTTTTTTGTGACATTTTGTTCCCTGATATTTTGCAATAGCTTAATATGGACTTATATTTCCTATTGTTTACTTTTATACTGAGGTATTTCATGAAATTCCTAGCTTAATGTCACGATTTCACCCTATCTGTTAGTATAGCAACTCCAGGTTCTCTGTTCTGTTTGTTTCTTTATTTGTTTTGGTGTGGTAGGATGAGGATTGTGAGTCTTCTGAATTTATGATTTTCTTTGGCCAGGATCTTGTATTTCTCTTGTCTTATTTTTTTCTTTTCCTCTTCACCATACAATTGTCAGAGTGCTTTTCCCGTTTTTTTATTTTTGTTCTATTGTCTTTCTCAGAAGCTATGCATTTTGAAAAGTGTCCTTTTTAAATTGAACCTGTCCTTCCACATATACTTTGAAATTTCTTCCCTGTAGTCCATGCTCTGATCTGCTTGAACAGTCTTTTAGTATTTTTAGATTGAGGATGGGCTTAATCTTTGGGTATTTGTTTTGATCACTCTTAGGCACCTTCACCCAGTTTTCTTCTTTTTTCTTCTCTGAAGTTATTCTTGATCTGGCTTTGCTTCCTCAATGCCTTACAGCAAAGCAATAGGGCAGGGAGGGAAAGGAAGCACAAGAGTCAGCCTATAAAATTTGGTAACTTTTCTCTTTCTACATACACTTGTTTTGATGCTTCAGTATTGTCTATTTTTGATTAATGTTGAAGGCATAGCTTTATGTAGAGTTTACATTTTTGTTCTTGTTCCTATTGTTTGGGGTAATATTGGAAGGTAGGAAGCTATGCAGATGCCACTGTCTGTAGCCACCTGGAAGTATGAGATTTTATGTATAACTGTTAAAAACATTTGAGTGAAAGTCTTTTTGTGTATGTATATTTTTATTTCTTCTGGATAAATATATAGGGGTGGAGTTCCTGGGTCATATGATATACATTTAACTTTTTAAGAAATTGCCAAACAGTTCTCAAAAGTAGTTGTACCATTTGAATCTCCCACTTGCAATATAGAGAGTTCCAGCTGATGCAGAGATTAAGAGCAGACTGAAAATACTCTGTTTGGTCTTTCATTGTTGCTGCTATGAAGTCAGCTGTCAGTTTTATTGCTTTTCTTTTTATTGGATCTTTCTTTTATCTCTGGTTACATCTAATATCTTCTTTTTGTCTTTGATGTTCTACAATTTCACCAGGATAGTTGCAGATGTGATTTATTTTCAGTTATAATGCTTGAGGTCCATTTGGCTTTTTCAGGCTCAGGTTTAGTGCTCTCCCATAAACCTGGAGAAATATTAGCCATCATCTCTGATCTCTGGTCATTGTTTCATCTCCTTTATTTCATGTTCTTTTTCTAGTACTAGTATGTTAGACTAACTTTTAAATTTTTCATGTATTAGTTTGTTTGAACACTTCTCTTACATAAATTCTTTGGATCTATGTTTTGATTACATTGACATTTTAGTTGTATTATACACTTTAAAAATTCTATATTACTTTTTTCAGTATGATCGAATGCCCTTTATGAACTCTTATTTCTTGCTTGTATTTTTGAGTTTGTCTTTTTTCATATTAATCATATTTATTTTGTATTTGGTGCTGATCATTTCAATATCTAAAATCTTTAAGGATATGAATCTACTGTTCGTCCTTAGATCTTATTCATGGTGGCCTTTTTCCCTGTATGTTTTGTAAATTTAAATGTAAGCTGCTTATTTATCTTAAGAAATATCTTAAAGTATATTTCTTTGAAAATTCTTTTTTGCCCGAGTTCAAATTACAATTCTCCAAGAGTATTCATGCTTGCTTCTGTCAATTTCCTGAAATAAACCCAAACCAGGACCACTAAAATTAAATTTTTTCATGATGTTTTCCAGACATGTTGGAAGGCTAAATTATGATTACAACAAATTCTTAGGGAAGAATTTGCGTTTGTTCATTTGTTTCCTCCACTTAGTGCTAAGATTAGGACAGGCTATATTCCTTGCTCTTTCTTTCTTGTGGCAACTTCATTTTTATATCACCTTTAAAATAAGGATATATCCACAGAGGTCTTAGCTTTAGGTGGGGAATTTCTTGTTACAGTCCCCAACTTAGCCGGTTTTAGGATTTATAACCTGTTCCATACTTTGTGCAACCATCAGTGGAAACTCAGAGTTCTGGATTTGATAAAAAATTCACGGAAAGATTTAGATCACTGGGTGATTCCTATCACTTATTTTCTAGTCACTGGGCATTTTCATGGCTACATTTTAATTTTCTTCCCAATTTTCTTTTACTTATTTCATTGTATTTCATTTGGTGGTTTCTCCAGAATATTTTTTTCTGTCATTCTGATAGATCTGGAAGTCTGCATGCTGTTTTAAATGACTATTGAAGCACTAGTGGGGAATTTTATATGGAACAATGCACTAGATAAATAAATAAAAGTGAAAAAGTTTGATCCTTCCCACAGCCTTGGAGGAAAGAAATTAAATAGTTATGTTTTCAAAATTAGAATAAATGCCATTTAATACAATGTATTGACAATCTATATTACACTCACTCGAAGTTCTACTGAATGTAAGAACAAATGTCTCTATCATACTTTTAGCTATTTCTACAAAGAAAAACAAGACACAAATAGACTGATTGCAATTTAAGTTTAGATCTGTCAACCAAATATTTAACATTTTACAATATCAATATTGTTCAATCGGAGCATAAATGTAGATAGAAAACACAAGCGGAAGAGAGAGATTGCTAGGTAGATGATTAAAGTAAAACAAAAATAATTTTTAGCAATTTAAAAGAGATTAATTTGTTTAGAAATTGTTAGAAAAAAGGCAATAAAAATTTTTAAATGAAGAATTAATTCTGTTAAACAGAAAAATTTGATATCTCTTGGTAAAATAATCAGCAAGGACTAAAACTAACTTTGTTTAACTGGAACCATTTCGTATATGAAATTTAAACTTTGACAGGCTTAAATTTTAATTGGTTTTTATTTTGTTTTGTGTCAAACTCAGCTGGTATGTGCCTATTTTAAAATCAGATAGAAATTTGGGAATACATTGAAGACTATATGAGATTAACTAATGTTTTGGACAGTACTAACAGCTCTAGTTCATTGGAAATGGAACATTTTTATATAAATCTTTCCTCTGAAGATCCAGAAGAACTTCTTAACTCTATCTTTCTGTAAATTAAAAATCAACCTTAAAGCATTTTAGTTTTGTTTTTGTTGTTGCCTTGTGTTGTTTTTTTGAGACAGTGTCTCATTCTGTCACCCAGGCTGGAGTATGGTGGCACAATCACGGCTCACTGTAGCCTGGACTTCCTGGGCTCAATTATCTCACTACAGCCTCCCGAGTAGCTGGGACTAGGTGTTATGTCACCACATCTGGCTAACATATTTATTTATTTAGTAGAGATGAAGTCTCTTTATGTTGCCTATGCTGGTCTCGAACTCTTGGGTTCAAGTGATCCTCCAGCCTGAGCCTCCCAAAGTGCTGGGATTACAGACATGAGCCACAGAATCTGGCCCATTAAGTGGTAAGAGGCACGTGTTAGAATTTTTTTAATATATCATTCATAATCCATATCTGTACTTTTATATTCTTTGTTTAAACATCTTATCCCAGTGCTTGGCAATTTTTAAATGCTCAACAATATTACTGAATAAGTAGCTTAGGAAGTTTCTGCATTTCTTTATCTCTGAACATTTATAATGTATATATTGCAGAGTTTTGTGTACCTCCATATTTTATACATATCTTCATCTTTAATTCTGAAATTCTCTATGGAAAGGATGTTTACATAACTTTCATTTTTCTGGTGTGAAAAGTGTAGCCTTGAGAGATCTGGATTTTTTGTTTGGTCCGGTAGGGGCTGTTTACTGTTTGGTCCAGTAGGGGGCTATAACAATGATTTCTGGTGTCAGTTAAATGTACGTTATTTGGGACACATGGGAGTAAAACTGTAAGAAAACGGCCGGGCGCGGCGGCTCACGCTTATAATCCCAGCACTTTGGGAGGCTGAGGCGGGCGGATCACGAGGTCAGGAGATCGAGACCACGGTGAAACCCCGTCTCTACTAAAAATACAAAATTAGCCTGGCCTGGTGGCGGGCGCCTGTAGTCCCAGCTACTTGGAGAGGCTGAGGCAGGAGAATGGCGTGAACCCGGGAGACGGAGCTTGCAGTGAGCCGAGATTGCGCCACTGCACTCCAGCCTGGGTGACAGAGCGAGACTCCGTCTCAAAAAAACAAACAAAAAAAAACAAAAAAACTGTAAGAAAACATAATCATGACTTCAAACTTGCTTTATTGCACCTACTCTTACTTACTACTACTTACTATGTAGTATTGAGTATGAGATGGACATTTAGAGGTTATCTATTTTAAATTGCTGTTTCTTAGAAGAAAACCTAATCATTTGGAATTCATTTAGATTATCTTTCTAATATGGTTAGGCTTTGTATCCACACCCAAATATCATCCTGAATTGTAATCCCCATAAGCTCCATAATTCCCACTTGTCAGGGAAGAGATCAGGTGGAAGTAATCGAATCATACAGGTGGTTTCCCCCATGCTGTTCTCACGATAATGAGTGAATTCTCCTGAGATCTGATGATTTTCTAAGGGGCTCTTCCTGTTTTGCTCAGCACTTTTTCTTCCCGCCACCTTGTGAAGAAGGTACCTTGCTTCCTCTTCGCCTTCTGCCATGATTCTAAGTTTCCTGAGGCCTCCCCAGCCAGGCTAAACTGTGAGTTGATTAAGCCTCTTTCCTTTATAAATTACTCAGTCTTGGGCAGTTCTTTGTAGCAGTATGAAAATGGACTAATACACTTTCCTTATTTAACTCTATTCAGAGTTGATAATATGTCAGTCACATTTGGCTATTCTGTCTTTGTGAGCTTGTTCTGGTTTTCCTTTGGTCTGAACACATCTATATAATATCCGACATTTATATAGACCTTATATAGAGCATTTCTACATCTATTATCTCATCTTTACAATAACCCTCCGTGTTGCATAGGAAGTTATTCTCATCACCATTTTACAGCTGGAGAAAATGATGCTAAGGGAGGTTAAGTGGTTTGTTCAATGTCGCAGTTATTGAGGAGTCAGAGGACTAAAATCTAGGTGTTTCAAGTCTTAGCCCAAGATCGTTCTCATTACATCACACTGCATATTTTTTTATATCCGTAGTGCAATTAGTCAGTAACACTTGTGAAAAAAATCTACCAAATATTTCATCAAATATTTGATTAATGACCCTAAATATTTTTTGAGTTTATACAGTAATCCTCTCATTTTAGCATGTTCTTTCTCACAAAACTAAACATTTCTCTTTGCTTTAACACAATTATTCAACAAACATTTCTTAAGTTTCTACTTAAGAATGCCTATACACTAGGCATTCTTCTAGGCAATGTTATTTTATTAGGATAAAGATCAATTCATTTTTCAAAGAAAATGAGGGTATCTTCAACTCGCTACAAAGTAACATTATGTAAAAATTTAGAGTTGAGAATAAATTATTTGAGGCCTGCCAGTTTGTACTATATTTTCCATTTATACTAGTTTGGAAATACACGGAAATTGAGAAGTCCAAATTCACTTTGGCACATACCAAATACTGTGCTCTATTGTTGTAAAGCTGTGTATGTCTTATAACAATAGAATAAAATAAATAATACATTGTTTATCATCACAGGAATAAAATATGCACATAAGTGAAAATTTCAGACAATTATTAACTTTTCAGGTTCCAAATACTAACAATTTAGGTGTAAATATGTTTAAAATCTAATAAATAATTTCATTTTTTTATTATTAAACCAAACAAATGTTTTTAATGACTCAACCTTTATTATCATGTGTTTCAATATACTGTAGTTGAGTAGCTCGAAGCCACTGTAGATTTGGTGGTTCTCTTGGCTTTGCTCTGTCTTCTTTTTAAAATGTCTCATTCTGTCAGCTTCTAAAAATACCTTGCTAACTTTTAAAAAATGTATTTTCTACATACTGTAACTTAGAAAGAAATGATCTTTGAAAGGTACACATGTAGGCAGCTTTAGTTTAAAAATCAGCTTACTTTTCATTGGAAACATAAAGTTATGAAATAAAATGACTGAACATAAATTCATGAAAAATGTTTCATCTCACTGGTAAACAAAAATATCCCTGTTAGAACAATAACATTCCAGTTTTCTTCCATCAATTTGGTATTTTTATATTAATGCTCACATTTTTTGTGTGAAAAATGGGCATTATTGTACTATACTGTTGCAATTTAGAAATATGTATCAATAGCTATAAAATGATACATAAATTATCTAAAACTTGTACTTCTGTATATTTGTGCTGTTTTACAAATCTATAAGTAGACATGTATAAACATATTATATTGTATATAATTCCATTGTATTCTTTCTTAGAGACAGATATATATATATATATATAGAGAGAGAGAGAGAGAGAGAGAGAGAGAGAGATGCATCTGTATTTACATAGAAGAGGCACTATTAAATGAAAAAAGCAAGTTTTAAATATTCTGTTTTTAATGAAACATTTATGTATTTCTAGATAAATAGAAATAGAAATTAGTCCAGAGAATTAACACTAAATTGTCAACCAAAGTTATCTCCGAGTAGTGAAAATATGGGTGACTTTTCTTATTTTTTCTGTATCTCTGTAATAGTTTTTAAAAAATCAGCACATACTAATTTTATAAAAATAGTCATCTTAATGGTGTAGAAAGTAGAGAGTAACAGCAAACAGGCAGCAGAGTTAAGGAACAATACTATGACAATAATATTAATGAGAGATTACACTCTACTTAGGAATTTTGACATCATTATATTGATTAAGCATCATTATGTGTGTCATTTTGCTTAATCTTTACAATGGCATTATTTCCCCATTTTTGCAGATAAGGAAACTGAGACTGAGAATAGCTTACTTAAATTGTCATTTCTAGTTAGTAGTAGATCTGGGGCCTAAAACCAGAGGGGCCTACTTTCAGACTGAATTTTCTTTCCACCCTCCAGTATTATGGTGGGCTTATGATCAGAAGCCCTTTTGCCTGGGTTTTCATTTTGGAATATTTTCTAGAAATATGACATTACTGTTCGTATATTGTGATCATAAGGCAGACTTCTATCCATATCAGACTGCTATGATTTGACCTTACTCTGTCATTTAAGACTTTTTACCTTATCTCACTTTTCCTTGTCTATTTTCTAATCTGTGAAATGGGGGTAGTCATGGTACCTATCACACAGTGTGTTGTATAGGTGGTGACATTGTGGGATAATGAATGAAAAGTGTATGGTACAGTATCTGGTCACTATCATTATCACTATTAATGTTGTATTCAGTAATAAATATGATTTCCTATCTTTGGAACAATTATTTGAGCCATCAGTTATAGCTTTGTCTAATTCGTTAAATGGGCCTAAAGTTAGTGTATAGTCCCCTCAAAGTTAGGCATTTTGCTTTCTTGTCTGCAATAGCAGTAGACTTATTCTGTTACTTGGGAGAATGCAAATGCATGCAGATTTTAAGCTGAAATCCCAATGACAGGTTGTTTAAGATGATAAGTTTTGTCTTCTGTTGCTTTGAGAGGTATGCATAGTGCATAGTCAAAGTTTATTGCAGGGCAATGTATGGCAAATCCATAGAAACTACTACTGTATACAGTTGATCCTTGAACAACATTGTTTGAACTATGTGGGTCCACTTACTGTGAGTTTTTTTCAACCAAATGCAGATCAAAATACAGTATTGGAGAGATGCAGAACCAGTGTATATGGAGGGCTTACTTTTATATCTGCAAGTTCTGTAGGGCTATGGGACTTGAGTATAGTTGGATTTTGATGTGTATGGGGGCCCTGGAACCAATCTTTCATGTATACCAAAGGAAGACTGTATATATATTTTGATATATATTATTGCATGGTTATCTGTGTGCTATGATTTGAATATTTCTTTCTCTCCCCACAACACTCATGCTAAAATTTGGTCCCCAATGTGGAGGTGTTGGGAGGTAGAGGCTTGTGGGGGATGTTTGGGGCAGGTCCCTCATGAATGGGTGGGTTCTCGCTGTGCTGAGACTGGGGTTATTCTCTCAGGAAGGGGCTATCTCCTTCAAGAGTGGGTTGTCATAAAGCTAGGACATCCTTTGGCTTTGGTCACTCTTCACAGGTGTTTACTTGCCCTTTGACCTTCTCTGTTGTGTTGTGATATAGCACAAAAACCCCATGAAGCCAGGCCCATGCCCCTGAGCTCTTCACCCTACAGAACCATGAGTTAAATGAACCTCTTTTCTTCATAAATTACCCAGTCTCAGATATTCTTTTATAGCAACACAAAACAGACTATGATACAGTGTAAGTCCTAATTTAAATTCTATGTGGGAAAAAAGGAATACGTAAAATTTAGTCTCTTTCACAAAGCAGCTACAGAAACAAGTAAAAAAAAGAAAATCTGGTAGAAAATAAATACCATAAAATAGATACAGGTAAACTGGAAATTTAGACAAAGGAGAGAATAGAGCTAATGGAAGAATTAGGAAATACTAGGTAGTCGGCATGTGAGTTAGATTTTGAGGGGTGGGTAAAATTCAGAAATGCAGAGGTGAATGCATGCATGGTGTGTGGGTGTGTATGTAAACCAGATATTCTAGTCAGAGGGGATCACACAAAGAAAGCCACAGATATTGGAATGTATTGGGCACAGACTTAGAACTGGAAGTGGTTATGTAAATTTTGTGCACAAGGATTGTGAGAATTGAAAGTTTACAGATGAATGGTAAGCTGGTACAGAGCGGAATGGAGAACCTTGATGCCAGGGCAGAAAATTAGAATTTTGTTTTACAGTCAACAGGGAGCCACTGAAAGATTTCAGTGATGTAATGATCAGATCACAGTTACGCTTTAGAAAAATTAGGCCAATAATAGCACATTCAGTGGATTATAGGGAAGAATTCAGAATTGGGCAAGTGAGGTAGGAAAGTTTTAAAAGGTTGCATATTTAAAATTATACCTTTCCCTTTACAGGATTCATAGGGCTGATTATGTAAAGCATTGGTGTAAAGGGAGAATGTGGCTCAGTATCATGAAAGTTACCAGTTGCCTTGATTTGAGAGGATTTTGTATGGAAAGGGTATGAACAAATGAAGAATTAATGAAGAATTAAGCACTACCAAAACTGATGCTTATAAATCTTTAAATACAGTCTGTCCTTAATACTTGGGTTTTTAATAACAAAATTTTTGCCATTATAAAGGTGGATATCAAAGGAAAAGCATCATAACCTACAAATAAACTGATTATTTCTGACATTAGTTTCTACTGAATCATTTTCCCCAAACCTTAACCCTAGTGTCTTCCTCAGTATTTGTATAGTTCATTATCTTTCTAATTGTCAAATGTTGCATATCTCTGTAATGGAAATATCACTCAATTTTGATGAAAAAATTTAAAGTGGGTGATCAACAACAATTAGATTACTCATATACATCAAGATCTTAAGGAGGTCAAATTGTAGGAAATTTAAAGGGATTTGAAGAATTTTTTTTTTTTTTTTTGACAAGTTCTCGCTCTGTCACCCAGGCTGGAGTGCAGTGGCACAATCTTGGCTCACTGCAGCCTCGACCTCCTGGGCTCGAGTGATCCTCCCATCTAGCCTCCCGAGTAGCTGGGACTACAGGCATATGCCACCATGCCTGGCTAAATCTTCGTATTTTTTATAGAGATGGGGTTTCACCATATTGCCCAGACTGGTCTCGAACTCCTGGGCTCAACTGATTCATCTGCCTCGGCCTCCCAAAGTGCTAAGATTATAGGAGCGAGCCACTGCGCCTAGCTTGGGAGATACTTCCTTTGGAGACATCATGGTTGAGATTCTCATTGTGCAAAACAAATGAGTACAGATAGGGGCATGCCTGCTCCTCACCTTGGGTTTTCACCAAGGACAGCTTGAAACGTGGGGTTTTGTTTTGTTTTGTTTTGTTTTTGCACCGGAAGGACACAGTGAACTTATGTCTGACTCCCATTGGAAAGAGTGCTAAAGGGCAAGATCTGGCTAAAACAGCCTGGGTCGGTGAAGGAGAGGTCAGCATAGACTTCTGTCATAGTGAAGACAGGTAAGCACAAGGAGATGCAGAAGCTGAGGGGAACTATTAAGCACTAAGCCAAAGGACAACAATGATTGTATCATATAGTTGGAGAAATCCAGGAAGGGTATTCCCTCAAAAACAGTACAAGCGTCTGATTTAAGTATTTCCAGTACCAAAGAGATTGAAACCATCTTGTAATAGCAACAATAATTGAGAAATGTTTGCCTCCCAAAGCCCCCTGGCTCTTTTCACATCTCCCTGAACTTTATTTGCTTTAGCCTTAATTGGAAATGGTAGAAACTCTTGCTTATAATAGAAGTGGCATAGGAATGCCACGTAGAAATACCATATGAGGAAAGAGAGAAGAAGGAACTTATACCCTTACTCCCTCCCCCTTTAAGAGGCAATAGGAGTTTGCCTCTAATGAAAGAACTAATTTTAAATCAAGTTTAAAGTTTGGATTATTATCTGGATCTAGGAATTTTGGATTAAATTATGAATTGAGACTTATTACCCAGGAGCAATGAGTGAAGTCATGGGGCCTGCGTGAATTGTTTTTCAGAAATGGGGGTTGGAGAAATGGTGCACGTATCAACATTATGTAAGAGGAATGTGAGAATGTGATAAAGTTTCTTTAATGTTTTTACTTCGTGGATCTTGCTTGTTTAATGATATTGTGCTGCAAAAGCTAAGGCGAAATTTCAGGTTATACAAATGATGAAGGTTTTCATTAAGTCCATGAAAGTGATGTTAGGATCCGATTAAAAAATGAAGAGTTGAGCACCACCAGGCGTGGTGGCTCACGCCTGTAATCCCAGCACTTTGGGAGGCCGAGGCGGGCGGATCACGAGGTCAGGAGATCAAGACCATCCTGGCTAACATAGTGAAACCCTGTCTCTACTAAAAATACAAAAAAATTAGCCGGGTGTGGTGGCACCCGCCGGTAGTCTCAGCTCCTTGGGAGGCTGAGGCAGGAGAATCGCTTAAACCCATGAGGTGGTGGCTGCAGTGAGCCCAGATCACGCCATTGTACTCCACCCTGGGCAACAGAGCAAGACTCCATATCAAAAAAAAAAGAAAGAAAAGTTGACAGAATTAGAAAGTTAACAATTGAGAAATAGCAATCAATAAGAGTGGTGATCAGAAATAATTAGATGATGCAGTGGTGGTTATGGTACTATATGCATTTGACAAAAGCCTTCAAGCTGTACACTTAAAATTGGGGAATGTTATTATACGTAAATTATATACTACTTAAAAAAGGAGACTGGATGAATAAATGCTCCATAAATTTTGTAGGCTTTTGGTTAATTTCTAGAATTCTGAAAAAGTTGAACTTGACGATTTTTGCTAGTGTTCTTATTGCTTTTATGGAAGAGCAGATTTCAGAACATTCTTTCTTTTCTATTTGGAAACCTCATTTCTATAAATAGAATTTTAGAATATGTGTTTATTTCTTTCTGGCTTCTTTCATTGAACATTATCTTCATTAGATTAATATTTGTAGTTTATTTTCTTTGCTCTATAATGCCCTATAACAATGATTCTCTCACCCTTTGTGGCATCAGAGACTGATTTTGTGGAAGATATTTTTTCCACAGACTGGGTGCGGGGGTGGAGATGGTGAGGGTGGTGGGGTGGTTTCAGAGGCATTAGATTCTCCTAAGGAGCAAGCAAGCTACATAACTCGCAGTAGCAATTCCCAATGGGGTTTGTGCTCCTATGAGAATCTAATGCTGCTGCTGATGTGAAGGGAGGCAGAGCTCAGGTGGTAATGCACACTCCTGTGCAGCTCACCTCGTGCTGTGTGGCCCGGTTCCTAACAGGCCATGGATGGGTACTGGTGTAATGTTTTAGGAATGTACATATGTTCTGGCTATGCATCTTATGTCATGTATATACATATATATGAAACATCTTCTAAATTAATGTATTCCATTTTTGTTGTTTTTATCTTGACAAGGTGAAAAATTTTAACTCTCAACCTTTTTGTATTTATTCAGATGATTATATAAACTTTCTTCTTTATTTCCTAGTGCACATATTTATTTTCTAATACAACGCCCACCTTGCATTCTTTAAATAAAAACAACTTGGTCCAGATGTGTAATTCTTTAAATATGTCACTAAATTTTATTTTCTGTTATTTTGTTTATTTAGGATCCATTTCACAAAAGAAATTGGCCTGTAATTTTTTTCTTATAATATTCTTTCCATGTTTGGTTCTAAAATCATGCTGACCTCATAGAATATTTAGAGGTGTTTCCTATTCTTTGGAAGGGTTTGTTTAAAATTGGCATGTTTCTTTTTATATATTTGGAAATTTTACAAGTGAAACAATTTATGTCTAAGGTTCTTTTTGTAAGTAGGTTATTCTTTAGAAATTCAGTTTGTTAATAGATATAATGCCAGTCAGATATCTATTTTTGAGTTTTGGTAAGTTGTGTCTTCAAAATTAATAGCATATCAATGGTCAAAATACCCTCTTGCTATCTTTTTTAATGCTTCTAGAATATGTGGTGATATTTTCCTTTTCATTTTTGATATTAGTCATTTATGATTTTTCTTTATTCCCTTTGATTAGTATTTTTGTTTTCTTGATCTTTCAAATAAGCAAGTTTAAAAGACTTAAAAATCTTTTCTGTTAATATGTTTCCTACTTTATTAGCTCCTGGTCTTTTGTTATTTTCTTTCCTCTGTATCCTGTGAGTTTAATTTGCTCTTCTTTTCTAATTTCTTGAAGCTGATGTTTATATAACTGATTTTTTAGTCTTTCTTTTCTGCTAACATATGCATTAAAGTTAGAAATTTTTCTCTAAGTTGATTTATTGTTTCATACCAAAAGTTCAATAGCAAGATTGAAGTTTTTACATTTCTAACTATAATTTTGGATTATTATGCTTGTCCTTTTTATTATGTCAGTTTTTTCTTTATTTATTTTGAGGCTATAAATTAGCTGCAAAACGTGTTACATCCTTTTGGTACATCAATCCTTTAACATTTAAAAAAAATCCCTCTTTCTGTCTAGTAATACTTGATAAGTTGAGAGAAAATATTTGAGAAAATACTTGCAAATCACATATCTGAAAAACATATCAGAACATATAAAGAGCTTTTAAAACTCAAAAATATACAAACAAACCAAAAACAAGCAGAGAATATGAATATACACTTTCTTATTTAATTTTTATTGTGGTAAAATTTACATAATGTAAAATTTACCTTGTTAACTTTTTTTAAGTGTACAATTCAGTGATATTAACTACTTGTGCAACCATCACCACTATCCATCTTTTGAACTTTGCATTATCCCAAAATGAAACTCTCTGTCAGTTATAATATTCTTTTTATTTTTAAAAGATGTCATGATACACATTTACTTTTGCTGTTCAATATAGGATTCTATATCTGTGGCTATAGACATATTTTGTCAAACTTGATTTGTGGTTCAATTCTCTTAAAAAGAATCTACAGATCTTTACAATTGACTGAAAGTTTTTAT
The DNA here is from genome assembly GCF_009828535.3 of Hylobates moloch. Taxonomy (NCBI): domain Eukaryota; kingdom Metazoa; phylum Chordata; class Mammalia; order Primates; family Hylobatidae; genus Hylobates; species Hylobates moloch. The sequence continues at coordinate 56,251,520 of NW_026652281.1, read as the reverse complement.
TATACTATCTAGATATGAGTAAACATAAAACAAGGAATAAACTAACTTGGTTATAACTACAAAGCCAAAATGAACTTATAAATTAAAATTAAAAAACTATAAAACCAAAACAATTCAACTCATTAACTTAGGTAAACATTTAAAATTCAAATAATTATTTAGAAACTAAATATATAATACTGATTACTATGGCACAAATTATTTTGAAGGTGGCAATCCTGTATTACCAAAATGTGGGATGAAGGCGCCATTTTCCATTGTAACTAACATGAATGTGTGCACCTCATTTGACTTTGCTTAGAGCAGTGTTTCTCAAGCTTAGCCTCATACCACCCTGACACAGGGAACTTTCAAGAATACTAATGACTCATGGTTCAATTCAGGAAGGGGAACATCACACACCGGGGACTGTTGTGGGGTGGGGGGAGGGAGGAGGGATAGCATTAGGAGATATACCTAATGCTAAATGACAAGTTAATGGGTGCATCACACCAACATGGCACATGTATACATATGTAACAAACCTGCACGTTGTGCACATGTACCCTAGAACTTAAAGTATAATAAGAAAAAAAGCATACTAATGACTGGGACTCACCTGCAAAGATACTGGGTAATTGCCCTAGATGTGGCCTGAGTTCTGGGATGTTTTAAATGTCCCCAGCTGAACCTAATGACAAGTCAAGGTGTCCACTCAAGGTTGAGGACTGTGGATTTATGTGAATATGTTGTTTGTATGACAGTTCTACCACTATTATTTTTCTCATTAGACTGTAATTAACATATAATTACTTGGAACTGACAGTATATGACAGTATAGTAAACCAAACGTAATGCAAAACTAAATGTTTTGTGGCAGTACTGGTTATATACCTAATCCAAAATATGCGTATATTAATTTGTGTTTATATATTTTTCATTTAAAAAGCACAATGTAAAATTTTTTGAAGACAGATTATCTATCTCCAAGAATATGTGTGAGGGCCAACAAAGATCTACAAATCATCATTTGAATAGTGTTCCTGTAACTATTTAACCTTATATAAGAATGAAAAATAGCCTACATTATTGGTTCTCAACCATGGCTACACACATTAAAATCAACTGGCAAGTTTAAAAGGAAAAAAAAACTCACCTCATTTTCAACCTGAGAGGAACTAAATCCCTGGAGGTAAAAGTGAAACAATAACTTTTACAAGTTTCCCAGGTGATTCTCCTGTGCAGGCAGGGGTGGGAGTCATTGGAATAGACTATTCTATTATTTGTAAATTACATAAACTAAGTTGGAAATTTTGAGAAAGATTTAAATGCATTTGTGTCCTTTATGTAATCTTAAAAATCACTTATTTGTAAATAAATTGTAAAGGAAGTCTGGATTTTTATAATTACAAGAGAAATAAATGCACTGCCATATTTAAATGATATTCTCATTTTTTAAATAACAAATTTAAAGCTGGCAGCTATGTTTCACTTATTACTAACTGTCTTCTTAAGCATTTAGCATAGGGCAGAGTTGGGTAACATACACGAAGATAAACTTTAACTCTTTAAGGATTTTTTTTAAGGAGAATAAAATGGCAAAAAGGTTGACAAATTATAAAAGACAAGAAGATTTCAATAAAGGTAACATGTGGCACTATAAGATGGAAAGAAAATTGTATCATTTTAAGTAAAGTGATCCGCAATTACCTAGAAAGTTCAGGAAAAAGACTGAGATTATTTTAGTAACATTTTATTCAGTAGCCATTTCCTGAAATGTTCTTCATAATAGAAACAGCACACATTACACACACACACACACACACACACACACACACACACACACACACACGTAGGACTGGCAAATGATAATGTCAAAAATTCCACAAATATCTGTGAATTCTGATTTACTTTTATGAAGTTTCTCAGTAAAATAACATTGAGAAATCTACCTAATCTTGTTTGAAGTCTAAGATATCTGGTATTGGAACTGAAGTTTTTTCATACAAAAGTTTTTGTTTGTTGGTTTTTCAGAAGACATTATATATTTGCAATACTAGGGAGTTCTTTAATTGATTCAATGATGTATTTATTATTGCTATGTGTCAGGCACTGTGGTAGGATCCAGGGAGTTACAAATGATTAACTTTTAAAGTATGTATTGGAGCAATGGACAAATCAGCCAAAAATTACAATTTAATTTGAGTGCTATAAATACTATTATTACTATTAATAATAATACCAGCTAAAAACAGACAAATGAGATTACATCAAACTAAAAACTTCTACACAGTAAAGGAATCGATCAGCAGAGTGACAAGACAACCTATGGAATTGAAAAATACATTTGTAAACCATACATCTGATAAGGGGTTAACATTCAGAATATTTAAAACACTCAAACAATACAATTGTAAGAAAACAAGTAACCTGATTTTAAAAATGGTCAAGGAAACTAAATAGACACTTTAAGAAAAGATATACAAGTGGCTAATAGGTAGATTAAAAGAATGCTCAACATCACTAATTATCAGAAATTGCAAATCAAAGCTACAAGAAGATACAACCTCACATCTGTTAGAATGACTATTATTAAACAGCAAAAGCTAACAAGTGTTGGCGAGGATGTGGAGAAACAGGATCCCTTGTACACCACTGATGAGAATGTAAATTAGTACATCCGTTATGGAAAACAGTATGGAGGTTCTTCAAAAACTTAAAAATAGAACTACCATATGATCCAGCAATCCCACTTCTAGATATGTGTCCAAAGGATATGAAATCAGCATGTTGAAGAGATAGCAGCACTCTTATGTTCATTGCAGTATTATTCACAATAGCCAAGATATGGAATCAACCTGTATCTATCAGTGGATGAAAAGGTAAATAAAATGTGGTACATATACATAATAGAATACTATTCAGCCTTAAAAAAAAAAAAAAGAAAATCCTGTCATTTGCAACAACATGGATGAACCTGGAGGACAATATGTTAAGTGAAATAAGCCAGGCACAGAAAGATAAATGCTGCATGATCTCACTTATATGTGGAGTGTAAAAACGTCAAACTCCTAGAAATAAAGAGTAAAATGGTAGTTACCAATGGGAGGGGGTGGTGGTGACGGGTTGGGAGATGTTGATCAAAAGATATATTAATAATTTCAGTTAAAAAAATTCAAGAGATCTATTGTCCCTCATGGTGAATACAGTTAATAACAATGTACTGTATACTTAAAAATTACTGAGTAGATTTTATGTGTTCTCATCCCCCAAAAATAAGTATGTGAGGTAATGCATATGTTAATTAGCTTGATCCTGTCACTCCAAAATGTGTATATATACATCAAAACATGTGTTGTACATTATAAATACAAACAATTTTTGTCAACCAAAAATAATAGTACCAGCTAATAGTAATAGAACACTTGCTATATGCTGGACTCTGTTCTAAGTATTTCGCATGTATTAATTAAGTTAATAATATAACACTGACTGCTTTTGTAATGCAACAAGTCAACTGCTGTCTAATCTCTATGACACCAAAGAAGTTAGTGATTGTTCAGAGTCATAAAACATAAATAATTCCTGGCCAATTCAAAGAAGCATTGAAGAAATAGTCTAAATAGAGGGAATAGCATTTGCAAATGCATGGATGCATGGACTGTCCATTGAACTACAGATAATTTAGTATATTTGGAGCATTGGGAATATGAAATAGTGGTAGGAGGAAAGGATGAAAAAATTCAGGAATTGTATCTTGAGGAACTAATATTTTATGCTGATGAAGTTGGAGTAGACAGAAAGTGAAGGGAAACTATTTAACAATTTAAAGCATGGTATTTATATAATCAGAATATTGTATTTTAGAACGACCATTCCAGTCGTCCTTCCAGTTGGTATAGAGAATGAATTAGGAAGGAAAAGTTGGAGTTAGAGAGTTAAGAGACTGTTGTAATAGTCAAAGCAGGAGCTAATAGCCTGGACATAAAGCAGTACAGAGGGGATGGAGGCAGTCAATAAAGTTGATAGACATTAAGAAGTAAAATAGAGGCCAGGCATGGTGGCTCATGCCTTTAGTTCCAGCTCCCTTCTGGAGGTTAAGGCAGTAGGATGGCATGAGCCCAAAAGGTCAAGGCTGCAGTGAGCTGTGATCACACCACTGCACTCCAGCCTGGGTGGCAGAGCGAGGTCCTGTTTCAAAAAACTAAGAAAAAAAAGTAAAATAGAAAAGGAATGCTAATGAATTTTGTGGTGAGAAACTCTGATGGTTGATTTTATGTGTTCCCTTGGCTAGGTTAAGGTACCTAGATATTTGGTCAAACATTATGTTAGAAGTTTCTGTTAAGGTAGTTCTTAGGTGAGATTAAAATTTAAATCAACAGATTTTTAGAAGAGCAGATTACCCTGCTTACTTTATGAGGTTACTTAGATTGCATAACGTGGATGGGCATCATCCAATAAACTGAGGGCCTTAATAGAAAAAGACTGACCTCCCTGGAAGAAGAGGGAATACTGCCAGCAAGGCTTTGAACTTGAATTGCAATGCTTCCCTGGGTCTCCAGCCTGCTGGCCTACTCTGAAGATTTTGGACTTGTCAGGATTTCCCAATCATGTGAGCAAATTCCTTAAAATAAATCTTTCTCTCTATATATCCTGTTGGTCCTGTTTCTCTGGAGTAGCTTGACTAACACGGAAGGTAATTGAAAAGGAAGAGTCTAGGATTATGCCTACAATGGATAGTTGTCAGGGCCATTCACAGGCATTGGAAACACAGAAGGAAAGATGGGAGGATATAAAGAATTTAGTAAATCAGATGTCTGACCCACATAAAAATGGAGAGGATTAGTGGAAATTTTATAAGGCTAAAAGTCAAGCAAGAAATCTGGGATAGATATTCCACTCTGGGAGAGGGGTTCTGTATTTGGAAAAAAACCATTCAAGAAAAACAGCAACATAAAGATAAGAATAGAAGCCTGGGATAAAGTAAGAGAATGAGGAGATGAGCAAAAACATTTTAGGGTTGAAAATAAAAAACTGGGACAGAGTAGAATCACAGAAGTCAGGAGAAAGAGAATTTTAAGAAAGGATGAGTCAAATGCTACCAGACAACATAATTTTGAAATTAGAAGGAAATCAGTGCCCTTGGGAAGAAGAGTTTTCAAGACCTAGAGATTTAAGATCGACAAAAGCCAAGCAGCACTTACTACAATAGTGTTCAGAAAAGCAAGACACATTTTTATCTATCTCATAGCCAGATTTGTAATGAAATTAGGAAGGATATTTTCACTTAGCATACACAAATTGATTTGATGTGCAGAACAAAGTTGAGGCTGAGAGAGTTCAGGAAACTCGCCATCTTCCCTTGTGACAAAATGGCATATCCAGAATTTGAACTTGTGTTCAGTGTTCCATAAGAGAGTCATAAAACATTGACTTGCTGTAAAAAATCAAGACAAGTAGCCACATATAGCAATAGCTGAGAAGGGAAGAGAAAGAGACACAGGGAAACAAATAGGAATAAATAATCTTACACACAAACGTGCACTTATTTATATGAAAAGAAACAATATAAAGTATCTTAGACTGGGAAGAGAAGTTGTTAGCTGGCCACATGGAAAATACAACAGAAGAATTTCCACAATGGTCATTACTCGAGAAAATGAGTAAATATAAGATGAATGATTGTTTGGGAAATATTGGTTTATTAAGAATCTGCCTTTAGGTGACTCAGAGAAGGAAATTCAAATTTCTCAAGTGGGACTTCAGAATCCTGCATCAGTACTACTTTGAGTTATTTAAAATAATTATTCGGCTGCAAGTCAGAACTTTTGACTCTAAATATGTGGGAATGAAGATCTGCTTTAAAAAACTCATATATAGGAGTTATCTATATTTTATATGTATACACTCAAAGCATCAGTGCGTTTAAGGGAGGATGAATGAGTATAAATGCATTCTACATGTTCTAGAAATTAGATGCATTAAAATGCATGTCAGCTTTTCTCTAATAAATAAAAAAATTAAAAGTATGTGTTTATATAATTACATTTTTTAAATTCTGTTCTACATCTATTGTTTTTATAATAAATTCCCATCTAAATCTGAAAGAGTGGTAGAATTTTCTAATTCTTTTGAATATCAGCTGTAAACTTCTTCTAGTGTACATGTATTGTAACAAAGTTCAAGAGTTGGCTACAATAATTTTTAGCCTCCAAAATTTTGCAAGTTGCCATTTATTAGCAAAGGTGGGAAAAGATATTGTCCAAAATTTAACAACAAGGAAATTATGCCAATCAAGTATCCTTTAAAATATTATATAATTTATGTATTTGATATGCTTGTTTGCTCATTAATAATTTACAAAGTAGTAAATCAAAAGTGAGATCTTAAGCATTTTGAAAAAGAATGTATGAGACAAAATAATGGGTGCCTATAAAAACAAACTTCTAATGCTTTTATATTCTTAATGAAAAATATTGCTTGTAGGTAGTAACATATAAATGCCTGTTCTCCACACCCAAGTTCATGTTGTCAACACAATTATCTAGTAGGTATATGCATTATTTCAACATACTTTTAGAGAATATAAATTCTCCAGTTTTAAAAAATTCAATTATCTTAGATATTAACCTACCTATATGTAAATATAGTTGAATGACTTTTGCTGCTCAGGTTTTTAAATTATTTATAATTTTTGTTATTTTATTTCACTAAATAATGTAAACTAAATAAATGATATAAGCTACAGATATGCTTAATCTCTACTTCCATTCATAATTTTACTTTTATATCTATCCCAGCATTATTAGACCTTTCCGTACTAGTAGAACAGTTAGTTAAGGCAATCCAGAAAGGAGAAAGAAAATACAAATGCATGAACTTTAAACTTTTTTAATTGAATATTTTGTATTAAATGATTATTTTGTAATTTTACAGGATGTTTTCCTGTAAAATTAAATATGTAAGCCAAAACCCAAATTATTTCTTCATGCATTTTTTTTTTTTTGCCCAACCTCTAACAGTTATTCCAATAATTTATTCCTTCTGAGGTAAAAACTTACGTATTTTGGGAAGTCATCTAAATTATATAAGTATGTTTGTGTGTGTCCGTGCGTGTAATTTCAATTATAAATTTATAGATTATATGACTTCTATGTGAATATAGATGAAGTTCCTCATATATCATTGAATTCAGCTCATATTGTTTAAGTTTAACAAAATTTAACCCTAAATACTTGTTTTTATAATTATACTTCAATCTGTGCACAACATTTCTTGCCATACAAAAATTATAGGCTTCTAGGTTATGGGAGTGGATCATTGATTACAATCAACAAGATGGAAAAATGAGTGGAAGTAATTTATTTGACAGATAATTGTGAAGTAATTTATTTCAACAAGCACTTTGTTTTCTTTAAAATTGCTATATAATGCAGCAGATTTAGTAATTTATTACTTCGTATTAATAACAACCAACATTTTCAATACAAACACTTCAGAAAATTGCTCTTACTGGAGAAAACAGACATTGCATTTTATTTCCAAATAGCTTTCTAAGTGACAATAGTAAAGACACACCATTACGTACCATTTCCTAATGCTAAAAATCATAAAGCAAAAATGTTTTTTCTTTCAGGCCTACATGGAAAACATAAAACTTTCCTTTTAAAATAAGAATCTCATGACCAGTCCTTTAGTCTTCAAATGACCAGGTGTTTTATGACAAAGATTTCCAAAGGTTCTTAGTTTTCAAATTTCTATCAATTTCCTCTTAATATGAAACTCATGCTATCTTTGATTTTTTTCTCGCAGAAATCCCAAATACTTGGATATTCTCTTCTCTTTGAATATATTTCATAACTGTTGTTATGGTAAATCCAAATTTACTTTGCTTAATCTAGTTATCTATCCATAAAAGTCTTCCAAGTATTCAGTTCTAAAAACAGCCTTTTATTTTTCTTCTCCACTGACTCATATTTTAAGCAAATTGCCTATTACTCATGCTTTGAAGAGAATGTTTTTAGTTTGCTACTTTACTTTTTCCTTAGGGGAAAAGAAACATTTTTCATGTTCTAAATTCTTAATTTAAATTAAGACATTTTGGGGGTGGGATGGGGGACTTGTTTATATTGACCACTTCATTCCATGTGTTTCAGGGTTTCACAGAAAAGCCATAGCAACTAGGGGACTCTAGTATACATACTGCCACTTAGCCAATGGTTTAGAAATTTTCACAAGATTAGATTTAAAGGAAATATTAATATATTGAGTTTCATTAAATTTTTTCAACACAATGTGATACTGTCACATAAAATTTGAAACTTATGTAACTTTCAAAAAATTGTTACCCTTTTGTGAGTTTTTAGAGTTGTGCTTTTAAATTTAGTTGTGCTTTTAAATAAAATTGAATAAAATCACACAAGGAGCAAATTTAATGCTATTGTAATGCCTCTAGAGGGCAGTATTAAATTATTTGAGATTATAACCTAGACTTTTTCTCAAGCAAGTCACTCAATATTTGAAGAGGTGACAATGAAAATGGAAGAAGGTAGTGTTCTCTTTGTAATCTTATTCATGGATGCAAATGGCTGTGAAATCCAAGTCCTCACACTTGAATCAACAAGTGTTGTGGGAAGAGGATTTTTTTTAATTGAGCTTCTTATCTGCTCTGCAGAGAGAGCTTATTTTCTCCTACTACTAAGGTCTCTGGACTTTTATTGGCATACTCAAAATACATGATGCTTAGAGAGTGAAAATAACTAATTGTTTTCCAATAAGGACTCTTTCCCTGCAGACTACTGTAAGAACAACACTTTAGGTCAGATCACATTATTTTCACATTTGTGATTTGAATTGAGGATTTTGAAATATTCAAATAAATTGTTTCAATAATCTTTCAAAATTGTATCAGCTGCAAGTATAATTTTTATCCTATGAGGACCCTTTTTCTCACTACATAGAGATATAACCTTTTTCAGGTGGTTTCTTAGCTCTCCAATACAATAAAAAGAACACGTAAATATAAGGGATAATGAAATCCTTACTAACCGGTGTCAGTTAACTTTAGCCCTTTTCTCGCAGAAACCATGCTTCATCCCTGAAGCACGAGAGACTCCTGAGACAAGGGTGAATTATTTGCCTTGTTCAAATAGATAACTATAATTTACAGTTTTTCATTTCAGTTCTTTTCTTTGTAGATGTATCTTTCCAAAGTTATAAAGTCAATTTGATTTTTCCTGAATAATCATGTTACACCCTGAGGTGATGAAAGAAGATTCGAGAACCCAGCTGCTTTCCTGTATTCAAAACTGGTTGAAAGCATGAAGGTTTATTCTTCTTCTTGTTTATATAAAAGGTAGGATCAGCATGACTGCTTTACTCATTCTTCTGACATTCTCTTTGGGAGTGTAGAATATATTTTCTTTTATAGAATATGCTTCCAAACTGAATACAGAATCTGAAGGATGGTTTTACATTTCTTCCAATAATTTTTGTGAAAGAAATATTAAATATGCCCTTTAAATTTGTAGCAGCCATGCTTAATTTAAAACTAAGTACATAGGAATTGTTGATTTCGGAAAAAATCTTACTTGTTAAGATAGCTTATATACTTTATCTTCTTAGTACTCTATTTGTACAATATTGTAAATATTTTATGAAACCTTACAGTATCTATGTGAGAGGTATAAAGCATTATTCCTGCTTCTAAATGGAAAACATTGAATTCTAGAATCAAAAGTGACTTCTGTAAGGTTACATATAGATCAACATTGGCATGCATAAGAAAAACGTTTTCTAATTTCTGTTGAAAACGTCTTATTTGAAATAAATCCTTTCTGCATCAGAAAACAGACATTCTCTAAAAGTAAAGAAAAAAAGCTATTTGTTTCCAACTTTCTCTTAACACCTGGAGTCTCCTCAGAAGGCAGATCTCCACTCCTCGAGTGCTACACACTTGTCTGCCCCTCTTGCCAGCCAGTGGTACAGAATATACCAAACTGCAGATATTTCTGCTGTAAATGAACTGATAGTTTTGCTTCAAAGTGCAGCCACTGTGGACATGAGAGAATGATCGGTCAATAAACTCAGGAGTCTTCTGATATTTTTAATACACTTGGATACAATTGGCATTAGCATTCCAGGAAAGTCCCTGATTTGGAACGTATCACTAATATCTCCCACTGGCCCCTGTGGCATAAGGGATACCGTGATGTACATTGTTTCAAACATGGGACATTCACACCTGGTGGGAGTACCCTGGATTTATCAGTGGTTCTGCTCCTCGCATACCCCTGTGCATACACTAGTTTGTGAAACTGTTGGAGGCCGCATGGCTTGTGAAACACGTGGAGGTCCAGCAAACTCAAAGAACTCCGTTCTCCGAACTCAAAGAGCTCCATACAATCACTGTAACCATTTACTGACCAATCTCTTAACCTGTTTTTCAACCCCTAGATTCTATCTTTCTACCCTAATACATCCCACCTTCTGCCTCTGCTGTTCAAAATTTGTCCAGATGCAGCATCCCAAGCCCCCTATAATCTTATCCCTTTTACTTAATATTCAGGTAAATATCCGTTTCTCATGCAATATCTACCATCAAAACAAATCGAGTCATGTGTATGCCAAAAACTTCCAACTCTCTTTGTTCAACCCAACTCGTGCTTCAGAGTTCTAGACTTGTATATATCCAGTAGCCCCTTTGCATCAGTACTTAGATGCGCCATAGAAAAACTGACCTCATCCGGAATGTAATTCATCATCTCCATACCCAAACCTATTTTTCGTCCTGTGCTTCCAATCACAGTGAAGAGCATCACAATTCAGCAGTTGCCCAAACCTGGAACTGCTGCTTTCTTCATCCGTAACTTCTGATTATTCCCGAAATCCTAAATATCTCTTGAATCCTTTCACTTTTCTCATCTTTCTGAGTCTGGCTCATCATCATCTCTTGAAATGACTCAGAAACAGAAAGCCACAAACTGCACATTCTCACTTAAAAATAGGAACTAAGCAATGGGTACACATGGACATACAGTGTGTAATCATAGACCCTGGAGACACCAACAGGTGGGAGGGTGGCAAGGGGGTGAGGAATGAACTACTACCTGTTGGGCACAATGTAGATGATTTAGTGTATACTATTCAGGGTACACTAAAAGCCTAGACTTCACCACTACATAATATATCCATGTAATACAACTGCACTTGTACCCCCTTAATCTATTTTAAAAAATTAGAAAAATAAAAATAATTAAATAATTAAATGCTACAGCATTTCTCATAATGGAATCAAAATAACTGAAACAAAATTTCTTCACTTGAAACTCTTAAATGATTCATTTTTCTTTCAGGGTAAAGTCCATATCAATTACATGGTTTTCAAGATCCTGTATTATCTGGGCTTTGTTTATTCAACCAACCACAATCTTGGCTTTCCTAAGATTGGCACCAATCATGAAAAAAATCATTTTTTCCTACAGGAAAACAATTCTTACCTTGATTTCTAAATGTGAGGGAATTCATGGCTCTGAATTGTGGTAATCAAGTGTTCTCAGTTTGTTACAGACAGTTGCCTTATATTATTATTTCCAAATATTGATTCAGTCACATCTCCATGTGGATCGCTTCTCCCAAGCACATCCTATTCTAAACAGCCACCTTGCTATTTAACTCTTCCTCAAGCATCAGGCTTTAGCTTAGATACAAATTTTTATAGGATGCCTACCCTACAAGCTAGGTGTGTGGGGTCCTACCTGTGTGTGCACATAGCATCCTGCATTTCCTCCATCACACGGTTATTATATCTTGATTTCCTATTCACTTAATTGTATTGTCTACTAGACTCTTAGCTCCATGAGGGCAGGGGCTCTTTCTCTCTTGTTCACACATTTGTACTCAGTTCTGGGTACAGTGCTTAGAACCACTAGGTGCTCAGTTAACATTATTTAAGTGAATGAATGTAGCAAATATATCTTAGAGTTCTAAGCCTTATGTCATATTGTTCCATTTTTGGGAAAGCCCACATTTTTGTTTTATTTTTGTATTAAATATTATTTATTTTAAATAATCTCAAATATATAGAAAAGTTGAAAGAACGGTATAAAGAATTTTTTTTCCTGAACTATTTGAGACTACATTGTCAAATTGTTGTCCCATGATCCCTTAATCTCTTTGGGCTGCTGTAACAAAATACCTTAGACTGAGAAATTTACAAACACAGAAATTAATTGCTCAAAATTCTGAAGCCTGGGAAGTTCCAGATTAGGTGCCAGCTCTTTCAGTGTCTGGTGAGGGTCCATTCCTCATAGATAGTGCCTTCTATGTGTCCTCCTATGGTGGAAGGGCAAGGAGACTCCTCCTCCAAGCTTCTTTTGGAAGGGTATTAATTCCATTCCTGAGGGTTTCACTCTCATGACCTAATCATCTTTTAAAGGTCCTGCCTCTTCATATCATCCCAGGGTGGGTTAGGTTTCAATAAATGAATTCACAGGGCAGGGAGGGGACACACAAATATTCAGACCACAGTAACTCATAATACTTTAACATGTGTTTTCTAAAACACATGGACATTTGCCTATATAACCAACGTGGAACCATTGAAATTAGAAAATACAAGATAAGTGACTACTAATTTTCAGACCCTTTTCAATTCTTGTCAAATGTACCAATACATCCTGATCCATACATGGAAATAGCAGGTCTGTTGGATGGAAGAAATGAATTAACCAATCCCTAAGCTGCCGTAACTCATGACTTTTTCTAACATACATAATGCATTTTTATGTTGTTAGAGCCACTTTGAATTGACTTTTTAAATATTTGCAAATAAAGGCAATCTCATTGTTGAATAATATTTAAACAGTTGTATGTTGTTATTTTATGCATTTTGGTCCTGTATCTCCATTTAAAATTTTAAATCCTAAAACATGGACCATAATTAAGAATCATTTTCCGGCTGGGCGCGGTGGCTCACGCCTGTAATCCCAGCACTTTGGGAGGCCGAGGCGGGCGGATCATGAGGTCAGGAGATTGAGACCATCCTGGCTAACACGGTGAAACCTCGTCTCTACTAAAAAAAAAAAAAATACAAAAAATTAGCCGGGCGTGGTGGCAGGCGCCTGTAGCCCCAGCTACTCAGGAGGCTGAGGCCGGCGAATGGCGTGAACCGGGGAGGCCGAGCTTGCTGTGAGCTGAGATCGTGCCACTGCACTCCAGCCTGGGCGACAGAGCAAGACTCCGTCTCATAAAAAAAGAATTATTTTCCATATTTCCCAGCATCAAGCACAGTGTTTGCTGTGTAATAAATATTTGATAAATATTTGTTCATTAATTATATTCTCCTTTAAACCTTATTAGATTGTTCATTTCTTCTCTTAAATTTGAAAGGTAAATATTTTATATACTTCCATGACCATGAAAGAATCATCTAGAAATAAGACTATCAGAGCATATCATTTTAAGCGCAGAAATGTTTTTGTTAAATAAATTTATTGCAAGTTTTCTTTTCTCTTACTTTAGTATAAGAGTATAAAATGTCAGATTTGAAAAGGATCTTACAGATGATCTAACCAAATTCCATTTTAAAGAATTATATTCCATGGCTCAGGAAGAATTTACAGTTCTAGTTATTTTTTACCAATCTGTAGTTAGCAAAATAGTCCTATGTACAGTAGTCCAAAGTATTTGAAAACCCACAGCCTTGACTACATCATGCTCTTTTGAATGATTTTTTTGATCAAGTACAAACCGTTACTTGAAAAACATCTACACCTATTTAACATTTTGACTCAAATTTCTTCTTTGCTCCCAATAGTATGCTAACATACTTTATGTTATAATGAATTATTTAGCAAAATATATTATCTTTTTCCTTGTGTCGTCATGCTTCTCCTATCAAGCAATCTATTCTCTATAAAATATGAGATAAAATATTATAGTTATTAAGAGCATGGGCTCTGGAACCACACTGACTGGGTTAGAATACCCATCTCTCCATTTGCTCCTTGTGGGAACCTGAAAAATTTAAATTAATCTCTCATGGCCCTTGTTTTCACATATACAAAACCAGAAGAAGAGTAGTACTGGCCTTCCAGGATGGTTGTAAGGACTAAACTATTTAATACATGTACAGCTCAAGGAAGATGATGAGCACTTAATGAGTTAATCTTTTATGTTATGGTGATTGCTATAGATCATCTATTTATAAAAACAAAAGGACATTATTAAAATACTATGTTTAAAGAAAGTTGTCCCTGATTATTTCAGAACCGTATATGCATCTGTGTTCTCCTACACTGTGCTCTATTCTATTAGATGAGCATTCACTTCATTTTATATGTTTGTCATTTATGGAATTATTTGTAATTTCTTAAGATATTATTTAATAAAATGTATCCTTTTTTGTATTGTCTCAGTATATTTTTAACTTATTTAATGGCAAGCTGCTTTTGAGTTATGAAAATAAAAATCAATAGTAAAATACTATATATCTTTATACAGGCATACTTCAAAGATTTTGTAGGTTCAATTCCAGGACACCACAATGAAGCAAATATCATAATAAAACAAGTCACACAATTTTTTTGTTTTCCTGGTGCATATAAGAGTTGTTTACACTATACTGATCTCCATTAAGTGTACAACAGCATTATGTCTAAAACTGTACATATCTTAATTTTAAATACTTTATTGCTAATAAATGCTAACAATCATCTGAGCCTTCTGAGAGTTGTAACCTTTTTGCTGGCAGAGGGTCTTGCCTCCATGTTATTGGCTGCTGGCTGATCAGGTGGTAGTTACCAAAGATTTAGGTGGCTGTGGCAGTTTCTTAAGACAACAGTGGAGTTTGTCGCATCTATTGATTATTTTTCTTTTCAGGAATAAGTTCTCGGTGACATGCAATGCTGTTTGATAGCATTTTACCCACACTACAGCCTCTTGCAAAATTGGATTCAGTCTTCTCAAACCCTGCCACTGTTTTATCACCAAAGTTTATGTACAATTCTAAATCCTTTGTGGTCATCTCAGCAATGTTCAGTTTCTTCACCACTAGTAGACTCCATCTCAAGAAACCACTTGCTTTGTTCATTCATAGTAAGCAACAAATCTGTTTTTTTTTTTTTTTTTATCATAGAGACTGTGGCAATTTATATTTTCAGTCTTAGTTCTAATTCTAGTCCTCTTGCTCTGTCCACCCCATCTGCAATTACTTCCTCTGAAGTCTTGCACCCCTCAAAGTCATCCATTAGTGTTGGAGTAAACTTTCCAAATTCCCGTAAATGTTGATAGTTTGCCCTTGAATCCCAAATGTTCTTAATGGCATCTAAAATGGTGAATCTTTTCCAGATTTTTAATTCACTTTGCCCATATCCATGAGAGAAATCACTGTCTATGGCAGCTACGGCCTTACAAAATGTATTTCTTAAATAATAAGACTTGAAAATCAAAATTACTCCTTGATACAAATGATCAAGAGCTGCAGAATGGATGTTGGGTTAGCAGGCATGAAAACAACATTAATCTTCTGTACATCTCCATCAGAGCTTTTGGGTGACCAGGTGCATTGTCAATGAGCAATAATATTTTGAAAGGGTTCTTTTTCTGAGCCTTAGGTCTCAACAGAGGGCTTAAAATATTTAGTAAACTATGTTGTAAACAGATATGCTGCCATCTGGGATTTGTTCTTTCGTTTGTAGAGCACAGGCAGAGTAGATTTAACGTAGTTCTTCCACTTAAAGTCACCAGCTGCATTAGCCCTTAACAAGAAAGTCAGACTGTTCTTTGAAGCTTTGAAGCTAGGCATGGACTTTTCCTCTCTAGCTGTGAAATTCCTAGATGACATTGTCTACCAATAGAAAGCTCTTTCATCTACATTGAAAATATGTTTGGTGCAGCCACCTTCATTAAATATCTTAACTAGATCATCTGGATAACTTGCTACAGCTTCTACAGCAGCACTTGCTGCTTCACCTTGTATATTCTTTTATGAGCCAACTTCTGCTAGCTTCCAACTTTTCTTCTTCAGCTTCCTCACCTTTCTGAGCTCACACAGAATTTAAAGAATTTAGGGTCTTATTCTGGATTAGGCTTTGGCTTAAGGGAATGTTGAGGCTGGTTTGATCTTCAGTCCAGACCACCCAAACTTTCTCCACATCAGCAATGAGGCTGGTTTGTTTTCTTATCATTTGTATGTTTACCAGAGAACTACTTTTAATTTTCTTCAAGAGCTTTTCCTTTGTATTCACAACTTGGCTAACTGTATGGTGCAAGAGGCCCAGCTTTCAGTCTATTTTGGCTTTCCACATGTCTTACTCACTAAGCTTTATCATTTCTAGTTTTTTATTCCAAGTGAGAGGCACATGACTCTTCCTTTCAGTTGTACACTTAGAGGCCTAATTGTAATATTGTTTTGTCTCAGGGGATAGGGAGGTCTGATGAGAGGGAGAGAGATGAGGGAAAGCCTGGTGGATAGAGCAGTCAGAACACACAGAACATTGATTAAGTTCACTGTCTTATATGGACATGGTTTGTAGCAGCCCAGCACACTTATAATAGTAACATCAAAGATCACTGATCATAGATCACCATAACAGATATAAGTATAATTAAAAAGTTTGAAATAGCATGGAAATTACCAAGCTGTGATGCAAATACATGAAATGAGCACATGCTGTTGGAAAAATGGTGCCAACTGACTTACTCAATGCAGGGTTGCCACAAACCTTCAATCTGTAAAAACTGTAATACCTGGAAAACATAATAAAGTGAAGTGTGATAAAATGAGGTTATATCTGTAATTTAAAACTGTTTAATGAACTTCATGATAAAGTACTAAAAAGATTTCTAGAAAAAGTTATACAGATGCTATATACTAATTGATAGAAGACTAAAATGAATCCCTTTTTTGTTACTGATTTTCTTAATAAAAAGTTTAATTTCTCAACTGGTTCAAGTGTGCAGCTGCTTCTTGATACTTCAGGTATCTCTCAGACTAGGGATAGATAATTAAGAGGCATTAATACAGAATGAATAGTAGGGCAAAGAACTGTTCATGGAAACAAAGTGAAAATAAAGAAGAAAGTTATAGCTTTGGAGAGATCAAATTGATAATGGTAAAGTCAGTATAATGTTTTATGGTTTACAATGTGCTTTCATTTACACTATTATTGTTAACATGTTTCAAGGAAGAATTTTTAAATTTCTCAATCCCTACCCTTTTGAACCATTGAAAGGATGTATTTGTTTATTATTCGATATTTAATTTTTATTTCTTCTTACTTCAAATATATACATTTATATGCATTCAAAATAATTTTGTGTTATCTTTCATATTATGTAATTGTGAATAACTCTGCAAGAAATTCTCATCTATATACTTTCCTTATAGAAGTTCCATATTCCTTGTGATGAGACATTTGGGTACATAAAGAAGAGTTGCTATAGGTAGGAGCTATAAGAAGCATGTTAAATCCCTGCTGAGCTTACTTCAGTTAGCTAAGGGATGGGTGGTGGGGATAAGAAAAAAAGAATAGGAGGAGGAAGAGCATATATTTCTTGCTCACATTTTCATCCACTTGGCAACTCAATCCTTTTGTGTTAACAAGCTCTTTGGGGAATATAAGTAACCACCAGGAAGGCCAGAACTGTGGATGATTCATTTTTTATCTTTTGTCTAAATCATATCAACAGCTAGAAGTGACTAGGGATTATACTGCTGTATGAGAAGATGGGAAAAGAACTGGTATATAGGAAAAACAGAGAAAAAAAGGAAAAGAAAACTGTCAAACGTTGCCAGGCTGGTTAGGCACTTATAACTAGGAGTACTATCAGCTTACAGTCTCTTTGATAACTCCTCCTTCGTTTCTCTTTCACTGTTGGTAGTGTTACTGGACAGTGGTCCCCATCCAGACCCCAAGAAAGGGTTCTTGGATTTAGCACAAGAAAGAATTCAGGGCAAGTCTGCCATGCAAAGTGAAAGCAAATTTATTAAGAAAGAAAAGGAATAAAGGAATGGCTACTCCATATTCAGAGCAGCCCTGAGGGCTGCCTGTTGCCCATTTTTATGGTTATTTCTTGATGATATGTTCAACAAGGGGTGGATTATTCATGCCTCCCCTTTTTAGAGGGTAACTTCTTGATGTTGCCATGGCATTTATAAACTGTCATGGCGCTGGTAGGAGTGTAGCAGTCAGGACGACCAGAGGTCACTCTCGTGCCCATTTTGGTTTTGGTGGGTTTTGGCCTGCTCCGTTACTGTAAACTGTTTTATCAGCAAGGTCTTTATGAACTGCATTTTGTGTTGACCTCTTATCTCATCTTGTGACTTAGAATGAATTAACCATCTGGGAATGCAGCCCAGTAGGTTTCAGCCTCATTTTACCCAGCTCCCATTTAAGATGGAGTTGCTCTGGTTCACATGCCTCTGACATGTGATTTCCTTTATTCTTGGGCTTTCTATAAGATACTTATGATAGATGTGGAGATTCTCTTTTATTTGTTCAATATCAGGCTTCCACTAGGGATACACACTGGGGAAGGGGTGCTACTCAGAGTGGTTAGGAAGTGCGTACCACCTATTTCCCAACTTTCTCTTTCTTTAAACTGAACTCAAATTGAATCCTAATAGGTGTATATCGCAGAGTGACCAAAAAGAAAAATAAAAGGTCAAGATCCGTGTCATGACCTAATTCATGCTCTTGTACCAAAAAGAGGAGCAGGGCTCATAGCTTTAGGCCTTCTCTATGTAATGCCTCTCTTCCAGATCTTAATCAGTGCTTCTAAAATTTCCCTGCCCTGCCTCTCCACACACCACAAGTGTACGTGGGTGCACACACACACACACACACACACACACACCATTCTCTTCTAAGACCATCTCTAACCTCTAATATTTGATTCATTAGGATGTTTCTGTGTCCAAAATATACAGTATTTCTTGTGTTCTCCACTTTTCCTAGGCTTCAGTCGCAGGCTTTTCCTCTCCTTTTTTATGAACTTCGATTCTGTCAGGGGTAAGACACAATGTGAGTAGTCTAGAGAGCCCTGGAAAATTTCTGCAAGAGTAACTTGAAAGCAAGAACACTTACCATAAGACTCAACATAGCCTGGTCTCATGAAGAAGGCACATCCCTTTCATTAATGTGACTTTGACCCTACTCCTTGAAAAAAATAACTCAACATTACTTCACAATAGAGTATGTATTTTATTAATTTCTAAGCCAGTTTGTACAAATAGGCTGCTATATAAGCTGAGAAGAACTTTGTGTCACTCGGAATAGGTGTCAGTGATTTACAGTGCAACCTGACTCTCTTTGTCTCCCAAGCAGAATGGATCACTTTGAATTCATCCCATTATACAAGGTGGGAGGAGACACTCCAGCTTTCTTAAATAACACTTTGAAGACCAATTTAGTCTCTTCAACTTAAGTTTTCTGTGATAAGTTGAGAGATTTTGTATCATGCATAAGAATGACAGAACTTACTAAGTGTTCAAAAGTATTTACTGAGTTTAATAGAAATAAGATTGGCAATTCTTACCTATATTAAATTTCTTCAGTATTTGTCATATGAGGCTGCTCATCCATGCAGCAAGTAATTATTAAAGGCCTACTGTGTGCCAAGTACTGTTTCATAATACTATTTTTCAGTGTCCACTCCCTGTCATGTGTCTGCGAGATTTACACACAAAGCATGACTTTAGTAATGCCTCTCATCATATATAATAATTTTCAAAAGGACCCAAGAGAGGAATGTTCTAACAAAGTATATGGGAATAGCTGGTGGCAGGGAGCCCTGTGTAGACTGAAAAGGTCCTGACCCCATTCCCACATTCCACTCTGATATCTCAGACACTTTATATCCTCTACCCTACCTTCTTACATATCAAAAGCCAGGAGCAAAACAAGGCCAACTAACAAATTTGAATTCAGCTAACATATAGTATAGTGTATTTTGTAATTGACAGTAATTTTTATAATCACAAAGTTTCAACTTCCTTTTAATGTAATCTTAAGTTTAAAAAAGTTTTTGTGAGGTACTTTTCTCTAATACGAAAATTATATTATGTCTAGATAGAAACTTTAAAATGAAAAAAAAAAGAGTTAATCTAATCTTCTTTTCTACTTTTTTTAGTATTATGTTTTCTAAAAGGTTTTACTGTCAGTTTATCTTATGTTAAGATACTCAAATTATTTCTCCAAGTACATTGGTGGGACTTTTGAGAAGCAGATACCACGCACACACACACTGAAGTTACATCTCTTCTGAGTGTTTAGAAACTAGGATTGGTTGATTTGCTTTAAATATATATATATATATATTTTTAGCAAAACTTTAGTAGAAATCATTAATTTATATCATTAAAATTCTCTCATGATAATAGATTCATAAAAGATATTACTAGATCCAGAAATTATAGACCTTTATTCTGAGATAAGATTGTGTTTTTACTCATAATTAAGAAAATTATACATTCAAATATTAAGAATTAGTGTGGGAATCAATATAAAATGAAAAGAAAAAGGAAGAGAAATGTATAGCAAGCCATCATTTAAAAATAAAAAAAATACTTTTGTGGCATGAAAAAGATGGCATTAACACACCTCTCAACATAATTAAATTTTAGGCAGGCTTCTTCCTCACTCAGACCTCCATTTTCTTAAAGTATTTACTTAAGAAAACTTATCACTGTAAATTCTTTCTCTGTTTATTTGAGATGTAAATCTTTTAGAAAGCCTCTTGCCAGTTTTATAGCCTAGAAATGTCTCTCTCAATGACTTGGGAGCCATCGCTTCAAATGCACTCAGCAAGGAAGATAGCATCCCTATCCCTCCAGTTTCTCCAGCAGGATGGGAGCCTAATTTCAGTGGGCATTTTGCTCTGAGTTGTAAAACTACCTCCTGCCTGAATATATGAGAAAGTTTACTTTTCCTCTGGGTAAGGCCAGTAATCACACATAGGTAGCCTATGCTCCCCTCCCACCCCCTACTCTAGCTGTTAAAGTCTTGAAAACTTCAGCTCTTTGTTTCAATGGCATCAAGGTCAGGCTGAGTTCTGGTCTCTCTCCTGTATTCCACTAGTCTTGAATAAAGTCTGCCTTGCCTGTTTAACTTTGTCTAGTGCAATTTTTGTTTTCACAAGCATTATGTCATATGATTGGTTATTCTATACCTGAGGTAAATGGTTCAGAAATACATATATTACTGAATAAAATATTAGTATTTTGTTTCTTAAATAGTATTAGTGAGTCAGCCACCACAAATTCTACAGAAATTATATTTTATGTAATGTGTTCAAATTAAAAGTCTTCTGTGTCTGAATCTATCATAAATGTATCAGTTTTATATGGAGGTATATAGGTTTGTATTTGTTCCTAAATATGTGATACATTTGTTTGTCTATAGAAAAAAACACAAAAGGCATCTCTTATTCACTTAACAAATCAGTCAATAAACCCAGAGATGCTGTATTTGAACTTTAAATTTCTCATGCAGAGAATCCAATAAATTCTTCCACAGATTCCCTTTGGCATCTGAGTACATTTCTAGTGCCCTTTAAATTTTTATGGCCAGTTCTCTTCCTGTCTTACCCTAGAGACAATGTTTCACTACTTTCACAATATTTCCATGTCTTTACTTGCTAACTCCCCCTCCCCCAATTCTGAATTAATGCATAGCTGCTAGACTTTGCTAGTTTCCCCCCAGAATATCTCTTTCTGGCCCTTTCACTCTCTCTCTCTATCAATACTCTATCGTTGCCCTTAGTGCACAAGTAATAAGAGATTCCTAGTATTTCCAAGGATTAACCCAAAATGTCCAATGCGTGCACGCACACACACACACCTATATATAATTGTATTTATGTATGTTCATGTTTACATTTATAGAGGCATTCAATTTTTCACAGGATCATGTAAGAAAACAATAACAAAAAAAGACCTTTATGTTAGAATATATATTGATTTACAAGAAAGGCTTAAAGATAGAGCTCATTATGTCAGAGGCTTATATATCACTAATTTGTTTTTATAAATTTAATGAATAAGAAAAACATTACACATTTTTGATTAGTTTTAAGTTTTTAAAAACTATGTGATATAAATATTCTTTAAAAAATATCAAGGTCAAGTAACAACAAGGAATAGAAAAATTGTATTCAGTTGAACATATTCGTTTGATAATTCAGAACTTTAATGTAAAGTGAACATTGCTCCAATAAGTTCATATCTTTGTGTACTATATCATTATGTAAAATATTAGACAAAATAAAGAAGACATCACTTTTAAAGTATAAAGTACAGAAGCTGGTCCAAGTTATATAAATTGGTTTGGCTGAGTTCACTTTATTAGTTCTTTAGTTTTAATGATGATTGTGGATCACCCATTATTGATTCTGCCAGAGTGGTGAGTAGTGATGTTGAAGAAAAACATGGTGATTGCATTGACAAGTTATCACTTACTGTGTTGCCCTCATATCAATGGGATGCTGATGTAGTATTAATGATTTGTGCAGAGAATCCCTGAATCCTTAGTTCTAGCAATATTAACTGAAGTAAATAAAGTATTGGTAATATATAAAGCCTCTTTTCTACTGTAAGTTAGCAGCTTCTTTAGCTTTTGTAAAAAATAAGCTACATTATTTATGAATTGGTTTTAATTTCAATTGATGAGATTGCTAGTAATATACTCCTTTTACCTGTCATGAGACACATCCTGATGAATGCAGATGATCGTTGATAGGTAGCACCTCCAATGCGCAAAATTTTACTGTGAAATTATGTGAATTTGAATGTTACTTCTGTTTATGTTGGATTAAATTCATATTTCTAAATTCAGCAGCCTCTTCTCTCTCTCTCTTGGTTCCTTTTCAACTGTCAAAAGTCACAGCTTTCCCCAAAGCATTATAAATAACATAAAACAAATGTAAACGAATGAGAAATAAGAATGACAAATTCCCAAGTTTTTCGAGGGGCAGAAGAGGAGGTGTATGAAAAATACATTCTTTATCAAATCCACAACTAAATTCTGTGTCATTTTCATAGGTTCAGGAAATTATAAAACATCAAGAAATCTTACAGATTTTCTTTTATTCTTAGGTCATCACTGATATTTCTGTCTCTTAAATAATAAAAAGTGTACCCCGCCCAATTTTTATCCTCTGCATCACAAAAAATATATGGCAATTATAGGTAGAGTATTAGTAATCTATGATTTTTTTCTTTTTATTCATGTCAAAATACATTCGCTGCATTATAAGGATTTAGAAACAAATTTTCCCCCATAGAAAAAATTAACACTAATAAAAGAAACTATCATCAGAGTGAATAGGCAACCTGCAGAATGAGAGAAAATTTTTGCAGTCTGTCCATCTGAAAAAGGGTTAATATCCAGAATTTACAAGGAATTTAAACAAATTTACAAGAGAAAAACAAACAACCCCATCAAAAAGTGGGTGAAAGATATGAACACTTCTCAAAAAAAGACATTTGTGCGGCCAAGAAACATATGAAGAAAGGCTCATCATCACTGGTCATTAGAGAAATACAAATCAAAACCACAATGAGATGCCATCTTACGCCAGTTAGAATGGTGATCATTAAAAAGTCAGGAAACAACAGGTGCTGGAGAGGATGTGGAGAAATAGGAATGCTTTTACACTGTTGGTGGGAGTGTAAATTAGTTTAACCATTGTGGAAGACATGGTGAGTCCTCAAGGATCTAGAAACAGAAATACCATTTGACCCAGCAATCCTATTACTGGGTATGTACCCAAAGGATTATAAATCATTCTGCTATAAAGACACATACACACGTATGTTTACTGTAGCACTGTTCACAATAGCAAAGACTTGGAACCAACCCAAATGCTCATCAATGATAGACTGGATAAAGAAAATGTGGCACATAAACACCATTGAATACTATGCAGTCATAAAAAAGGATGAGTTCATGTTCTTTGCAGGGACATGGATGAAACTGGAAACCATCATTCTCAGCAAACTAACACAGGAACAGAAAACCAAACACTGCATGTTCTCACTCATAGTGGGAGTTCAACAATGAGAACACATGGACACAGGGAAGGGAACATCACACACCGGGGCCTGTCAGAGGGTGGGGAGCTGGGGGAGGGATAGCATTAGGAGAAATACCTAATGTAGATGATGGGTTGATAGGTGCAGCAAACCACCATGGGACATGTATACCTATGTAACAAACCTGCAGGTTCTGTACATATATCCCAGAACTTAAAGTATAATAATAAAAAAGGAAAAGAAAAGAAATGTGATCAAATACAGTGAATTAATTTTTTTGATAACCATGCAGGAATATTTGCCCTTGAATCATATATGAAGTATATCTTTGACAACATGGGCCACCAAAATTTAATTAGTAACTGAATAATGTTGAATAAATATGTTTGTTCTACAAAGGGAAAACAATTTTTTATGTCTAAAGCTTTAATGGAATTGTCACGAAATATAATTCATTTTTTTGCAAACATTCTTCACACTAAAATTTAAACCTCTTATGTTTCCTTTAGGATGTTCTTGACAAGAATTAGGACATGTAAGCATTAGAATTATTAAGATCGAGTATTCCCATACATTAAAATACACCAAAGAATTCATAATGTTTATGCCAATTGATGTAGCCGAGGTATAATTTTTACTGTTTTTAAGCTAAACTAAAACTATACTTTAGCAAGTGCAATTGAAATTAAAAAGTGATGTGTAATTGGAGGCCATTTTAAAGACTTTTGTCAATAGTTAGTGTCCACAGTTACTGATATTTTGTTATATCATCATCTACATTTCAAAACTCATCAAGTACTGTTAAAAGTCTCTATGGCTGCATAACAAACCACCCTAAACTCAGTGGCTTAAAACAAACAGTATCTTATTTGCTCCCAGTTGTGTTCCACCGTGTCAAGATCTTTAATTGGGATTTCATGAAAGATGAAGGCATAGCTGGGACAGCTTGAATGGGGCAATATGTGTGGGTCATTGGATATAAATATTGATTTAATTTCTAGGGTCTCCCCCATGTAGCTACTCTATGTGTCCAGCTTCGGCTAACTCAAAAGGTGGTGGTTTCTTGGTTCCAAGAACAAATCTTCTAAGGAGCAAATCTTCAATGTGCAAATGTTTTAACAAGCCTTTGCTTGCCTTATTCTTACTAATGTCCCATTGGTCAAAGCAAGTCACATGACCAAACCCAGAGTCAGTGTGAGAAGAGGCCACACAAGGATTCGAATATCTAGAGGTCTAAGTCATCTGGCACCACTGAAGTAAGAGTCTACTATAGAACTATTGTTGGGGTTATAGAATTCCTACCTGCTAGGGATCAATTTTGAATGTAGGCTTTCTAGTTTAATTTCTTATTTTTATTGTATTTTTTTCCCATTTATAATGTGAAAATCAGAGAAAAACATGAGAAGCTAAATTTATACTGAAAAGATGGTGGTGAATCTTAACAAAATCTTCTCAGTAGTTTTAAATTAACAATTGGAAATTGTGGACTGAGGTTTGGAGTTATGGATATAATCAGTATCTCTTCAGAAACAAACATAAAGCAAGCACATTAGACTAAGCCATCAATATAAAAATACCAATGACATCTTACACATTTTAAAGTAGTAATAATGAGCAATATACCATTTTCATCAATCTTTTTGCACTCTCTAGAAACTTCTAGGGTTCTTCTCTGCAGTTGAAAGATGTTCATAATCAGTTTTTCATTTTTTACATAATAAGCACACCGGGTAACTTTAAAAAAATCTCTACTATATCTATGCCTTCCACCAAATACTTGATGTTTTTGTGTTTTTATAACTTAAATTTGTTGATTCACAACTCCCACTTCTGAAAGTGGACTGTAAGACACAGAGTGACTTGGATGTTTAAGCTACAGAATGGCTTGTATCACTTTATGCTCCCTCCTCAACATCACTGAGTAGGTATTTCACAGACTGCCTCCTTTGTAGCCTGGGTTTCATATTTTTTGCAATTGCACACAAATAACTTCCTGTCAACACATTTGCCATCAATCCATTTCCTTTCTCATCTGAATGTGGTTTTCTGATTTGAATCGTTTTTCCTTTTCTCTCTTTATCTTTTCAAAGATTCTATTGTAAGAATCTCTATTTCAAGACAACCCACTTTAACTTCCTTTTGAGGTTCCCAACACCCAGTTTCCGTTTTCAAAATGATCTTCAATAGAAGTGAGTGGAACTGATATTCTAGTAGTTGCAAAAAATATATAGAAATAGATTTGCATATATTTGAAATTCATATAATAAGAACTAAAGTTGGAGAGGGATTACTTTATATGTAAAAATACTTTTTGGATTGTAAAGTGCTATACGAATTTAAGGTGTTATGAATAATAATAGCGATGTTGATGGTGATCATCAGTAGCCTTTACTAAATCAGTAGCCTTTACTAAATCAGTAGCCTTTACTAAAGGGTATTTCAGCCATGAGGAGTTGTTCAGTTAATTTAATATTCATCAAAGAATAACTTCCAAATCATTGAGCTGTCCAGATTATAATAGCAGCTATTTTAGGAATATGTTTTACATAAGTTCATTTACATATTAGAGTCTTCTTAAAAGTTCACTTTCAATGCCAATCCATGTAAGATGCAAGTTAGTAACTTGGAATCCCTATTGTCAGGTGGAATAATTAGAAGATAATTTTATAATTGACTAGGTCTGATATTTTTATAGGTTGTTTACAAATCTGTAAATGTTGGGTTTATTTTAAAATATTCAACAACAAAATATGGAGATAATATGTGTGCTATTTTGCACAAAACAAAAAATCAATGGCAAACCTTAAGTAGTGAAAGGACATCACTGTAAGCTAGTTATTGATGTGCTAAAAGTCATTTACACCTGCCATGGAAGATAGATTGTGACCCTATTAATTTAACCAGCAGTGGATATACTAACATAGCTGCCATGTAAACCAGCAGTCCACCATCTGTAAAATTTTATGCATATTTTGTGCAGATAGCAATACAATATTTTGACAACCCCAAATCAGCTTTAATCTGTCAATTTCAAAGTTTGTCACCAGAAAGTTCATCTGAAGGAGAGTGTCTGTTCAATTCATGTTAAATACAAAATGATTACAGTAGGTAACGCAAAATCCACCATTTCTTGGAAAAATAAAGTTGTTTAACATGGTTATTATGTACTTTCAAGGCATAATACAGTTTTTTTTAAAGCACATCTTAAAACACCAATTTACAGTAGTATAATGAAAGATATATTTTCTCATGGAAGGCATATGGCAATAGCAGTAAAAGTAAAGATGCTTTTCTCTGCAATAATTCTTCATTCACATAACAATATGTAACGGGATAAATGGTGTAGTGCTGAATTTTCATTTCTGGTTCACTTTGAGGGAGGCTTGAGAAACTATCACAAAGTGAACATTTTTTCAATAGTGTCCACAGCTTTTTCATCCTTGAGCATTTAATGTCATTTGGCTTTTAGCAAAGTGTGGATCCTTTTAAAACAGAGGCAGAGCTGTCTCTACAGTGTCCCCTCCTTAACCAGTCCAAGGGTAGCATTAAATAGCAGTTGAAAACTACCAAAGTACACAAAGGATCTCCCTCAAAGAAATTATAGTAAGAAATGATGTCTCAAGATAGCATTATTGCTAACATATGATCACTTAACACTTTTTATTTTTTATTTTTGTTCTTGCCAACCACCCAGTTTTAATCTGTTTAACTCAGATGTTGCATTTGGTGAAACAGCAAAAGGAAAATAATACTTCATGAAAAAATCATAAAAAAAACTAATAAATATCATGGCTCTTCAAAAACCGTAATGAGGCATAATCACACCAAGTACATGAATGGTGTACATATTTTGCTTGATATTAGGACACATAGTCCAGGTTAGATACATAAGGATTTTGCAATTTTTTTCCTTGTCAAGTATGCTTTTTAAATGATTAAAAATCATTCTTCCTAATCTTTCTTATTGTACGAGAATCTTTGGACCCATTTTAATGAAAGTTTCTTTTGTCCAATATGTTTTCCTGCAATTGTGTAACAGTTGAAGAGCACTTTCCATTAAAACAAAATAGGTTTAGGGCTGGGTGCGGTGGCTCATGCCTGTAATCCCACCACTTTGGGAGACCAAGGCAGGTGGATCGCTTGAGCGCAGGATTTTGAGACCAGCCTGGGCAACATGGTGAAGCCTTATTTCTATAAAAAATACAAAAATTAGCTGGGTGTGATGGGGTGCAGCTGTAGTCCCAGCTACTTGGGAGGCTGAGGCAGGAGAATAGCTTGAACCCGGGAAGCAGAGGTTGCGGTGGGATGAGATCATACAAGACGAGATCCAGCCTGGGTGATAGAGTGAAACCTTGTCTCAAAAAAAAAAAAAAAGAGAGATTTAGTTGGGTGGAAGGAGAGTGAGCTTGTGCCTTGGCTATGTGCTGACAGCGGAAAGATTTTACTGTTCTGTAGAAAAATGTCAATATAAATTGGCACACACAGGATGTGTTAAATAACTGTTCAATGTTTTCTTTATCCCTATGTGTGGAAATTTGTAATTACAGATGTTTTCATTTATAGATCTAACGGTATTACAGAATCATGTCTACAGATTGTGCATAGTGAAATCTATTTCAACAACTCAGAGTTTAAAGGACATATCCTTCAAAATAGGAGCCCACACCTCATTGATTATATTGCCATCTTCTACTCCTTAGTATTTCGCTGTTGGCTTTTTATCCCACAATTTTTTAAAAATTATCTATGCAAGATCACAAATAACCTCTTAATTGATACGTTAGTACCAGTTTTCATTCTTTTTCCTCTTTTTCCTTTCCCTAGTATTTAAAAATGCAGATCAACCACTACTTGAAGCTTTTGTTTCCTTACTTAGATGATCATTTTTTCTGTTTTCCCTTCTTAGTTCTTAACTAATTCCATGATTCCTGAATATAAACAATCTTCATGGTTAATTTTTTACCTTTCCTCCTTCTATTTTTACTATTTCTAAATAAATTACCTAGACTCTTAAAGAATGAACCATTTCAAATCTCTTCCTAGCCTACCTGGCCAGTGTTAATTCCTTTTTCTAAATGTCTACTAGACATTGACCAATTAATGTTATTCAGTGGTAGCTACATATACCTCACCAGGCTTAACTTTGGAGACAAAATAGTGAGGAAAAGCAAGATAGCCATTGCCATCACGGTTCCTTAATTCTTATGGGAAAACTAGAATTCAAATAATCACACAAATTAATGTAAAATTAAATATGTGATAAAGGGTATGAGCAAGTATGTTATAAGAGCATGACCTAGAGAAGGCTGTTGTTGGAAGTCATGTTTAAAGTGAGACGTAAAGACTTTTAGTAGAAATTAACTAGGTGAAAAGGAGAGATATGGTGTTCCAGACAATGAAAATCACAGGTTTAAAGGTCATTAGTGCGCATGTCCTGGTGTGTTTGTATCTGAAAAAGGCCAGTGTGGCTGGAGCATATGTGAGATGAAGCTAGCTAGGAGATGCCAGAGCTTAATGTCCTTTGTAAGCTGTGACAAAGAATTTTTATCTTTATCCTAAGAGCAAATTTTTAAGCAATGTGAGGAGTGGTGTGGTATGACAGACGCTCAGTTTGAAAATATACTAGGTACAGATTGGAGAAAATATTTGGGGGAGCCAAGAGAGGTACAGAACAGTGAAGAAACCCACTGAGGTGGTCTAGATAAAGGATCATCAAACAGCAGGCTAAGCCATAGTGATGTACTGATTTAGAAGTGGCAGTGAGAGAAAGGAGGTTCGACGATGAAGTCTTCCGAAGAGGGTTGTCAGATAAAATAAAAGGTGCCTAGTGAAATTTGAATTTCAGATAAACAATAACTTTTTTAGTGTATGACTCATGCAATATTTGAGAGATATAACACATGCATGCACGCGTGCGCGCGTGCACACACACACACACACACACACACACACACACACAATTCAAATTTATTTGCTAAATCTTACAACCCGGTTTCTGACTTGCCATTTCTGATGTAGAAACAATGGAAGAGGACCAGGAGAAGAACAGGAGTAATGTTTTGCTCATGTGGAGTTCCTTTTAACTCTAGACAGCTGAGAAGAAATGTGAAACAGGCACTTGGACCTTGAATCTGGAACTGAGAGGAAAGGTCTGGGCTGAAGATATTTTTGTATGGTTTCTTCAGAAATATATCAAATTTCACATGTTCCAAACAAACGTATACTTTTAATCATCAAACCATTCCCTTCTCTAGATTTCATCTTTGTATTAGTGATACACAAAGTAGCAGATATAACCTCTTATTATTCCCAAATAACCATTATCCACAAGTAAGCAGAAACGACAAAACAATTATTATTGTATGTTTTTCTTTTATTTTGTCCCACTGATCCAATTATCAAGTCTTTCTACTTATCACCCCAATATCTCTCAATATCAGTATCACTCACTATGTCTATTCTCTAATAATTTTTGAAATCACATTAGTTAGAACACTCATTTTAAAAATAAATTCTAATCAGTCTCTAGTTTGTTGCTTCTAGGATCAAGTTTTAAGCTTGTAATGCTTTGCTATTTCCAATAAAATAAAGATCACTATGATCTTAATATTTTTGCACGAAGTAACTAAAATAATTTTTCTTGACCGTAAGAGTCCAGAAGGCCAGACAAATCTTTCTATAAATGTAAATATTTATGCTAAATGGATTTTCACTTTTACATGTAGTAAAGCTAAGCAGTTGAACACATAGAAAAATTGTTTATTTATTATCCAAGAAATGATTGCTTAAGAATGGATGAGATAAGAGAGAAGATAGACAAAAGTGTTAGGAATCAACACGACAGTTTAAATGATAAACTTTTGATTTATGATCATGTTGACCACTTAAGCATGAACCTGTTAACACAGGATGTGAGTATATTAGTAAGAAGATACAGATCTTTCAGAGGAAAAAATATTTATTGGTATTTTTCACCTAGCAATTCATAATTATTATGAGTTAAAAATGATTTTCATGTCTCTCCAATCCCAAAGTACACAACTATCACTCTTACAGTGACACTATTGTTCAATTTTCCATACGTAAGGAATGCTTCTAGTTTCACAACTGTGCTATTACTGGAGACGAAGCTTGTTGTACACTCACTTTTCTGCTGGGAGTACTTCTATTCTGCTATTTCAAGCATGAACAGCACACTATTAGGTAAATAAATCTGTGCACAGTGAAGAATGAGCATGACCTAACAAAAAGCAGTAACATAAAAGCCAAAAGACTTCCTGAGTTACTTGATCTTTATTGGTAGAGATTATCCATCAATTTTCTTATAACCTAATGTATTTCTGAATCCACACTGGGGATATTATCTAATCTTTTTCTCTTTGGGTAGTTAGATCCATACCTGCATGCTCTAAAGAAAGGATTAGACCATGTTGTAGAAAGTGGACAAGATTACTTTTAAAATAGGATGAGTTGTAGACCACTGAGACAATAGAATATTAAGATAAATGGTCATTACTCATATGGTAAATGCAATTGGAGATTATTTGAAGGCGGTCATCTGCTGGGAAATAAACTTTTAAGAAAAATATAACTTCTTGATGAAGGCTGTCATTTGACCCCATTATTGTACCTTGTCAGTGATATCTTTCATTTCCAATGATATGGCATGTGCTAGTCAGTTTTGTGGTTATATGTCAAGTCATTCAATTCCTGTATACGTCTTTCAAAACATGGAAGGGCAGGGATGAGAAGGGGGAAGGGATATAAACTGACTTTGAACTCAAGATGGACTTTATGGGTACTTCATCAAAACATAAGAGTCTCTATTCCCATGACCTTGTCTAAACCTTTCTTAACATTTCATTTTCTTTCTAGCATACATCAAATCTTCATGCCAAACTCACCTTAAAAAAAGATATCTCCTTTCATTCCTTTTATTCAAATTTATTTCTCCCCAGTGGTTCCACATCTAGAATGCTGTCCCTCCCCATCTCTGGCTGAATTCTTAATTTACTTCTCTCACCCATAAGCTGTTGTCCCCTGAGGTGACAAAGTAACAGAGACTTGCACCATTTGACCAGGATGGAAATAAAGTTCATCCCGAAATGACAGTCAAGGGCTGTCCAAATGCAAGTGAGAATCAGAGAGGAAGCTTAAGCAATATTTGAAGTCCATTTGCAATAGTCTTCTCCAAATTCTCCCAATACCAAACCCTGAGAATTTGCAAAAAAAAAAAAAAAAAAAAGGAAGAAGGGGCAGGTGGCTAATATGTATCTTGTCCTTCACCAATTTTAAAATCATAGCACCAAGGCAAAGCCAGATGCCTCTCCACCTTGTGCAATATTGAGAATCCTAAAAGGTGCAGATATTGCATACCAACGAGGGTTGCCTTCCCTATGTCTTCCTTGATCATCAGGGGTTGTAAAGAACTCTAAGCAAATTTGCATCCAGACATACGCAGAGGAAATCTAATGTGATTATCTTGGGTCAAAAGGAATAATAGGACAACATTATGTAAGGTATGGACACGATATTATGCTTTGAGAGATTAGCAGATGTCGGGGATGATTTGAAGAACATGATCCAAAATAAAGGTAAGGAGGTAGGCAGAAGTGTGACCATGAAGGACCTTATCAGCTATATTTAAAATTCTGGTATACTTCTTAAAAGTCGTTTTAAAATTCTTTAATAATAAATGTCTATCATATTATATGCTTAATGTAGAAGATCTCATTAAAATACCATTCCTACAGCAAATATTTGTTTGGTGCCTGCTACATACAAGTCACTGAAGTGCTTCCTCCTCTAATAATTTCTTGACTCCTCAAATGAGATTTGAACCCTGCTTCATCCAAATCCTTATAGCATTTTTATCATTAGTTTTAAATTTCTCATTGTATAATATATATTTTAAACTTACATATGACATGTTAACCTCTGGCCCTTTGTCAAAATTTACAAAAGATTATTATTTCTTTATTGTTGTTACTTTTGCAGTTAAAATACTTTCTAGAACAATATTGTTTGTACTATGAGTTTATTTTGGGGTTCAGTATTATTGAACTCTTTAGGAGTTCAATAATAAGCAGTGTCACCTGCTGATGTTAGAAGGCTTAGGAGATCAAAATGACCCTAAATCCAATTTTGATATCCTCTGTATTTTAAATTATAAAGGAGATCTGACACAGTATAAAGTCCTCAAATTCCAAACTCTCAAATACTGAAGTCCTTTCCAGAGGCGCTAATGTTGCTTAACTCTTCATCTCACTGTCTTTCATCTGGAATGTAACAAAGACATTTGAGATCAGTGACCACAAGCAGATCATATTAGTAGGCCTGCTATCAACTTGTCATATCAGTGCTTAGTTACTTTCACTAAATTCATTTTGTGTTGTTTATCAACATAGGCAAGGACTTCAGAGAACTCATGATAATAATCACGGAGATGAAAAGATTGGCAGGAAGGAATCATTATGGAGTTAAGCAAGTTTACACCCTATCCAGTTAACTTCAACACTACTATCAGAGTTAACAACTGAAAGTAAAACAAACAAAAAAAGACTTCATCACTAAGGAAGAATAATTCTTTATAAAAAAATTGATACTGTATTCAAGTATTTCTGAACATGTATCAGTAAACCAGAACCATCTCAATGAAGTAGGTGTCATGGATCGTAAATATTTCCTAAATACACTGCTATGGAAATGATCATTACTTTTTAACATTCTCTGAAGTTAAATTAAAGAATGAAGACTCCAGATTATTGTTTCTCAAAGCTTGGTTCATGGACAATTTGCATCAGAATAATGTGTGCTTTATTTATTCATTCATTTGTTAGTAATT
Organism: Hylobates moloch; assembly: GCF_009828535.3. Taxonomy (NCBI): domain Eukaryota; kingdom Metazoa; phylum Chordata; class Mammalia; order Primates; family Hylobatidae; genus Hylobates; species Hylobates moloch. The sequence goes on along the minus strand of NW_026652281.1, from coordinate 56,217,663 downwards.
TATTCACTCATGCTTTCGTCAACTATTTATTGTTTATCATACGGCAAGTATTGTTTAATGTTCTGGAGTTGTAGTGGTGAAACTAAGAAAGCACCTTCTCTTGCTATTAGAGATGGGTATTATTAAAAAGGAAATTATCCTAGGCCCAACACTGACCTACCAAATATGAATATATGGTGATTAGACCATCCAAACTTCTGTCTTAGATTTATAGGTAAACATTGCAATTGGGAGAAAAACTGCCCACAGTTAATCATTTCTGTGAGACACAACTTTTAAATAATGTACATTTTTCCACTATTTGTTTCCCCAAAACTGTATACTTGAAATAAATAAAGAGTTCTCATTCCTTATGTATAAGCACCTGTATAAACACAGACAACCCTCCAATTTTCTCACTCATGTAGGGGACTGAAGACACAACTAGAAACATATAATCCTCTTTCATTTGGGCAGGAGGCTTCCATTAAGCATTACATGAACACTTCAATAGACTTATTCAAGCCTGACCACTTTTTCTATGATTTTTACGTTTGATTACTTCTGTTCTGTTTGCATCCCTTGACCATCTTTTAAAAATATATATTTAGTATTACAGATTGGATATGACTTATTGTTTCATCTGTTTCACAAATGGCATTCATATTTTTCAGATTATAAATTTAGCCTAATGTCAAAGTTTTTTTGTAGTGATCCTATAATACTCTTTCTGCCTCTTTAATTACAATTTAAGCCCAGACCTCTTTCATGTTTTCTAACTGGATTCTTTTTCCCTCATAGCTTTCCTAATTATTCTTTCACTCATGCCATTTTTGGGTGGGAAGGGGATCAATATCTTAACTAAGTTTTTTTCTAATGTGTCACCTGCTGATGTTAGAAGGCTTAGGCTCCACACAGCCAATAAAGTTAGCAAAGTCACTGCCCCCAAGATAAAGTGAGACTAATTTGCTTTGGCAGCCAACATGTCCCAAGAGATTTGGGAGCCCAGCCAACCTGAACTCGGAAGCAGTGATAAAGCTGTCGACTGCCCAAGATTCCCCTCACTCTGATTCAGTGCAAAAAGGGTGGTACAGGACAAAGTGGTACCCAAATAGATTTTTTGCAGCCTAGATTTCATCCAGAGTATGGTGCTATGAACCAAGCCACAATTAAGACAGGAAATAATGTAGAATAAAGCAATGAATCTTTGACAGAAAACATTTTAGGGTATCAAAATAGTATGCTAATAATACAGTGATTTTTCTGCAACTGAGGAAACTACAAATACTTTCCTAAGTATAATTTAAATGGCTTCATTTAGTTGCATTTTATGACTCCCAATACTCCTGTGAATTTACGAAGGCACATTTAGAAGAACAGAGTTGCGATGTCACCTATTTACTTGGATGCTTTCAGTTGAATATATTTTTTTCCAGTGGATTACCATGAAATACCCCTGCAAAGAGCATATTCAAGATGTTCTTAATTAGCTTCAGAGCAGGTATGCACTGCTAGCAATTTCTTAGTGTCAGGGTCAAATATAGTGATCATCATTGCATCATTTCATACATGGAAATTCCCATAGAAAAGTTAATCACGTAGAAATTTAAAAAATTCTGAACCCTGACATTCAATGTGTACAAGAAGAAACAAATATGACCAAATTGAACAAGATAGTAATAAACAAATAACAATAATAATGATAAATATGCATTTTTAATAACTTCATTAAATTTAGAATCTTTGATTCACATAGTACATGTATACCATATAAAACTTATTTATAGCTCTGCAAAGTACTATGGGCCTAATTTTCACATTTTTCATCATTAAACTTGAAGACTCATTTTAGAATTTTGTAGGAATTAATAGAATGTACTTTCTGTGATGCTATCTTAAAGATTCTTAGAAAATTGCTTATATTTTAAAGTATTTTATGATGAATGAATCTTCTGTATATTATACAAGATACCATAGTTTGCTGACATTTGAGGTTTTCTTTGATACCAAGGCAAGAAAATGAAATACTTAGATTCGTATTCCTAATTTCTCTCCCCATTTCTTTCTGTCATCCTGCTGTTTGTCAGCTGCAAACCTAGCTCTTACCTCTAGGCAAGCAGGCAAGCAAGCGTCTCTTTCCTGAACTAATAGCCATGTAGCTCCTTGAATTAATTGGCAAGTCAATGGTGCAGCCTGTGTGTTGTTTCCCCAGGAGACCTGGTACTTCACATCAGCAACTTTTTGAATTCAGTTTGGCCTTAAGTTTGCTCCCAATCTTAACCCTTTTTTGGCCTCTCGTATTCAAATGGATGGTCATATTGAGTATATTGCATATACGGTACAGGGATACATCTATCAATAAAACTCGAGAAAAGTGGGAAAGAGCCACTGATTTTTTGCAAAATAACTAAAACACGCTTTTAAGGAAGTCTCTTTTAAAAAATTATCTTTTGTTTTGATCATTTATATAAAGGAAGATCTTTAAGACACTCTTAAGAAAACCCATTTTTATGTGTTTTGCTGGATAGTTTCTATTTTAAATTATTTAAATTCTTAATTCCTTATACTTATTTAATCTTAGCAGAATAGATTGAAAATTAGAATTTTTACTCCTGACTTGATCACAGACTTTTAAAATAATCTTGGAAACTCAACATAAAGTAGGTTTTCTTCTGTGTAAGATTAACAATTTAGATAAGGTAAGACCTTTTCCAATTCCAAATTTCTGGATATATTTTAAAAATTCAGGCAGTAATTTGAACTATATTGTCAGTGATAAAGACAGAGCCTCAAATGCTTTTAATTACTTTAATTAGTTTTTCTGCTTAACAGAAATAACTTCACTGGAGCTCAGGTGTTCTGCTTCATTTTTTATTCACTCACTCACTACCTGAATTGAATGATTCATGAGTAATTTTAGCAAGAACTGCTTAGAAATTATTCCCTTCAAATGACCCAGTGCTTCAGATAAGAACCGTCCAATGGAAAATAGTTTGAGTCACATAAGTAATTTTTTTTTTTTTTCCAGAGATGGGGTTCTCGCTTAGTCACCAAAGATGGATTGGGTGTGGTTGCAGTGGTGCAATCACAGCTTAGCTCACTGCTGGCTTGACTCCTGGCTCAAGGGATCTTCCCCTCTCAGCCTCCCAAAGTGCTAATTAGAGGCATGAGCCACGGTTTATTTTATTTATTTATTTATTTTTGAGAAGGAGTATCACTCTGTCACCCAGGCTGGAGTATAGTGGCTCAATCACAGTTCACTGCAGCCTCCAACTCCTGAACTCAAGCAATCCTCCCACTTCAGCCTCTCAGATAACTGGGAACTGTAGGCATGTGGCACCATGAGAGACCCCACCTAAGTAATTCTAAATTTTCTAGTAGTCACATTTAAAAACTAAAAAGAAACAGATGCAATTATTTTTAATATATATTTTAAGCCAATATATTCAAAAATTGTCATTAAGACATATAGTCAATATTTTAAAATATATTCATAAAATATTTTACATTGTTTTTTCTTGTATAGTTTATATTTTCAGTGTATCTCAATTTAGGCAGTAAAGTTGTATCAGAAATAATTTATCTGTATTTCAAATGCATAACATTTCCAGTTGAAAAAGTGAATTTATAGCCGCAAGTTATTCCACACATACTTACAAAGCTTTTAGTTAATTTTAAAGTTAAATTAAATTTAGTTAGATTTATATTAAATTTCAAAATTGAGTTCCTTAGTGACACTAGTGACATTTCAAGTGCTCATGAAGCACATTTACTGCTGTATGTGTGGGTATCTACACATAGATCCACTTCTCATTGGAGATCAAACTTGAACATTTGCTGGCTTTTAATTTACCAACAAAAATTCTACAAAGGGCAAAAGAGATTTTCTGTTAAATACACACAGTTTAATGAAACGTTAAGATAAATAGTTTTGCCTGACTTTAAAAATTTTCTGGTTCTTCTCTACAAATATATGTTGCTTATATGAAAAATAATTATTACCCTAGACTTTTTATTTTTGAGGTAATCCAAGTCACCCACCCTGTTCTTTAAGTAATCTAAAATAAGAGGTAATCCTTGAACAATATTTTTCTATTTTTTGCTGAGCCTTTACAATTTTGCAAGATAAAGCCTCTCAAGAGTGGAGAGAGAATATTGTCTAAATGAAAATATTTAAATATACTTGGGCCTTGATTTCTTAAGTACATATACTACAAATGATCTTTTTGAAGCTCAGATTTCCTAAGCTATGAGTGAAAGTTACTGGAGAAGAGGAAAGGTTTTTAATTTTGAATATGGTATTTTTTTAACAACAACTATTTATTTTTATATAAACTCATATTATCATTTACAATGCTTAATTTTTCTGTATATAATCTTTATCTCTAACTAACCAGGAAAAAAATTTGTTCACATAAACTCTTTTTGTTATCATTGTTTTCAAGTGTGTTTTACATACACAAGAGAAATTGTATATGGATATTGCTATATTAACAAATTTAAATGAGTTAGTGTTCTTATTTTTAATATTTTCTTAAAATGTAATGGCCAGACGTATGTGAAGACTACATTTAATGAACTAGCACCACCCTGCTGAGTCTTAACCATCAGTACATGCCTGTGCTAGGCCAGGTTTCATTTCCAGTTTATTTCAATTAAGTGTCTGTAATGTAATTACATGGCACAGGAAGGATCTGTTGATGTTGTGAATTTGATTTTTAATAAGATTACTCTAAACTATAATCTGTCTTTATAACTTTGAAAATTCCTGTTAGGTAATTATCTTTCTATCAACTGTTAGGAAAAGACCCATTTACACAATTACTGGGCAGGATTTCCTTTAAGGTGGGTTACAGTGGTGAGGGTATTAGAATCACTTCTTGGTTTATTAATTGTAAACACTTTCTAAATACAACTGGCACTTTTGGGGCTAGAGGTAATTTCAAAATATCACATGTGGAGAAGTACTGTTATTTAGAGTAAAAACTCCCCATTATTTGGATTTTTAAATATTTTCTTAATTTTTCTTCTACCACCTCTGTTACCCACCCATATTTTCCTTACCGTTTCCTCGAGTTTCCCAGATATCTCTTGGGAAATCAGGTTTTAGGGGCTGGCAGTTCTCAATACTTAAGTTACTAAAGAGTACTTGGCTTTTAGTTTGGGGACGTCATTTCTCTGCAACAATCACAGGCCACGTGACCTGTAAAGGGATTTTAGTCAGTTTCACTGTTCAACTGATAGCTTTTTGGTTTATGTTTTCGCTAACATTGAGGAGGGAGCTGTAACAATTGGCTCCTGCAGTGGAATGTGTTGTTGAAGAGAAAATTCCGCAGTAATAATTTTATATTACTTGTAATATTCTGTATTATCTTAAATATTGAAGAATATATACAATACTTCCATTATTTTATTATATTGACTTATACGTTCTTCCCAGAAGATTTTTTTAAAACAACAAAAACAAACTTTTTCCGCCTGGCTCTGTGTGCATGTGTAAGTGTACGTATAGATTTTTTGGGTCACAATAAAAACACGGTAGCATATTTGCAAGAATGACTAATTAAGGTCAATTTAAGACCCCTGAATTGAATGTGTCCTTTACCCTAAATAAATACAACAAATGGATAACCATCAGTTTGATTTTATTTTATGACAAACTTGTACTGAAATATAAATGGAATAATTTTCATTTTAGGAATCTTTATTGCTTAGCTATATCAGCATCTTGGAATAAGTCAGTTTTATTTTAACCCTTTTTAGGTAAAAATTTTATCCTATATTTTGTTAGAAAAATTACTAATTTCGATGTGTGTAGTTTCCTTAATATTATAATCTAAAACTTTAAGAATTAAATACACGAAATGGAGAAGGTGGCATTTATATAGCCGTACATACTAATATCAAATACAGTATGAGGATAAATCAAATGATGAAGATTATATAGTGTTTATTACATAGTGAGCTTACCTTATTCTTGTCTTCTTATACTTAAACATACTTTAAAGATAGAACAGAATCTAATTAAGTAAAGTATTTCTATGATTATTGATAGCATATTCAAAGTAGGCTTTTTTGATATAAAATTTTAGGAAGCTAAAATAGGTCATATAATTGGAACAATTTTTAATTTATTTGTTAAGTTCTTACCATAATGCAAATGTCTAGATAACAAACTTAAATCTTTTGCATTACCTATTTGTCACTGTGACTTCTTTCAGCTTGAGGATTGAAATTGACCTCTAAGCACTGCCCCCGCAATAAGAACCTTGGCTGAAATCTCTGACATTGGAACTCTGCTCACTCTTTCTCTGGGACCTTTGAGACTGAAAGCTGCCATATGATGTGAACTAGAGTCAGTTATATACCAACCAGTTTTATTCACCAGGGATCAAGACTGAGTAGCTTTGTAGACTTCTGAAATTAATAGCCACCTTGACAAGAGTTGTTTATCTTTTTCTCTTATTTTAATTGATGAATGCTTCTTGGATCTTTAGAGAACTGTAAGTGACTGGCTGAGGCTGGTTGGCCCATAATACAAGATTTAGCCACTACATTTTAGCACTTTAGTTTTCTCTTCCCCATCGGCTTCTAAAATAAGAGTTGAACAGTTAACACTGTCTATTTTTTTAATATGTAATTTTTCATATGTAGTGCCATGTTGGTTTTGCTTTTATATAAATGAACCAATGACATACTCACTCTAAATTTATTTGTTAAATACACCATAAAATAGAATGATTTACTTTCTGAATTTACACTGGACTGTGCAGCTAGGAGGAAAACTCTCTCTAGGTATACTGAGTTACCTTTATAAAATCTCAATCCTGCAACTAAATTTTGAAATGGCATTTACCAAGCCTTGCTGTTTAGTAATATCAATGAAAAATAGTTTATTAGGAAGAAAAATGGTTTTTGGAAAAGAATTTTAATCAGTACTTTTATATATGTCAAGATGTATTAGTTATGCAGTGACCTGGTGGCTACGAACTTTACCTTCTTTTCTAGAAGAGAGAAGGCCCCCCATCAGCCAAGGGCAATTCTGTGGAGAAGGGGTCAACTGTGAGCTGTTAGAAGCCAACTCTTCTAGTGGCTGATAAACAGACCGGGAGACAGATGTGCCCGACTGGTAAATGGAGTCTGTGTGGAGCATCACAGGGTTTGCTGTGGTTAGAAAGGAGTATAAGAACTATCTCTAAAATCATAAAATGTCACATAAGGTAACATTTAAAAAGTCTACATTAATACAATGAGGGGACACTTAGAAAATTAAGTAGTTTTAAGACAAATTTAAAAATGCTCTTCTGCATAATGATTAATCATTATCACTAACCTAGCAGCATCATAGTCAATGAATATCAAAGTTAGCTTGGGTAAGTGTATGAGTAAAGAAAATCACAAATGGTTTGGTGGGAAGCTGTAATAATTCCACCGTTTAAGATTATTATTTGGAAGAATGACTTTCACTTGGAGTGTCCGTTGACAATAAAGACTAAACATGATCTGGTACTACAATAAGATATGTATTATGTTTACATTCATTCATGCGTTCATTTGACAAATATTTATTGAAAACCTACTATGTGCCAAACACTGTGCTAAAGATACAATACTCCCCACAAAAAAGCATACAAATACTCAGAAAAAGCATACAAGATACACAAAAAAGATACAATACTCCCCATAAAGGCATGGGGGAGATGATTGTGATCCAGTAATCATACAAGGATAAATTCTGCGAAGGAAAAGTTTGTGAAGGTATAAGAGCACGTTTGCAGTACGACAGGGTTAGCCTTAGGGTTTAGAGAAGAGTTCCCTGAGGAAATGATGTCTGAGCCATGGTCTGAAAGACGACAGGTGTTAACTTAAAAAAAAGGTGGAGTTTATCCTAAGAACATTAAACAGTGTATTCAGAGGACATGAGATGGAAGGGAGAATGGTTCTGTCAAGGAACAAAATCCAGGGTAGAAAAGGATTTCAGAATATGGTTTTAAAGTGATAATTTATAGATATACATAAACTAGCTCATGAATAGTCTTGTAGACCATAGTAAAAATATGAGTCTCTATCCTAAAAGCAGTTGGAAATCACTGATGATTTTTAAGCAAACAAAAAACATTAATGGATTTTTATTTTAAAATGCGTGGTTTCGGTGGGGTGGGGCAGCAGGAATAGACACTGGCAGGGCAGTGAGGAGGTTCTTACACTTGTACAGGTGAGAGAATATGAAAGTTTAGACAAATAGGAGGTTAATGGTAAGAATAAAGTGATGACTTATCTGTTGGGGGTAACAGACAAAGGCAACATTGAATATTACATTTCTGCTTGCTCTGCTGAATAGATGACTCATGCCTGATGGGAGTGTTTTTCTCTGCTTTGTCAACAGTCTTGGCTATAGCAAGGGTTAAAAGTTAGCAGAGGGGACACGGAAGTGCAGTGCTGCCTTCAAAGTCCTAGTGAAGAGATACATGGTTTTTGAACTTTTAGTAATTCTGGCACATGTCACCTTTCGACACTTCTCTAACCATTTCTTTCAGGAAGCCAACAGTTGATTCTGAATCTGTGGTTCTCACAAGCCCATTCAAAAGCATGTCGAATTGGTGGCTTTAAATTACCTGTAATTCTAGCAAAGAGTCTGGCTGGAGCATCAATGTGTTCTCTCAAAAGCTTTGTTTTGTTGTCTCCTTTTTCTTTTTTTTTCCTTTTTTTTTTTTGCACTCTCTCTCTCTCTATATATATTTTAAATTATACTTTAAGTTCTAGGGTACATGTGCACAATGTGCAGGTTTGTTACATATGTATACATGTGCCATGTTGGTATGCTGCACCCGTTAACTGGTCATTTATATTAGGTGTATCTCCTAATGCTATCCCTCCCCCCATCCCGCTACCCCACAACAGGACCCGGTGTGTGATGTTCCCCTTCCTGTGTCCAAGTGTTCTCATTGTTCAATTCCCACCTATGAGTGAGAACATGCAGTGTTTGGTTTTCTGTCCTTGCGATAGTTTGCTGAGAATGATGGTTTCCAGCTTCATCCATGTCCCTACAAAGGACATGAACTCATCCTTTTTTATGGCTGCATAGTATTCCATGGTATATATGTGCCACATTTTCTTAATCCAATCTATCATTGATGGACATTTGGGTTGGTTTGAAGTCTTTGTTATTGTGAATAGTGCCACAATAAACATACGTGTGCATCTGTCTTTATAGCAGCATGATTTATAATTCTTTGGGTATATACCCAGTAATGGGATGGCAGAGAAATGCAAATCAAAACCACAATGAGTTACCATCTCACACAAGTTAGAATGGCGATCATTAAAACATCAGGAAACAACAGGTGCTGGAGAGGATGTGGAGAAATAGGAATACTTTTACACTGTTGGTGGGACTGTAAACTAGTTCAGCCATTGTGGAAGACAGTGTGGTGATTCCTCAAGGATCTAGAACTAGAAATACCATTTGTTGTCTCCTTTTTCTGTGTCAGGCAATACCAATCACAAATATCTAGGGATTGGGATTGTCCCTAAATGGTAGGAGAAATTTGGAAGCACATGGAGCAGAGCTAAGTAAGTAGCTTATGCATACACTTAGCAGAAATTGCTAGAGCCCTTGTCTGATCTCTCAGGCGCCTCACTGATGGTCAGTGTTAAGAATCATTAAATTGATGGCATGTTTATGGATAGTGGAGTTTCAGAGGAGCATTTTGGAGATGTCAAGTAGGCCACTCTCAGTGGAGTTCTCTGGGTTGGGTGCATAGGGAGAGTGATGGATGGAGTGAGTTACCATGTAATTTATTGCCCAAACCAGAACACTTTAGAAAGTAAAATTGGTGTTTTTAAAAATCCTACTGAGACAATAGGCAACTGAGGATGTCCTAGAAACACCAGGAAGAAAATCTAGCAAAATAATAAAAAAGAAATACCAGCAAAGAAAGAAACCTGGGATTTGAATGATCTTGTCACAAATTCCTTTACAGATATTTCATCAGTGGAAACTGGCATTGTTTTGGATTAACATTGCCATGTAAAAATCACTGTTATTTGCAACCCATTCAGGTAGAAAAAAATCAATAACATTGCTTTAAACTGAAATTGAAAGCCATCCTTTTTTGTTAGGATTGAAACAAATGTTGTAGAGTCACTGTTTAGATATTTTTGTCAAGCTTTATTTTATTTTATTTTTAGTTTTGAAAAGCTCTTTGTAATTATAACCATAGAAAGTGGACTGGATTTTAGATGAGATCTATCATTCTTAGTGGCTACTCAGCACCATTTGACAATTCTTCCTTTCCTTTCTTTTGGCACATGCAGTCCAAGGTTCCCTGGCCACTATGTGCCAAGTAGCCTGCTGGGAAGCCTGTTACTTTCAGTTTGAAAGTGACTGTCGTGGTTGATACTGCTTTTTCCCTTGCCCATCTTTGATATAGAAATGATACCTAAGCTATAGGAGCAGTCTTGCATCAGTGAGGGAAAGGTCAAAAATAGATATATTGGACCTGAATTATTGAGCTAGTTAGATGGTATTCAGTGTCAGTAGCTATTTTTTGTTTTGTTTTACACGTGAGAAAAATGCGCTCCTTTTATTTAAGACACAATTTATCAGTTTTTCTATACATTTGCAGCAAAAGCATTTCACAGTGATGCAAAGGGCCAAGAGCTGGTTACTAAGGAACTATTCAAAAAACTCTCTTGCGGAGAAGTTGTTCAGCATTCATGTTCATGACCACTGATTTCCTTATAATGGATTTTAATTTCCTTATACACTAAAACTTTAATGTTAAGTGATAACTTGAGTCCAAAAAAAGTCAATCAGGATGTGGAATCAGGTTTTGGCAAGAGGAATGACATGACTGGGGCAAATTTGGATACTAATTTTTCATCAGTTCCCTGGATGCTTCTGAGGCATTCAAATGTACCCTGGTAATGGTTTGACAACACCTGAGTGGTGTTTGTGCGCTCTGGTTTATATACTAATGGAGGCTGTTAACGGTCCTAAGGGAGTGATTCACAAAATGAATTACACTGCCCATTTTGTTGTTCCAATCTGGATCAGGTAGCCAGGATACTGTGGAGGCAGGGATCTGCTTTCTACCTCCTTTTTGCCATTCCCAAGCCTGCTGGGTGGAAGATGAGATTCAAGATTAAATCCAATTATATCTAAAATCTCATTCCTATGAAACTTTTTGAGAAGGTTTCACTGTACTCTATGTCCATACTCAAAACACTTGTGTTCTTTGCAGTGATAATAGCCTCTCACGATAAGGTTCTGCCCTCCTTAAAAGGTGAGGGATATATGGCACTCACCTGACTTCCCTTTGACCCATATCCCATGTACTTAGGTTTGTGGGATGGACGGTAAATTTAACAAAGAGTACCGTCTTTGCTATATGCTTTTCTATGAAGGCCACATTATGGAATCTTCATTGGGCTTTAGTCTTAACTGTCTTAGGTTTTTTCTTTTCCTAAGAAATCCATTAGGCCAAATATTGGTTTTATTTTCTACTACAATGTCTTCTAAATTGGATTCTGTAGTCATGTGCTTAGATAAGTTTGGAAAGGGTAAGCATTAAACGGTTATTTTTAATTTTAAGTCTTCTCAGAATTGTCATTCCTGAGCTTTTAAGATTGGTAGTGTAGAGAACGTTTTAGACACATTTGATCACCAAACCCTTTTTTTTTTTTTTTTTTTTTTTTTTTTTGAGATGGAGTCTCGCTCTGTCGCCCAGGCTGGAGTGCAGTGGCGCTCTCGGCTAACTGCAAGCTCCGCCTCCCGGGTTCACGCCATTCTCCTGCCTCAGCCTCCCGGGTAGGTGGGACTACAGGTGCCCGCCACCATGCCGGGCTATTTTTTTGCATTTTTAGTAGAGACGGTGTTTCACCATGTTAGCCAGGATGGTCTTGATCTCCTGACCTCGTGATCTGCCCGCCTCAGCCTCCCAAAGTGCTGGGATTACAGGCATGAGCCACCCCGCCCGGCCACCAAACTCTTTCTTATGGAGAATATTGTGGAAATAATGTCTCATGAAACGTACGTGGGATTTTGGCAGATTCATGTGGTAAATTTGGAGTTGTGTCTTCATTCTGGAATGAGGCAGTCCTATTTGCATTATGCAGCCTCTCTTTTTTGTGTGCTCCCTGTTCAAGTATTAGGTGTTTTCCCTTTCCAATATTTTTGTATATGAAGACTAGTATCAAAGGAATCTCATGATATGAACTTGATTGTCAGAGTGGGAAATGCACTGCTCAGTTTGAGGAGTCTGGAGCAGCAATCTGGAGACCCATGGGCTAAATGTACAATATGATGCACTGTCTGATTGAAAAATGAAAAATGCAGTAATGAATGTTAGAGCTGGAAGATACTTAGTTAACTATTTTACTCTTCTTATTTTACAAATGAGAAAATTAGTGCTCATTAAAGTAGAGTAGCCTATTCTTGGTTAGCAGCCAGTTAGTGAAAGAACCAGAATTAAAACCATTAGCAAATTAGTATTTTTTCCCACTACACTATTCTTCCTCACAATTCTTATAACATAATAGTAATGTAGTGTTTATTGAATAAATAAATGATTACATTAATAATAATAACTGAGTATTTTCTCTAAAGCTGTCTGTCTATATTTTCCTTTCACATCTCTAGAATCGTTCTCTTACAGTATTTTATAGCCTATCCTTCTATCGTAATTATTCGGATATCAAATGAATTAATCTGTCATCCAAATTTTTTCTTAATAGTCATAAAAATCAACACTTTATTTCAGAATTCTTCCACAGTTACCCATAAGGGAAATAAGAAAGAAACTGTATGGCATGGATGCTTGGTAATAAAGATGAAAGTGAGACTGATAAAATATTCTTTGAGAACAAATTTCTCACTCCTGCTTCATACTCTCTCCTACCAACTAATGCCTAAAGTGGCTTTCATCACTTACAGATGCACCATCATGATATCCAAATGAGTTCACAGTAGCCATTTCTCTGTGTTCTTAATTTGTGAAGTTGCAGTGGCCTCTACATCGCTGGACCCACACTTCCGTCTTATGGTCTATCATCATTGTGTTTTCTGGGAACAAGTAGCACATGCTGACCTTTTTGTATTCTATTTGGGAACAAAACCTGTATTCAATCAGAATGACCAAGCCTGACATTTTAGTTTAACCATTCATCCAAATCTGAATTAAGAGACCCATATGTGTGAATGCAAAGACACATCTACATGCTATTAGGTGAGCAAATTTGTACATCTGTGTATCAAACAGGCATACAATGAAAGTCACAAACATTAGGTAAAAAAGCTATACCAATGCACTGTGACCTTTTTGGTGGATGTAATGTCCTTAGTAATCTAAGACTTTGAAGAGAGTCACTCTCAAGTTGGCAGAAGGACGTCAGAAAGAAGCTACTACACATTCTATAGTGACATGCTCCCCAAAGGAGAGTGAAAACGCTTCAGAAAGATAAATTGAGTACTATGAATTCTCTTCATATGGAATGTAGTGTGCATCTGAACCTCTTCTTCACAAATGCTCTCAATTTCTCCCAGCTGTTTCATACCTGTTATGTTTCATACTAAGCCTCACTCCAGGGTTTTGATTACTGACATTCATAAGGTTAACTCATTTGTATAAATAGCTTGATGTCTCATGACAACCTACTGTGTTCAAGATATGAATGTGCAATATTTTGGCAACTATTCCTGATGCTGAGTATTACTTTTACATTCTTTAAGTAGTGGTGCTCTTTTTGTTAAGTAAGAAAAAAAAGACCCACAAACCTCTTTATGAACTATACAAAGTAACCAGTTCTGTCAAGGTAATCTCATAAGCAAAGAGAAAATGATGTCCAAAATGATATAATTCAGTGTGACTCAAAAAACCTTCTGCCTTAAAACAGCTGTTCTTTTTTTTTTCATTTTCAGTTTGTTTTCGGGTGTGTGTGTGTGTATGTGTGTGTGTGCACGTATGTGCACACATGCTCAAATTAGTCATGATTTAGTGTGAAGCATTTCTTTCATGTGGTCCTCTTTTAAAACAGAAAGCTTTAAGAGAGAGTGAAATAGTAAGCTCTTGATATTCTACCGTCAATAAGCTTATGAGGTATGTTTTCATCTGAGGAAAATTAAATTGAAATATTGAGTTTAGAGACACCAAAGACAGTTTTTGTTAATTTTCAAAAGTTTAAAATAACAAAACTTTGGAATTGGAAAGAATGAACCCGTACTTAATAGTCTTAATCTGTATTTGTGGGCGTTTGCTATATCTTGAGTATACCATTAAGAGTAGGAAATAGTCTTTTCACATATTGAGGTGGGTTAAGTGGAGTCCTCATGACTTAATTTTAAGAAGTATATTAATTTAATAGATGCAAAGTCAATAGCACTCAAACTACCATTTAAGTAAAATCACCCTTTATTCTTATATACTGCACTTGATGCTCAATAAGTTGAATCAAAGATAATTTTCAAAGTGAGTTGACAGTGGTCAGATTTCTTTTATAATCGGGTGCCAAGATGATTATGCCCACATCACATTTACAGAGGTCTTCTTCTCAAGTAGTAATTTCTATGACACTGGTTAGAAAAAAGTAGACAAGATGTGATTTTTGAGTACAGGTTCTCAAAAAAAAATGTGCAAAGCTGGAATGTAATTGTAGGCTGTATTATTAACTCAAAGGCTGGCATCATTTCAGCATAAAAAAATAACAGTTATGGGAATGAGGACCCCCTTTTTTTAATCATGAAAGAGCTTGTGTATGGATATTATGAGGGATTTTCCCGAGCCTTATTCTTAAACAGATTACACTATTCAAAGTCTCAAAGAATCAAAATCGTGCTCAGCTGGGGCAGTCAATGTGCAGTCTAAACATGTGACAGATGCAGAGAAAACTTCAAAGATGCCATTACAAATGCCTGTGGAGATATTTAAGGAGCCAGATGCTACTGTTTCATGTCTTCCGCAGCTCTGAATGTGTCCTGTGATCACCTTCCAAAGAGGAGGTGTGGTTCAATATGGTGAGGAACAGAACGCCACCTAATCTTTTTGTTGTTATTGTTTGCATACATTGTATGGTTGGGATGTGAGAGTCTGGGATTAGTGATGCTAACAGGGAGGATATGTATATGAATTTGCTATTCCTTATAAAAACATGAAGGCACAACTGCAGCGAAATATGTATATGATCTATTCTGTGAGAGCTCTCCTGTCTAAAAAAACATGATTTATAGGTGTGTATTGCCATGGAAGCACTTTTTTTCTTTAACTTTCACCATTTATTTAGATACTAAAAGAGGTAATAAATATATTCATTATAGTTGGTGTTTTATTTCCAATTTTGTTTTGGTGTTGAAAAATAAATTACTTGAGACAAGATATTATTAAGTGCATGTTTCATTTTCATCACTACTGCATTCTGGAGAAGAACTTAAATAATATTTTGAGATAGAATGAAGCCCCGGGTAAATACAAAGGTGGTGAGATTTAACAAAAATTCTACAAAACACCACCTTCCTTTATTTTATATGGGTTCTTTATTTTTAAAGTTTTCTTCTCCATAATAGACTGTGGGAGAGAGTTTATTCTATCTCAACTTTAAAAAATACAATTTCATAGGCTTATTATTCCAAATAGAATAAAGGGAAAATAAAGACAACTTCTAGGAAAGATAGAATATAGCAAATAAAACAAACCAAAACATTTGAGTCACTATGTAATGTTGAGCATATTTTTTACATTGCAAAGTGATTCTGTCCAAATTTATTCTTTTTATTACATGTATGATTTATCCTAGCCTATCTTCTGTTAGATCATACCTATGGAGAGATTATTTTATTAATTTCTGAATTGAAATCTGTGGCATATTATAAAAAACTTATATACATAATTGTCTACATGAAAAGGGATGGCTATATGTGGAAAATAAATGGCAAAGGATATTTTTCTTTCTAATGTAAACATCTGGCAGTAATCCTTGCTTACACAATTAATGGGCATTTAATTGGCAATGATCAGTTTATTGCTGCAATATGAAGTGAATGTTTCCCTAGGAACAAACAGCTGTTGCAAGAATTTCACAGTGATTTAGCAAACACCAGGTGATAGCTGTATCTAGAATGAAGTGCTGTCTCTCAGCAAATCACAGTGCACTGGAAAAGAAAAGAAAAAACAAAACTAGGTTAAAAGTAGCATAGTTGGAGAGATTGATTGTCATTGACATTAAAATCTATCTGAAGACCAAGCTTAATAAAACAACAGATTAATTACATTAGATGGTATTCAGGTGTTCATGCCTCAAATAAAAAGAAAGAAATAATTTCTCTAAGAAGCTAATACTAAGTTGGCATGACATTCATCTATTTAAAAGTAGTATTTTATGTCTTATTTTAGCGATATAATGGTTGATGAGATGTGTTTTTGTATTCTAATATTTTATCTTTTTATAAGTCTTAGAAAATTTGATAGTTGTGATTCTAATTTTTTGATTAAAAAGTTATTGAAGTCATTCAATGGTTACTGACAATTATATTTTTCTTAATAGATTTTATTCAATTGTCTAAAATTAAATGTACCACTTTTTAATTTGCATTGCTTGTGCGCTGCTTTCCCATTAAGTTTTAAATAAAAAGTTTTTCATTTTTCATTATGCACTCTTATTACTAATTTAATAAAATGATAATAGCTATGCAAACTTTCTGTTACTACTCAGCTTTTGGCATAGATTAAATTATACATTTTAAATGTAGCACACTGGCAGACACTGTGATTTCATAAAGCTGAGTTTCATTAGTGAAGAAAGTAATTTTGCTTTAGCAAAAAAAAAATGCTTTTATTTACTATGCTATTTGGTATTAGCTCATGCTAGAGTCTATGAACAATGAACTCAAATGAACAAAGCATCAAGGGCCAATTTATAGAACAATGCTTTTATTTTTTCATGCATGCATTCTGCAATAATTCATCTCCATGACAAAAGCAGACAATCAATCATCTTCTATTGTGCCTTTCTCAATAAAATTACCATTCTTGATGTAACAAAAGAAAGCTGCCTAAGTAACAGGAACAGTTTTACATGCTCAAATCAATAAATTGACCATACTTCAAAAAACCTTTACCCATTAATATGACAATGCAGTTTTATGTTTAACTTATCCGTATTAATATTAAATTATTGTTAAGTTGCATTGTTCCTTTTTTTCATTCAAAAACATGAAAAATTTAAGAAGGTATTTTAAAGGAATGCTTTCAATTGTTTCAGGGACAAAACTTTTTGGCCTAAGAGTATTGAAATACTCTCATCTTGTAATTTTGTGTAAGTTGAAATATGTCACATTTAGCAAATGAAATTCCTATATGTGTAACTCTTAAAATCATATGGCATCTATATACTACTACAAAATGTGTTGTGAAATCATGTAAAAATAGCAGATTTAAGTTGATCTTGTAATACATGGTATGGTTCCTAAAGTAAGATGTTTATACTGTAGAGTATGTTAAACGAAACAACTTGTCCACATATTTCAAAAAGTGTAATATGTAAATATGATGTAAAGAAAACTTAAGTTCAAAGGTTAAGTACAAATTTCCACAGCAGGAAAATCATGACGAAATGTTATAGATATAGCTACATACCCATTCTGAATAACTAGCTATTTTATTTTCAACTAGAATGGTCCCATAAAAAAGTAAAGACTTAAGAAATTTACTAGCTAATGTAGAGTACAATATAGAGATATGTATTTCACTTTCATATGATTTATAAATGCAACATTATTTTTGCTCTAAAGTATATCTTAAGGAAATCCAATGGAATTACAACAAAATTCTTAGATTAAAATATGAATAGTTCCAAATAACCTACCAAAGCAACAGAATTAATTTAAGCTAATAACACTCATGCCATTAACCACTCCAAAATTCATAGCACTTTAGAACCTCTGAAGACTTTCTTTAATTGTATTTTTTTTATTATTTCTGAATTAATGAGGCCAGGCCATAATATGTTTCAAGAAAACAAAATCCTTTGCTACAGAAATGCAAATGTAGTGGCTTAGTATCTAAAATACTATGGAGTATAAATGACTGAGAATAGTTTTATTGCAGTACATAGGCCATAACAATATTCATAGTTCACAGTAGTTCATACATCAATTATCTAATTAAATTCTG
The DNA here is from genome assembly GCF_009828535.3 of Hylobates moloch. Classification (NCBI taxonomy): domain Eukaryota; kingdom Metazoa; phylum Chordata; class Mammalia; order Primates; family Hylobatidae; genus Hylobates; species Hylobates moloch. The sequence continues at coordinate 56,199,520 of NW_026652281.1, read as the reverse complement.
AATATTATCTGCTCATAATATTAGTGGTTTCTGAATTTACAGTGTCTTCATGGGTTAATTCACCATGTCACAAGAATGGCATTCTAAATTTGAGAGTAAAAAATAAATTACTGTATATTTTGTCAGATTTTTTAGCCACTAGCAATTAATTTGAAAAATTGCAACAAAAAGTACTCCTATAATGGAAAGTTTAAAGTAAACAATGAAAATTTTACTACATTCTATTGTAAACTAAATGTGTTAAAGAAAATATTAGGTCATAATGGATTTTAAAGGTTTTTTTAATCTTGTTTTCTTTTCCCTATGAATCTGTTAATTCATGTTTATTGAGTTCCAGGTTAGTGGGATGTAATGAGTTATCTACTGAGAGAGATTTATTATTAACAGTCAGCTCTTATTAAAAATATTTTTTATTTACGTGTTATTCTAACTCAATTCAAAGGAACTTATTTCAGGGAATACTGGAAAGTCATTTTATGTTGGATACTTCATTTTTGTCTTAACGACCCTTAGCTGTAGTTGCTGAAGAAAGGAAAAGCACAAGATATAATTCAACAAGAAAACATAATGTTGTTTGTCATACCATGACAACTATATTGCTGAATTTTCTTGAACTGTAACTTAGCTTCATAGAGACTTTATGCCAGGGATCAAGATTTGATTTTTTTTCCACATGTAGAAACTTTACAGCTCTACCAGTCAATTACTTTCTCTAGTAGCCATCTCAGACTCTTCCCCACACTCCCATATCCTCTCTCCCTTCCTCTTTTTTTCTTTCCCCTCCTCCTTCCCTAATGCTGCCAGATCAACTAAAGTGTAATGAACAACATACCTAGGATTTCCTTACAACCTTCACTTTGAAGGCAGAAGGGAGGGCCCCTGAAATTCCCATCAAGTGCCATTTCATTAGCCCTGGGACTTTGTTTAAATTACATAGCCATTACTACTGTCTGTGAAAGCCCTTGGTTTCTTTCTCTTATGGATTGTAGTATTTATTTCTAACACACCTTTCAACAGCAAAGCTGAAGAAACTAAAGTCACCTGTGCTGGAAGGTACATAAACCAAGAGGATTCTATCAAAATCTGAAGTGTTTTTGTTTTGTTCGCCCCACTTTAACAACCTTATTCAGATCAGTAGAGTGCTTCCTATTTTGGGCTGTACTTTCACTGAATCTTAATCCTGGCTAATCTGTCCTTGTTAGTAAGATATTGGTTTGAAATTACAGTTTTTGAAAAAATTTTGGCAGATAATACAAGTTAAAATCATAATTATTAGAGGAAAATCCAGGCTGACCTTTTCGACCAATCAACTTGCACCTTGAGATTAGTGTACTGTACAGCCTCTCACACTTTAGTGAGCATCAGATTCACCTGGAGGGCTTATTACAACACAGTTCACTGGCCCCCACTCTGAGAGTTTCTAATTCAGCAGAAGAGTGGATGGCAGAGAATTTGCCTTTCTAACAAATTCCTATAGTATGCTGATTCTGCTGGTCTGGAGACAAGGGTTTGAGAACCACGGTTGTGTTAGTCGATCTAAAAGATATTTTACATCTTACACTTGTGAACCCTATAATCTAGTGAATATATCGTATCATGTTGGGGTTTCTAAAAAATATGACTTAATAGTTTGCCAAAGACTACATTATTTTTTATAATATAAACTGCATGCTTAATGTTTTTGACTCAGGCAGTTTGTGCCTTCAGGCTGATGTCACCAAATCCTAAACTTATTCTGCAAAGCTGGGTATTTTTACCAGATGTTGCTTTTGGAGATTAAAATTATTTATAAACCATAGTTGTCAAAGTTCTGATTAAAGACAAATTTCTTTTTATACTCGTACTTCAACAAAGTCAAGATTTGTAATGCCTTGAATCATACTTTTCTTTCTTATAATTAAACTTTCCTGCCTCTACCTGCTTTGCTATCCAGTGGAGAATGTGCATCATATCACTTCAATCACTCTCTTGCCAATTATCTCCTTTCTGATTTCTGTTTGCTCTTCAAAAATCTAACTCTAAATACATTCAATTATCCCTCTTTCCCTAAACTATACACAGTCTGCTGAGTGCTGATGAAAAGAAAATAACACTGCATAACCACCACAAATCTATGACCTCCAATCTCAACTGGATCCATCTTGCTATCTCTAGCAGCCCTTTCTTCAGTTGCTTTTTTTTTTAACCTGCTGTACCTATTCTAAAACTTATCTTTCAAATTTACTAGGCAACCACAATATTCATCACTCTGCAAATTGTTTTAATACCTGCTTTACAGAGAAAGTGCTAGAAATTAAATAAAACATTTGCTACCATCATATTCACCCTTACCCCCAACAAGAAGAAAGAGAAAGTTCTCATTCTTAAAGCAAATCCATTTTCAGTGTTCTGGATGTACCTCTTCGTAAGACCTCATTTCCTTGATTATTCCCCATTCCAATCATACATTTCTTTTTCTCTCCACTTTCTTAATATCAGCATTAAAACCATGGTTAAATTTCTTTCAGTTTTTCCATGTTTCTTTTTTCTAGAGACCCACCTTCTCATCCTTTCCCTGACACACTTATTAAAGGATTTGCCTCGTCTCATCCTCACCACTCCTAATCTATTAACTTCTCAGCTCATGGCTAACAACTCTCTTCTAGAAATATCTTCTTTCCTTACCTTCTCCTACATTTTAACTGCTTTGTTTCACTCTATCTATTCTTCAGATACTGTTCTCTTGGCTGGTTTCCCAAAGCAGGGTGATCTCAACACCCAGTCTTTGTTATATTTTCAAATATAGCTTCCAGCCTGGTTTACTCCTTGAATACAAACTGGTATATCCAACTGCCAACTGGAGATCTTTCCTAGAAGTCCCACACTCACTCCAAACTAAACTTATCATCTTGTTCCCTAAAACGTGCTTCTTATCATGTGGGTTTTTAATTCCATGAAAATGTAGGATAACACAGTATATAATATCTTACCTGGAGCCAATAGGTCTTAGAGTGCCACACTGCCACTATGTGAGTTGGTATAAGTCACACCACTACATCTCTGTTTCTTCTCTGTAAAATTAGAATAACAAAATACACAAAAGTATTTATATTTTGTTTTACATATTTTATTTTTTCCGATACTTAAATGTTACTGCTTTATAAAAATGGTGCTTGACTTGCTTAAAAAAAGCTAACATATATTCAAGACATAGACACAGTTAGGCTTGTGGCTAAGCAAAACTAGAGATAACAGGAGCAGTAAAAATAGGAACCATAAGTAGAACTTAATAGAATTGAGCTATTAATTTTAGGGAAGGAGAGAAAGCCATAACTTAATAGCCTATGTGACATGATAGGATCAACAATGGTAATGATTTATCTTATCCAGTGACTATTGAACAGAAAAGTGTGGACCAGATAAAGAGAGATTGTGATTATATATTAATACATATTTTCTGACAGTGAGAATTATTAAACATTGCAGTGAGTTGCTTTGGAGGTCTCTAAGAATTGGATAGATTTTCACTAGTCCTGCAAGATCCTGACACGTGAAATTGCATAGGGATACAGTAGGTACTCCTGAGGCACCCTTCATAATTCTATGACAGCTCTGAAAATTTGCTTGAAGATATTTGAAATAAGAAATTTAAATTAATATTCTTGGAAACATTCTGAAGGTTTAATTCAGTCTGAAAATTAACAATTAGCCATCTAACTCACAAAATGGCTTTTGTATCTTTTACTTTTTCCCCTGTCCAATTAATCATACAATCTATGTTTCAGATGAAAGATTCAAACATTTGACTGTGATCAGATTGGCCCCATACTCAAAGACATTCACAGATTTCTTAGTCTAGATCTTTACATCCTTGATCTGATCCCCAGATAACATTCTAGCCCAATCTCCACCTCCATTTCTTCATGAATCATAAGTGTAGACAACCCTCATTCCACTTATTGACAAACTGGCTCTATACTTTTTCTTCCTCCTTTTCTCCCATCTGAGTGTATGCCTATTGTCTAACTGTGCACATGCTATTCCCACAATATGCAGTGCTCTTTTCATTTCTATCTATAACAATTTCACTCACTGTTCACATCTTGTGAAGTTTTCCTTTCTCATCAGATGCAGGCCCACTGTGCAGCTGTCATTTGTTTGTACCTTTATCTCTACTTCTAGATTATAAATTCCACAAAGCCAGAGTCTCTTTCCTATAAATCATTATATTCTCTGTGGGGGTACTGGCTGCTTTTACATAGTACCCAGTTTCTGCAAATTTGTCTAACTATAAGAATCACAATTAAGGATGCAGATTCCTGGGCTCAGCCTGGCTATGGAATTAGGATCCTTAAGAGTGGTGGTAGGGACTCTCATCAGAAGGAAAGTTTGGAAATAACAAACACTCAAGTACTTAGTGAAAGGGTGTTAAATAAATGAATGAACACATTCCTTTTTGTTTCTTTGGAGTTTCCTATTCAAGAACATTTACTCGAGTGTATTTTTCTTTGGCTTTTCTGCCTTTCCTGTCCCTCACAACTCCACTGAAACACTCTAGTTAGAAGGGTGTTAAACTCAGCAAAAATTACTTTCAATAGACAATTAATAAATAATATTTGGAGCAACCTTGTGACTCTTACAAACAACGAGTAGTTTTGAACAACATTTTCATCTGGTAAGAACGAGTTTAAAGTAATGTGGTAGGCACAGTGAGAAGACTGCAATGGAATGTCTCTAGATGTTTTTAAGTCACTGGATGGACTTCTTCACAGGCAGTTTAGAACTAAGGGAAAAACCTGAACCAAAAGACCACTCATCCTTGCTTTATAAAAAACTTGGTTATGTGACCTTTGGAAAGTTCCTTAATTTCACAGAGCTCGATTTATTCATATGTAAAATGAGGGGGTTGGTGTAGCTGATCTCTAAGGTCTCTTTCAGCTCTAAATTCTATGATTCTCAGATTCTTGTTTTAGCTGAGAATTTCATTTGTCTATGTGATTTCTTTCTTGCCTCTGAAATTATAATTGAGGGTTGATTATACGTATCCAGCACAATTATCCATAGATCATAAAGATTTTTATTATTATATGTGGGAGATTAAGATGTATGAAGGGCATAAGAATGAAATTTCTACAAAGTGTAATGATAAAAATACTGTTTTATATTATACATTTTCTTCTTTAGAATATTATAGTGGCCCTTTATTAAAAAATTAAGATCAATACTTAATATTTAGTGTGTTTCCATTCTTAAACTAATAAGAGACCTGAATTTAAAATATATATGTATTTAACATACTTTCATATAAATGTATGTTACATCATTATTAAAAGCACTGAGCCATGGCAAATGATCTATTACATCATGATTTACTGTCCTGTGTTATATTGCTTGATGAATTATAGCATGTCATGTTTTGATACATATAATTTTTAAGATAATTAGAGATACAAAGCAAAAAAAGTTCATTACTTTTGAACATATAATTTAAATAGCTGATGGCACCATATGAGAAATACAAAAATTAAGACATTTTATAAATTATTCACATTATATCTGTTTTTCTACTCTTATGTTTTAGTATTATATCAGCCATGTTCTTGGAAATATAATCCTGTTTTTCCAAAGTACTGAAGTATTTTGTCTACTAGCCTACTCAACTTTTATTATCAGCATAAAGAATCTGTCCAATGAATCAACAAAGATAGTTCTTAGTTGAATTGTAGGAAAAAAAGGTAACTGACAGAAAAATTATCTGCACTTTTAATCTGATTAATAACATAATTCATATGATGTTAACTATAAATTTGAATGAAGAGGAATACTGTAATTTGCCAGAATTAAGAGGTGATCTGAAAACCTTACAATTTCTTAAATGCCAAATATTTATCATTTAGATACATTTTGGATGCAAATATAGACATTTTCCATACTGAGTTAACTTTTCTTAATGAAATGATTATAACGTAGAAATATTGTTATTGGGTTGGTTCTGGGTATCCGGCAGAACTGAATCCTGTTTCTGTCTACCCAATTTTCTGGCTGTATGGGCTGGCTAGACAACTACTTAAACTCCTGAAACTCACTTCTTCATATGTAAAATGGGGTTAATAATCCTCTACCTCTTAGTAGTGCTGTAATATATGAAACTACACATTAACTTTCCCTAACAAATTGCTTGACTACCGAAAAGCTCTCAATAAATATTAGCTGTTTGTTTTACGCTTGTGCAATACTTCTTATTTACTAACTGATTTTGAAAAGTTTATCTTTTCTTCTTTACTTCTTTTCATTCAAGTTTTGAGACATTCGATGTGTAGAAAGTTTTTTTTTTTTTAAAGTCTATATTCATCTGATTAAATCCTTCAACAGTTTAGAGATTATGCATCCTCTCAGACCAGTGTTTTCCTGACTGCATTGGCTTGGAGAATGTGAAACTATTTAGTCACTTCTCTACAGAAGTTTTTCTGTATGCTTATATTTTCAAGAACCTCCATAGCTTAATAGAGCTTAGAAAGACAAAACACTAATGGAAATATGAAAAAATTCAGTTTATTATCATATAACAAAAGTTACTATGACAGTTTATTTATCTGTGTTGAATTTTTTAAAATTTTGAATGAAATGAGAAACCTTGTCCATGTATCCTCTTTTTAGGCCTGCATATGTTTTGAATAAAAGGTAGTAGTATAGATTTTTAAATACGTGTGCTGGATATCTGTCTTCCATTTGCTTCTCCAAATACTCCATCCTTCACCTTTCTCTGTGCCCTAAGAAGTGTTTCTGAATGGATTATAACAATAGGGTTCTTGGCCCTCTAGCTTCCTGTTGGGCTTAGCATGTGGAATTCAACAGGGATGGGATGGAGGAAAGAAATAGAGGTTGGGGTTTATGCCTCCACATCCCTCCCTGCAGGTTTGTCTGAAGCTGGCTGCATCTCTCCATCACAAGTTACAGCTCATGCCAGACGGCCCTGCTACTCAGGCCTCTCCCTGTCTCACCTGGTTCTGGAAAATGCTGTCTCCCCCGCCCTTTCAGGCCAAGGGATAGGAGTGATAATGATACTTTTATATTTTTCTAGCCCCTAACCTAGTACTAACTCTGGTTTGTTTACATTCTTCCCACACTTTTATAATACTCACTTACATTTATAGTGTATTTTTATTACTATTTGAATTGTAATTCCTTTGAGAACAAAAATTTGTTACATTTTAATTCACCTCATTTTGTAATCATAAGGTTGTGGCTGTATAAGGATAGAAATAATGGGTAGGTTAGATAACAGTGCTGGAATTGAGGCTTTGAGTTGTGTAAGGTGTAAAGATATGTGCTGGGCAAGGGCCAAGAGATTTCAGGAGGATGTGGAGGGAACCTGGAAGTTTCCAGGGTTTCACTAACAAAGGCACTGGATTCTACAGGATTCTTCTGTCTCCCCAGTACACTGTAGCAGCTAGAGAAGGAACACAGATAGGGAGAGAAAGCAGAGTTTTTTTTAATGTATTTATATATATATATATACTTCATGGTGTATAAGCTGATGACTTTGCTATGTTGGTGAGCTCAGCTTAACACCTTTTGTGAGAGTACTCTTGGATACAGTGGAGTCAAAGTATAAATAAAAGATTAACATTGGTGTTTTACTAAGATATTTCAGAGATATCTATTTCTTGGGGATGAAGAAAACTGAGTTATTACAATCTAATAGTCTTCAAATATATATATTTCAATATGTGTGTGTATTCATATATATATATACACACACACATATATGTTATAGTCAATTTTATAGAGGAAATAGCTTCTATAAATATCTATTGATGTCCACATACAAAAATAAAGTGTAGACACAGACCTGACATTTTTCACAAAAATTAACTCAAAATATAATACAGACCTAAATGTAAAGTGCGAAAATATAAAACTTCTAGAAGGTAACATATGAGATAACCTAGATGACTTTGGGGTTGATGATGACTTTTTAAATATGACATCAAAGGGATGATCATTGAAAGAAAGATTTGGTAAGCTGGACTTTCTTAAAATTAAAAACTTCTGCTCTGTGAAAAATATTGTCAAGAAAATAGAAAGAGAAGCTACAGACTGGGAGAAAATATTTTTAAAAGACATATCCAATAAAGGACTATTATCTAAAATCTACAAAGACCTCTTAAAATTCAAGGATAAAAAAAAACAGCCTGATTAAAAAATAGATCAAAGACCTTAACAGACATCTTGCCTAAGAAGATACACAGAGGACAAATAAGCATATGAAAAGGTGTTCCATATCATATGTTATCAGAGAAATGAAAATTAAAACAACAATTAGATATCACTGCCCACCTATTAGAATGACAGAACCAAATGCTGGAAACGATGTGGGGCAACAGAACTCTCACTCATTGCTGGTGAAAATGCAAAATAGTACAATGACATTGAAAAAAAGTTTGGTAGTTTCTTACAAAATTAAATATACTCCTATCATATGATCCAGCAATTGTGCTCCTTGGTATTTACCCAAAGGAGTTGAAAATGTATGTCCATGCAAAAAACCAGCCCATGGGTGTTTAAAGCAGCTTTACTTATGATTGCCAAAACTTAGAAGCAACCAAAATATCTTCCAGTTGGTAAATAGATAAAGAAGCTGGTATATCCAGATAATGGAATATTATTCGGTGTTAAAAAGAAATTAGGTAACCATCTGCAAAAAGATATGAAGGAAATATAAATGCATATGCCTAAATGAAAGAAGCCAATATGAAAAGGCTACATACTGTATGATTTCAACAATATGACTGCTATTGATTGAATATGCTCCCCAAAGTTCATGTGTTGGAAACTTAATCCCCAATGCAACAGTGTTGGAAGGTGGGGCCTAGTAAGAGGTGATTAGGCATAAAGGCTCTTCCTGCATAAATGGATTAATGTGATTATCAAAGGAGTGGGTCTGTTATAAAAGCAAGTTCAGCCTCTCTTGCCCTCTTGCTCTTGCCTTTTCTTGCCCTCTGCTTTTGTCACTAGATGATGACACAGCATGATGGCATTTGCCAGATGCTGGCATCATGATCTTTGACTTTCCAGACTAGAGAATGATGATCCAAATAAATCTCTGTTCATTATAAATTACCCAGTCTCAAGTATTCTATTACAGCAGCAGATAATGAACTAAGACAACTAAAGGCAAAAGTATGGAGGCAGTAAAAAGATCAGTGGTTGCCAGATAGCAGTGAAAAGTGAAGGATGAATAGAGTGACTAGAGGAACACAGAGATTTACAGAGTTGTGAAACTATTCTGTATGACACCATAATGGTGGATGCATGTTATCATGCACTTGTCAAAACCCATTGGATGTACAAGACTAAGAGTGAACCCTAATGTAAATTATGGATTTTGGGTGATAATGTCAATGATAGTGTCAACGCAGTTTTCATCAACTATAACAAATGTACCACTCTGGTGAAGATGTTGATAATGGGGGAAGTTATGCATATATGAGGGCAGGGGTTATATGGGAAATCTCTGAAACTTCCTTTCAATTTTGCTGTAAACCTACTCTAAAAAGAAAAAAGTCTTTTTAAAGGTCTATGCAATCAATTTAGACTGTTTTTTAAGTTTGCTACTATATTCAACATCATTAATTAGTAGATGTGTTTTTGCCTAGAGTTTCACCAACTGTGTATTTTCTCAAGAATGTGAATATTTTGTAATGATTGCCTTTTGCAAGGTATTGCATCCACATAATTTCTAGGGTATCTATATTGCTTACTTATTAACAATCTACAGAATTGCAAAATTGGATTAGTGAAGAACTGAAGGTAGTAGGTAAGTCCAATTGTAATCCTTAAACCTGTTTAATCCCTAAAGGTACATTTGTATAAAAAAGCTAGAGATGAGATTATGAGCACATCATATATATTGATTTATCTATAACCTACAAATTTGATTGAACATAACTCTATTCCTTGATTCTAAATCTATTTTGTGAGTCAAGGAAATAGAGCTGGGAGAACATTTACTTTATCACACAATCTTTTCCATGAAGATCCTTCACCTTAGATTTCTAAGCACTAGGCTTTAAATTTAAGAAAACTTTTAGGTTATATTTTGGATAATTATGAAAAAGTTAAGTAATATAAGAATCTTCTACAAATATCTGATTAGAGTCAGACATTTAGATTAGTGTGTCCTCATGAGAAGAGGAATCCTACAATTTACCATCATTTTACAGAACTTTGTTATGTATATGCAATTACTTTATGTTACAGTTTTAGAAGAAAAAAACTAAGGCATAAGAAGGGCAAGCATATGTAAGTTGTATTATCCACTGCATTTAGGAAATAGTATGTAATCTTGACTGCCTAGAGAGACGTAATTAGTTTTCTTTTCCTTAAAAGATCAAGAGGATTGAAAACTGTCTATATGCTGTTAAGTGACTTATTAAAGCCACACTCATCACTACTATAGATTTTTTAGGGGGGCAGGGCTTCTAGCTCATTTGAAGCTGGCTCTTTACTAATAGAAAAATTCAGATATTAACTTTTGAATTACATTTTGCCAAGTGACTATACTTTCAAGAGTAGAGGTTTCATTTTGTTAGGATGTTAGTTTGCCTGGTATGGTTCAGCTTTTATGTAGGAAATAAAAATATATGCCATTAAATCTTGAAGGAAAGCCACATAAGAATAATTATGATTGACCAATTGTTAATATAACTTACATTACATTTGAGTGAAACCTTCAAATGATATATAGAGAGGGTGCTACAAGGGAATTTACACAGAAGTTGACACGGTGATAATATAAAAATATTTTATATAGTATAGGCACACAGAAGTCTCCTACTGAAAAGCCAAAGATAGTTTTATAGGAAGAAGAATACATGCAAAAATTATTTAACTATTTTGCTTTACACAGATTCACAGAGAGGTTTAATATTCAGGAATGCTCTTCTTTTTTCTTTGCATGCAGATGTAACATAATTTGCTAAATGTCTTAAATCTGTAAAATGATTACCTTCCTTTATTCTATGGGAAGTCCCTGCAGCAAGTTTTAACTACCACATTGGCTCAAAATATTGTAACTCATACACTACTTAGCTCTGAAAAATACGTGTTCATCCTCTATTGAACAAGGAACATGAAATACCTTCCTGTTTGTGCGCTTTGTTCTACAAATGTATGCACCCTTGAAACTGATTTGATGAGTTGTACCTTTATTTTAAAACTCCAGTGCTAAATTCCCATATTACATTTTCAGGCCCATGGCATCTAGGATCAGCTTTGGGCAAAAATATTATTTTATTTCCTATTTCATTAGTTTTTATTTTCTGGCCAACCTAATATACCACCCATGCTTCTCAAAATAACCAAACTAAGCTGAAAAACTGGATGGCAAGTGAAAGCGAAGACAACTTAGTCTTCTCAGAATCTCACAGAAACTAACTTTTTTCCAAATACTTACTAAGTAAGCATCTACTATACAACAGACATTTTGGGGGTTTCTCACCAACACTTCATTGAACAAAAATGGAAAAGAACCCCTGTCCTCATCGCCATTACATTCTAATAAGAAGGAGGTTAAAACATATTTTAAAAAGTAAAATTAAAATAGTGGTTTTCCAGGCTATGGAAACAGATGAAGCGGGAAAGAAAACATATGAAGTATCAGCTGTAAGGTGGTCAGGAAAGGACTGAATGAAAAGGTGACAGTTGAGCTAAGACCTAAAGATGGAGAGAAGCAATCCTTCAGGCAGAAGAGAGGGTGAATGACCCTGTTTAGGGAACACCTGGTAATTGGAGGAAGAGCAAGAAGACCAGAGGGGCTGGAGCAAAAAGAGTGAGAAAAACAGCAGAAGGGGTAGAAACAACCAGAAGTTGAATCTTGTCAGTTATGGTAAGCTTGTGTAAAATCAATGCTTTTATTCAGAGGGAGACAGATAGGAAGTCTGATTTATATTATTATCTGATTTATATTGTTAAAGGATGATTCTGGTTGCTGGTTTGGGAAAAGATGATAGGCTATATGAGATGGTCAGTTAAGAGCCTTTTGGCAATAAGTCAGGCTGGAGATGAGGGTGAGTGGCTCAGACTGGAGATAACAGAGGTGGTGAGAAATGATTGGAAGGGAGATGATGTAGAAGTTTAATCTATGGATTGTAGAGATTCGAAAGTGCAAGCTCATTAGGAAGGCCTAACATGCCATAACTTAAAGGTGGTGGAACCTGTAAGATTATTTTTAAAAATTCAGAAACAGGAAAACTTCTGTGAGTAGAAATTCCCTTTTCTCATGGATATATAATAAACATATTCATATAGTATTGTTATATAATATGTGAGTGGTTCTGTTATAGATTGCTTGACTGAAATTAAAGTAAGAGAAAAATATTTATCTAAATTGAAGAAGCTAAAGAATTAGCTGAGGATTATAACAGGTTAATAGTTTAGGACTGCATTGTCAAATGGTTGATAGAATGCTTAAATAAAATTCTATAACTAAGAATAGATTATGTTCATAAAATTCAAAGGAGGAAAAGTGTATTGACATTGGCCTGGACAAATGGATGGCCAAAAGATCAATATTTGACTAGTTGAGACAATAATACTTATCAAGGAAAAGAGAATTACATACAAAATCCTAGTGAGAGAAGGAAGAGAGGGAGAGAAAAGGCAATTAATTTTTATTGAATGCTTACTATATTCTAGAAACTGTGCTGTGAGTTTTTCTTATGTTATCTCATTTAAACCTCAGAATACTCCAGAAAATTAAATTAAGAGGAAAGCCATTAGGAAACTACTTAGCATTGAAGGTAAAGCTACAAGGAGACCTGGAAAAGCAACTAGTTCTATGCATGCAAGAAATTGAATGATGGGTGAGGAATGGGAAGACAGAATTAATGCTTTTATAATGAAGTTACTGAAGAATTTTAAGTAGTGTTGTGACTACCATATTTGCATATGATCATGTTGGTAGTAGTGTGGAGGCTAGGATTACAGAAAGCGGAAGGCTGGAACAACAAAAAAAGGACTAATTAGGAGGAAGCTGAATCAGTAAACGTAAAAAATTAGTATGACCTGAAGTAAGGGAAGTAACTAAGAAGATGCTAAGAATGGACTAGATTCAAGAAATATTAAGAAATTTAAAACAAGATAATTTGGTGATTATGTGGCAAGATTAGATGTGAGATTTGAATGAAGAGAGACAGATAAAGAAAAATTGTATACTTTTTGAATTTGTGACCAGGAAAAGGATATTTCTGTTTGAAGAGAGGAGAAAGAAAGAAAGAAAGAAAGAAAGAAAGAAAGAAAGAAAGAAAGAAAAGAAAGAGAGAGAGAGAGAGAAAGAAAAAGAAAGAAAGAAAAGAAAGAGAGAGAGAGAGAGAAAGAAAAAGAAAGAAAGAAAGAGAAAGAAAGAAAGAGAGAGAAAAGAGAGGAAGGAAGGAAGGAGGGAAGGGAGAGAAAACAGTATAAATTTGGGCTTCTTTAAAAAAAAGTGTTGGTTTTAAAGTTTCCTTTGGCCATCAAAATGTACACATAGCTTTAATATAGAGTTAAAGTGATAGGTCCAAATGAGACAGAGATTTGGGACCAATCCCTGTAGAAGCCTTAGACATAGATGCTATCATGGGACTTGATGAAAATTAGTAGAGTAGGACAAAGTAAAGGACAACAGCCAGAGAAAAGGGGGAAGAAAAAGGCATCCATAAAAGAAACTACGAAGGAACACTGGAATGTTCATGGGGAGAAAGAAGAGAGCAGCATAGAAGCCCAGGGGAAACAGTTTGAAACAAAAAGGAGGAGTCAACACATAAAAATGAAAGACAGTAGTCAGTGAAGGTAAGAGCATGCTTGTAACATTCAGCAGCAGGATATTCTTATGACCTTGATAGGAACATAGTAGACCAATGACTGGGACAAACATCCAATGGAAGTAGTTTAAGGAATGTATTAAGAGTTGAAGAAATAGAGGGAAGAAAGGTAAAGCACGTTATTACTTATACTACCCATAATAGTGACCCTCAAAGATATCCACATCCTAATTTCCAGCATCTGTATGTTACTTAACATTGCAGATGTGATTAAATTAAGAATCTTTTGATGGAGAAAGTATTCTGAATTATGTGGGTGGATTCAATATGATTTCAATGTTTTTATATAGGAAAGGGGAAGGTAGAAGAGACAGGGAAGGTATAAAAGTCAACGAAGGAGATGTGATAATGGAAGCAGAGGTCAGAGGGATACAATAACTGGCTTCGAAGAAAGAAAGGGACCATGAGTCAAAGAACGCAGGAAGCCACCTGAAAGCTGAGTAAAGCAAGGAGATGAATCCCTAGAGCCCAGAAGAAAGACAGTTCTCCTGACACCTTGATTTTAGCCAAGTTAAAACCCATTTTGGAATTCTGACCTCCAGAATTTTAAGATTATTTATTTATTTATTTATTTATTTATTTATTTATTTATTTATTTAACTTTAAGTTCTGGGATACATGTGCTGAACGTGCAGGTTTATTACATAGGTATACATGTGCCATGGTGGTTTGCCGCACCTATCAACCCGTCATCTAGGTTTTAAGCTCTGCATTCATTAAGTATTTGTTAATTTATATTAATTTTAGCCACTGTCTTAGTCCATTGTGTGCTGCTATGGCAAAATGCCCGAGGCTGGATAATTTATGGAGAACAGAAATTTATTCTCTCACAGTTACAGAAGCTGAGAAGCCCAAGATCAGGTCATCTTCTTGCTGCGTCCTTACATGGTGGCAGGAGGAAGGGCTAAAAAGGATTGAATTCTGTGTCATCACGTGGTAGAAGAGCAAAAGCAAGAGGGCTCACTCCTATAAGATCTTTTTATGCCAGCATTAATCCATGACCTAAACACTTCCCATTATGCCCTATTTTCCAACATTGTTGCATTGGGGATTAAATCTCCAACACATAAATTTTGAGGAACATATTCAGACCATAGCAATCACTAAGTTTGTGGTAATTTGTCATATAAACAATAAGAAATTAATATGTTACCATTTTTTTTGAGATGGAGTCTTGCTCTGCTGTCCAGGCTGTAGTGCAGTGGTGCAATCACGGTTCACTGCAACCTACGCCTCCCAGGTTCAAGGGATTCTCCTGCCTCAGCCTCCCGGGTAGCTGGGACTACAGGCACTGGCTAATTTTTTGTATTTTTAGTAAAGAAGGGGTTTCACCGTATTAGCAAGGGTGGTCTCGATCTCCTGAACTTGTGATCTGCCTGCCTCAGCCTCCCAAAGTGCTGGGATTACAGGCGTGAGCCACCGCGCCTGGCCAAGAAATTAATATGTTACTTTTGTCTATAGAAGGGGAGAATGGGAGAGATAGGAAGACAGATGAGAGCACAGAAAATACACACAAAGACACACATGAGTCTGTGTATAATGTGTATTTATGTGTGTGCATAATAGACACGTGCATGTGTTTGTGTATATATATATGTATTTGTGTACATGTGTATGTGTTAAATATGTGTGTGTATATATATTACACATTACATATTACATATTATATATTATTTATTGTATATTTATATATATAAAATCATCATCACGGATCCTTCAGACTGCCCCATGACAATTGGGTGGTAGATTGGAATCTATTTATTGGGATGTTTTAATTATATGCAATTATATAAACAGTAACCACTCTATTATGATGATTTTACTCAGTTCTTGTCATACACATTTGTCAAGGACTAAAGAAGCAGAGTTGACAGGTATACTGTTGGGCAATTTTATATTTGTGTACTTGCAACATTTGTATACTCTCCTCTACAGACATTTCCTTTTATATATGCAAATCCCTTCCTCATGTCATTTTTGTGTATTTAAAAGAAATCTCTGTTCAGAGTGTCATTATAATAATAGTGTGGTCCAGCTGTTTCTTAAAAAACTGGTAGAAAATAAATTCCTGCAATATAATGAGGAGTCATGACACTATCCAAACTATCAAACAAAAATCGTTTTCACTTGCTATTGGTTTTCATAATAATCCTTGACTAATTCCACTGCAGAAACACCAGAGTGGCAAAATGTAAAACTTCTCAATGTATTTCAAAATGACATAATACCTTAGGAGAATTGGCTTAGTTTAAAGAAAAGTTCAAGTGTTTGCAATCAAAGTAATCAATTAAAGGCGTTTCGATATTAATAATGAAACAGAATTATATTCTCCTACCCACTTATTAATTCAGACTTTTCTTATTGTTACATATTACTAACCATTATTACAATTTGTAAATATTTTAAATCGAGTGAAATAAGGTTTGCCTTTATACTATATACTATGCTAATCCTATATATACCTTCTTCCTCAGACTATTTTACTAAGCTAAAGATTAGTAAATTATATACTCTATCCTCACAAATACAAATTAAATTTATTTTAAAAGGTTAAAATACAGACTTTAAGAGACAAAGTTAACTAGGTTTTTGGCACGTAACTGCTGTGTTTAGAGTTGCCCAAATTGACTTGAAGTGTATTCAAAACAGTTTCCTGTAACATGTTTAGATAATTCCATTTTCTAGTTAAACAATATTTTTCCCTCTAAGCAACACTTCCCTCTGTGATTTCTTTTGTCTGTGCAATTGCCTTTGGTAATCTTTTTATGTGCAATTATCTCTCCTCCCATCTTTATCTCTCTCAAAGCCCAACTCTAAGTTGACTGTTTTTTTTTAATTTTTTTTTTTTTTTACCTTTTTCTTGTTTTAAGGAAAATAAAATTCACCACTTTCTTTTGGAACCTAACATTATAGCTCTTCATGAATTGATTGTTCATTCCCTACTATGAAGTATAAGATTACAGATGGAAGGAATTATTCGTCTTCTGATCTGTCGCATCTATGGTCCCCATAGTGTGGGCTTTCAACACAGTAGAAAATCTGTAATGATTAAGTGAAGAATGAGGTTTTATTGTCCTCATTTATTAGGTTACTCTATTTTTTAAAAAAATAGATTGTTAGTTATCTTCAAAGAATTGTTGTAATGGTCTCCTGTCTTGATTAATAAATAATCTTTAGTCTTTTTAATAGTAACATTGCTTTTAAAAATAAACTCTTCTTGAGAAATGTCTAAACATGGAGAAAATGGGTTTAAAATTCTAGCTAAATTTTACCTAAAAAAACTCAGATATGTTTTCTAATGAATCAATTCATGATCATGATTCACCATTTATTTTATATATATATTTCACATTTCAGTAGAATTATTGGTATTGTCATAATTAATTTCATTTATTCTTAAAGTCTACATTTTATATAAACTATAAAATAATGCTACTATTATGTTTTCATTTAGATCTCATATTCTTGATAAAATATAATAATAAGCTTCTTTGGTAATCAATATGAGTCAGGCTTTCAATATTAACTTATTAAATCTTTACACTTTATAGAGTACATATAATTATGATCTACATATAATAGATGAAGAAAGACATGTTTGAAGAGTTTAAGTAACGTGATTAAGATGACAAAACTGGTTAACAGCAGAGCAGAGATTTGAACCCGTGAAGCGTGTCTCTTAGCCACTAAACCTCAGTGCTTCCATATCCACTTAGTAGTCTTCCTTGATTTTTATTAGGAGATTCACATTACTTTTAAAAAATATCTTCATGAGCCCTTTCTCACGGCTTGAATCATGTATATAATTTTTCATATGTTATTTTTTCAAATCTTGTTTCACAAGATTTTGAATGCACTGATGTCAGGGGCAGTTTCTTTATCATCCCTTTATCTTACTGCAACTAAGTTGCATTCATGAACTTTAATTTTTTCCTCCGTCAAATGGAAATGATAATGCCCATATTCAAGGTTAATGAGGGTGCCAATTAAGGTAAAGAATGTAAAATAACTGACATATTTCCTAAAACATAATCATTGCTCAATGAATATTAGTTCTATTTTTCTTTTAATCACCTCTAATTTAGTATTTGAGAAACAGTGTTTATCTGTGTAGAAAAATGACCGTAAGAACACATCCTTCTAATTTGTGAAAATATTTTAACCAAAATGGCCTGTATTTGATATGTAATCAATTGTTGAATGCATTTCCTAGATCTTTCTCATATGGCAACACTAGAACTGTTCCTATCTACACCGATCATCTACATTTTTCATTTGCTGATTACAAATCTGTGGGACTCAAACACAAATTAGGGATAATGGTAGATGGGCTATTGTGTGTATATATGTGTGTATGTTCACATGTACATATATGTGTTTATATTTCTAGCCTTAAAAGACACTGCGTGTAGGATTAATTATGGACTAAGGTAAAATATCTAAATTGGAAATTTTGTTTAGTCATAATTCAACATATTGATCATAAATCTCAGTTTCAGGGCACTGCTAGTGTTTCATGAAACACAGAATGTGAATTACAAAAGTAGTTCTTATCCCTGTAAGTTTTTTACTATTCAGAATTAAATAAAGTAAAACATTGCTACTGAAGAATTTCTCAAATTATGGATGACCTTTCTTCTTCTTTGAAACACATATAATATTAATGCTTGCATGAAATACCTATTCGCCTTCCATGAAACAGTTTGGAAAACGTTGGTTTGAAGTGAGACAATTTAAGATGTTGAACAAATGTTTCCAAAGATATGCATGATACGTTAAAAGCTGTTACTTGAAAAACTGAGTCACATAGTCAGATAAGTGTAGAAACTCAGTTAACTAATTTTTCTCTTATTGCAAGAATCCTTGGAAATTTTAATGTGTTAAATATGTCTGTTATTAGTATTTCAATATGTTAAAATCTCTAAGAGGATACTACTATATGTAGCACAATCCAGAATAATTTGACTATTAATTGCTTTTCTGTAAGAATCCATGCCAACATTTCATGAAACACTGTCACAAAAATTCTGTCTTGGAAACTTTGTCCTAGATCACTGGTTCTCAGAGTATAGTTCCCTGACCAGTAGTATCAGCGTCACCTGGGAACTTGTCAGAATGCAAATTTTCAGGCCCCATCTCAGACCCAAAGAATCAGAAACTCTGGGGGTGGGGCCCAGGAATCTGTGGTTTAACAAGCCCTCCAGGCCATTCTGATAAATGCTATGGTCTGAAAACCACTATGTTAGAGATGTGTAAGGTTGAGCACAATAATTAGTACAAATAGTTTTAACAGGACTAAAATTAGAAATGTCATTTACAAAATAATAATATGTTAAAGGTTTTGTTATTACAGATTAAGCTGTGTGCCACCAAAATTCATATGTTGAATTCCTAACCCCCAGGACCTTGTAATGTGATTATATTTGGAGATAGTATCCTTAAATTAAGCTAAAAATAGGGCATGTGAGTGGGCCTTAGTTCACTATGACTGGTATATTTTAAGAAGAGGATATTTAGTATACAGTGTGTGCACCCAGAGGAAAGGCCATTTGGGGATGTAGAATGAAAGCAGCCATCTGCAAGCCAAGGAGAAGACTCAGAAGAAATCAAACCTCAGACCCCTTGATCTTTGATTTTTATCTCCTAAAACTGTAAGAAAATAATTTTCTAAAGCCACTCACTCTAAGGTATTTGTTATGGCAGCCCTAGCAAACTAATGCAGGTGTATATATAAATCAGTGAACTCTACGATTTAGAGTCAAATCTATTCAAGGTGCGCCTTTCCTACTATAAAGTACTATGTTTACTCCGAAACGTATTCACATAAAAACTCACAAATGTTGTAACGCTTTGGAGTCAATTACACAAAGCATTATTGCAATTGTTTAATTATATATGCTGGGCTGTATCAGCCATAAGAGTGAAAGGAAAATTTAGAGCAGCGTTAGGAGCTGTTGGCTTGTGAATGCAGTAAGCCTTTTATTTTTTTCTTTCATTTCGTCTGATTTTAAGATAAAAGCTTATTTCCATGCCACTCATCCTCTTGGTTTGTCTGCTTTTCCAAGTTACAGTAATAGCATTTGGTATTGTGTTCAGAAAAGAAAGAGTACATTAGAAAACACCTAATTTATTTGGTGAAAAGATTCATTGCTTTTGTCAATTATTAATTCAAAGTACACTAAAATGTACTTTGCCTGATTTAATAAATATTTATTCCTCATACCATTAATAGATTTGATACCATTATAAATTTGTGTGATATCTGTGTATTGAGTGGATAAGGTCTTAGGTGGATAGAGTTAATTCTTTCTATATGGCTGCTTGTTATGAGACTTCCTCTGACATATATCTCATAATGGTTCCTGTTGATTGATCTAATTATATACACATGGTTTTATTGGAGCTTTGTGAATCTGGAGATACCCATGTTTGCTTAATGTTCTACAAGCACAATTCAAAACCCTTTAGGCTTACCAGGATTGCTTCCATAATCCTTAATTGAGAAAAGTAAGCCTCGAGAATTTTGAAATACCCGGCCTAAATCAAGCTCCTGGGCCAGCACATTTTCCCTTTAGAATTTTTCTTTTGTAAAGAAAAAATCTTATTTTTTAATACACATAATCTATTTTTTTATATGAGTGTCACTTTGTAATTAAATGAA